>NC_056748.1:959224014-959289014 GCF_019279795.1 Protopterus annectens
TCATGAGCCATGCTTGATTCAGAGAACACATCATCAATAATGTCTAATACAGGAGGTATTGCCAAAGGCCTATGCTGACGAAGAAGGAAATCCCTAAGCCTTTTTTTTTGTTTCAGAGAAGTCCCGACTCTCCCAGTGAAAATGTTCCCTTAATCCCTCCAAAAGAGTAATCCTCAGGAGGAGATGCAAATGGGATGGATTCCTCTGCATCAGAATCCTCATAGGGTGGAATAGAAAATTCCTGATCAGAAGAGGGATCAGAAGAGGAATCAGAAGAAATGGAAACCTGATCTGAAGATTCATAATCAGTGCCTTGCCTAGGCCTCTTAGAGGGGGGGGTTGGGAACCCCTGATCAAGGTAATTAAATCTTCAGCCATTTTGATCATCTGTTTTTTAGGCATAGGGGCCTGAGCACGTGGCTCATGCGTCAGTTTTTTAGACATAAAAGTTGTTTTTGACCTTGTTTTTGTTGCTGGCGTCGGTTTAACACAAATGTTGAGGCCTGAAAACACCCTCAGAAGCCGGTGCCTTCGCAGTGGCTCCGGACCCATCCGAGGGAGAGACATCTGCGGGTTCAATACTCAGAATCTCGCGGCATACCGGACTCCGAATGGGTCTCGGTAGAGGCCTGCGCCTCAAAAGTAGCTGGTATCAGGGGCTGCGAAAGCACCTCACTGAGTACCGGGGACTGGCTTAGGAGAGGTTTCGTCATTGGTTTTGGATCTCGACGGTCTGTCTCTGTCTTTTTCCATGCGTTTTTTGTGAACTCTGGTAGTTGGATTGCTAACCGTCGACATTTCAGGATAGTTAAATCTTGAACCAAAATATTTAGAAGCAAAAAATATACAGACGCTTAATAGTGCGTTGGTTAAATCTACCACAAAACCGACAGCAAGGCACATTGTGATCAGGGCCTAGGCAAGCAACTGAAAATCCTTATGGGGTATTTGCTTCCCACAAGTAATGCAATTATTAAACTTTACTGACATCGGTAAGGAGCAAGAAAAAGTTTCCCCAACGGGGTACTTAGCTTTAGTTTGAAGACTTCGGTTCTGAAACTCTAGTACAAAAATTTCAGGAGTCGGCTGGCACTTGCGAACTGCTTCTGCTTCGGCACCACGCGGCAAGAAAGACTGAATAAAATGGCATCGGCTGCATGTTTTATACCCCTGACGACCCTGACATCATGGAAGAGGAGACGGCAAATGACGCAGGACCCAAGACTTTGTTATTCAGGCCAACTGAGGGAAACCTGCCAGCAGATTATCCAAATGTAATGACTGCAACAGTGAAACAGGAAGAACATCAGACCTCAACCAACTAGTTCTGAAGGCATTTGTTGCAAATAGGCCAGGGAGCAATATTTTTAGTCATGTGTTTTCTGGACAAGCAGGGGTCTTATTTCTGTTGCATAACCACGGAGGACCAGGTCAGGAAATAAGTCAGTGTCTTGCTCTATCAGTGCATTCTCTTTGGAAGGGATGCAAGACACCCTAAGGCAGCAGTTTTCAACCTCTTTACACTTGGTATCAGTGAAAATAGGAGAATTATTTTGAGGACCGCTAAGACAGAAATAAAAATCATTTACAAGGAACCGATTAAAACAATCGCTGTTTGAGTGATGTATGCCAAAGGATATGAAGTCTGAAATTAAGTCCTTTTTATAAGGAACAGACCAAAACAATGGAGCAAAAATCTGGACAGTTGAGAGGTACGCTACCTAACAGACACACAGACCTACTTGTTACACTCGCATACCCCTACCTCTCACTTGTCTGTTCGTGGCCCGGATTTCAAACATCTTCTGGCATGCAAATTCCGCGCAAGTGGATGACAAGTAGACAAACAGCAGATCTCACAGACACACTACACAGACACACTAGACAAAAATAGGTCACACACACACCTGTTGTGTCTGTGCAACCAGATCCAAAAGTCATTCCTCTTGAACTCCCTTAAAAGAAAGAAAAAAGAAAGAAAAAAGTTTAATTAAAAAATAAGTCTCCCAGTGGCAGGTCTCTCCCAACCAGTGGGCCCTAGTCTTTCACAGACTGGCAGGAAATTTCTGCCAGACCATAGGTTGAAAATCACTGCCTTAAGGGTCAAATCTGACTTCTGTGCCAGATACCCTGGACAGTCTGCACACGCAAGCATGAACACGCAGGAGGAATCCACTCTTGTATCACAACTGCTGTACTGTCTCTGAGAACATGAAGAGTCCTAGGTACCCCATCCACCTCAATGCTTTTAAGGCTAAAACTACAGCAATCATCTATTTGATGATGAAGTGCTTTTTCCTTTGAATTGTGCCCTGAAAACTCACAATGTTAGGCCTGAGTCTACAGCCAGTGTTTGGGTGTCCGGCTTAATCTGAAGGGAACCCCCCAACTGGCAGTCACCTGTTGAATCCACTAAAAGCTCTAGCTTGAATCAAAGCAATACAGGGATGGGACACTACTAATCTGTTCCAGAAGTACCATCAGTTTCCTCATGTGACATTTCATCAAAGGTACCATCAGAATTGTGGATATCATACAACCCAGGACCCTGACATAAAAGTGAGGCATTCCCTGGCTGCATCAACTTTGACTGCTGTTCTCAAAAGGACCCCCAGGAATGGACACATTCAGATGTAGCTAGCTGTAATTTGGGAAGATTCAGAGTCTAGTCAGGGTGAATTTCAGGGCAGACTATATCTCCCCATTTGAAACTATATACTTCTTCAGACTACTGTACCAGTGGATGAAATGATACCTTACATTTCTACAAGATCATAGCTTACATAACAACGCAGCAACAAAGAATAAACAGTCATCAGGAGAAACAGAGATGACCTCTATCACCAGGTTTAGACTGTTAACCTTAATCAGCTCTGTTTCATCATACTTGCCATTTTATTCATACAGAATGTTTGCTCTTTTGTTATGAAAATCAAATCTGGATCTTACACAACTATTACATAGTGTACCATCCTCTGGCAAAATAGTCTGTACAAGTCTGTATTCACACAACACTAACAGTGTTTTTACTGAAATAAAAGACTGCCAAACCATTGGTGAACTCATGCTTTTAAATATTTCATTGATCTCTGCATTATTTTAATACTGATGGCAATGGTGTGTGATTTGCATTTGTGCTGTGAATTACTTATAACCTGTTACAATTTTTTCAAATATTTTAAGACAAAACCAAACCGAACTGCACAACAAGTCTTATAAATAAAACACTAAAATCAACCCACAAAGGCCAGCAGGTGCAGGACAGTCAGGAAACAACCACTTCAGCATTAAAAAAAGTTTCATTACACTTTCGTCAGATTTCAGAAACCAGACCGTAACAAACAAAAAAACACTGAAGGTTTAAAAAAGTACAGTTTTGTACCTACCATAAATGTAGATGTCCGAACTGGATAGCATCTGCAGTCATAACAAATGGGTTGTCCTGTCGTCAGGCAGCCCTTCGGTCGGCCGGATTCCAAAGTCTGGGTCCGGCTTCGGCTGATGTCGCACTTCACCCGACGTTATCTCTGCTGGTCTTCGGGTATAAAGGCATCAGCCAACGCCATTTTCCTCAGTGTTTCTTGCCCCAGATGCCAGTTGCCCTCTTGGAAGGCTAAATTTTGGATAAATGCCAATGTTTCCAAAAGGTAGAAGGCAAACACAAAAAATAAGCATGTATGTACATATATACAAACAAATACACCATAAGAGACTCCCCAGCTAGCTATTAGGAGGGTAAATACCCTAGGAGTACCACAGAGGGAAGGAGGGAGGTAATCCTGACTGCAGATGCTATCCAGTTCGACATCTACATTTATGGTAGGTACAAAACTGTACTATGTCCTTCATGGATGCATCTGCAGTCATAACAAATGGGTAGAATACCATAGCCAAACTAGGGAGGAGGAATAAAATTATGGTGTAGTTAGGATCCCTTGCAGTACAGCAGTGGCAAACCCTGCTCGGGATCTAGAATATAGAGGTAAATTATAATGCTTGGCAAATGTATGCACGGAGGTCCAAGTAGCCGCCTCAATAATGTCCTTGGTTGCCACTCCTCGTAAGAAAGCTGTGGTAGTGGCTGTAGCCCTTGTAGAATGAGGTCTTATGTTCTGTGGAATTGGTTTTCCATGGTAGGAGTAACAGAATCTTATGCAATTTCCTATCCATTTGGAGATTGTCTGTTTGAAATTGCTTTTCCTTCCCTTCCTGTTGCATAGGCTACAAAAGCTGGTCAGTTTTTCTGTTACTTTTGGTTCTGTCCAGGTAGTAGCGTAACTGTCTATGTACATCCAAGGTATGCAGCATTCTTTCACCTCTGTTTTGTGGATTGGGAAAGAAGGTAGGTAGGTGGATTGCCTGGTTTAAAGACACTCTGGATACCACCTTAGGCATAAATGTAGGATTAGTTCTCATGGACACCCTATCTTGATGGAAGATTAGGAAGGGTTGCACTGCCATTAAGGCCTGTAGTTCCAAAACCCTCCTTGCTGAGGTAATAGCCAGTAGGAAAGCAGTTTTCCATGACAGGTGTTGTAGATCTGCTGTTGCTGCTGGTTCAAACGGAGGGAGTGTCAACTTTTCTAGCACAAAGTTCAAGTCCCATGCTGGTAATGGTGGTTTCCTAGGAGGTTTTACATTCTTGATCCCTCTGAGGAACTGCCTGAGTAGAGGATGTGAAAAGACAGGAGGATCAAAGCTGTATTCTGCTGAAATAGCTGATGCATGTATCTTGATGGAGGAATAGGACAGGCCTGTATGTAGAAGCTCTGCCAAGTACTCCAGAATGTTAGCAATATCTATGTTCGACACATCTTTTCCTCTTTCAGTACTCCAAATGACAAACCTTTTCCATTTTCCTGCATAGTTCCTTCTTGTTGAAGGTCTGCGGGCTTCAAGGATAATGTCTTTAACCCTTTGGGAAAGGTCTGGGTTAGTTGCTGCTATGTGATGTTCCAGGCAGTCAGTTGCAAGGTTTTTAGGTTTGGATGCATGATGTTGTAGTTGTTCTGAGTTAACATCAAAGGCATCAGGGGTATTGACCACATTTTCTCCGAGACATGCTCCTCAGCAATGGGTACCAGTGTTGTCTTGGCCAGTTCGGAGCTATCAGAATTATCCTTGGACGTTCCTCTTTGATTTTCAGTAGTACCTTGTGCATCAAGGGAAGAGGTGGAAATGCATATGCTGTCAGGCCTTTCCAGCTGAAAGACAGAGAGTCCACCTTCCATGCAAGTGGGTGGAATGTCCTTGTGCAGAATTTTTTGAGCTGGTGATTGAGTGGGGAAGCGAATAGATCTATTTGTGGCATTCTCCATTTCTTTGTGATGGCCTTGAAGATGTCCGGGTGTAGCATCCATTCGTGAGCATCCGAGGTGGTTCTGCTTAAAATGTCTGCTAGGGTGTTCTCTTTTCCCGGTACAAATATTGCCTGTAACTGGATGTTGTAGCTGAGAGCCAGATTCCAAAGGTCCAAAGTCATTCTGCATAGGGGGTATGAATGAGTGCCTCCCTGTTTGTTGATGTACCACATGACTGTGGTGTTGTCTGTCCTTATCATCAAATGGCCTTCTTTGAGGAATGGTCTGAATTTTTGGATTGCCAGTTTTACTGCCAGCATTTCTTTTTGGTTTATGTGTAGGTGCAGCGGGTCCTGAGTCCACAGTCCTTGTACGCATTTGTCCAGCATGTGCGCCCCCCATCCTAGGTCTGAGGCGTCCGTTGTGATGGTTTGGCTTGCTCGAAAGTTGTGGAAGGGTAAGTCTGGGTTTGACTGGCATACTTGAGCCCACCATAGGAACTCCTGTTTTAGGCATGGGATTAGTGGTATTTCTGTTTCTAAGCTGTGCCTGTGTTGAGACCATAAATTCTTTAGGTACCACTGTAGCTTTCTCATATGCAGTCTGGCATGTGGAACCAAAATAATGCATGATGCCATGAAGCCCAAGGCCTGCAGAACTTTTCTTGCTGTTAGTTTGTTCTGCTTTGTTAATGCCAAGAAGTAAAGAGGGAGCTCTTTTTGTTTTTCTGCAGTTAGGAATGCCATTTGTTTTACTGTGTCCAATTCCGCGCCCAAGAATGTTCTTGTTTGAGATGGTATCAGCCTTGACTTTTGTAAATTGACTGTGTATCCCAGGGCTTGTAGCAAGTAAATGACCCTTTGTAAATCTGTTGTCAGCTTGCTTTTGTTGTCCGCTTGTAACAGGCAGTCGTCCAGGTATGGATAAATTTGGATTCCCTGTAGTCTGCAGTGAGCGATTACTGATGCCAGGCATTTTGTGAATACTCTGGGCGCAGTAGATAAGCCAAAGGGCAATGCTGAGAATTGATAATGCTCTGATCCTGCAAGAAATCTGAGGTATCTTCTGCAATTTGGTCGAATGGGGACGTGCAGGTATGCCTCCTTGAGATCTAGAGTTACCAGCCAACACTCCTTGCCCAGCATGGGAAGAAGTTGCTGTAGGGTCAGCATTTTGAATTTTGGGACAATGATGTATGTGTTTAAGGTGGACAGGTCGAGAATAGGTCTCCAGCTTTTCTCTTTTCTTGGCACTAGGAAGAGTCTGGAGTAGAATCCTTTGCCCTGTTCTGTTATTGGTACTCTTTCCACAGCTCTCATCTTTGTTAATTCCGCTATCTGCTGCAGAGCTTCTATTTTTTGATTTGGAGGCAGGTTTGGCATTCCTCTTTTTACTGGTAAGGTGTGGAAGTGGAACCGGTAGCCTTGGTCTATGGTTTGCAAAATCCACTTGTCTTTTGTGATATAGTGCCAATTTTTCGAAAATAAGGCTAACTTTCCGCCTAATGGTGCAGCTATTTGCTCCCTGGTAGGCGAAGTCAGAGCCAAGTCACTGTGATTGTCCTGTTGCAGTGGCAGTGGTTGTGTCTGTGCCTCGGTTATTGCCTTGCCACTGTCGTCCTCTGTAGGCACCTCCTCTGGATTGATTTCTGCCCCTAGAGCGTCTATTTCTGCCCCTTTGGGATCTTGTGGAGTCAGGAAAGGACCAATTTTTGGCAGGCCAGTACCTGCTAAACCTTTGGGCCTGAACCTGTAAGAAATCTTTAACTGTTTGTACAGATTTTGCCTTTTCTTCCATTTTCTTCATTACCTGCTGGGCAGGTTCCCCAAATAGACTGGCCTTATCCATAGGAGCATCTAATAGCTTTGCTTTAACATGATCCGGTAAGACCTGTTCTTTCAACCATGCATGCCTTCTTATCACTGTGCCAGTCATGGCTGATCTAAATGAAGCCTCCAGTGCATCATAGCCACATTTTAAGGAATGGTTACTAACCTGTTGGATGTTATTCATTTCTAATACATATTTCTTATCTAAAGATTCATCAGAGGACAGTTTTTTAGTTAACTGATCAAGCATAAACTCTTGGTATTGGATCATGTGAAACTGACAGTTTAAAGCTCTAGCTGAGAGAGTAGCAGAGGTGTAAACTTTTTTCCCCCATCTCTCTAAGGATCTTGATTCCCTTTCAGAGGGAGTAGGGTTTTTTGCTGTGGTCGAGGCTACTGCCTTAGGCCCCTGGGATATAGTTTCGGGGTCTGCAAGTGGGGCCTTGTATAGGTGGTGATGAGTGTCTGGCACCCTGTAAAATCTATCTGGTTTGACAGGGGCTGGAGGTAAAGAATCAGGTGCAGTGCAGACATCATTAAATGCATCGTCCACAACAGGCAGAACAGGAGGTATAGCTAAGGGCCTATGTTGTGGCAAGTGCAGAAAAGTCCTAAGCCTTTTTCTTGAGTCTGAGAAATCTTGTCCCTGCCATTGGAATTGTTCTCTCATGGCATGTAAGGTTTCCCCAAAGGAAAATTCCTCTGGTGGAGAGGCAGCTGGAATGGATTCTTCAGCATCGGAATCTTCATAAGTGGAAAAAGGAGCCTCTGGCTGGTCTGTAATGTCGGAGTCATCCGCAGAATCGTCAGAGGACACTGGCTCGGGGGGCTCTGCTCTAGGTCTCTTTTCTGGGGGCTGAGAGGCCCTGTCTGGGTGAGATTGGGATCCCCTAATTAAGGATATTAAATCTTCTGCCAGAGTAAGCATTTGTGAACTAGAAGTGGGTCTGTGAGAGGGGGGTTTAACAGGCACTGATTTAGCAGATTTGGCTGCTTTAGCCCTGGCAAAGGCCTTAATAGACATGGCTGCAGGAGGCCTAGCAGCACCACGTGCTGAGGTAGGGACATCCAAAGGGATGGTGTCTGATAATTCACTAGGAACCACAGTTGTAGGCAAAATTTCTGAGGCCGATTCAGGTAAGGTAGCAGGAGCCTCAGTAGTAGTCATGGATTCGGCTGAAATTTGACCAGTTTTCTCGGTTTCGGCTGAAACCGAGACACTCGCGGCTTGCTTAACCGTGGTTTCGGCCGAAACCGCGGACCGCGAGTGTCGGTCTTTTTCTTTGCGTTTTTTTAACAATTTGGGTAGTCGGAGGATCCGACGGCATAATGTACGCAAAATCTGAGCCGAAAAACTGTTCAGCAAACTCCTACCGACGCCTAAGCGTTCGTCGGTTGAAGGAAGCACAGGCCGAACAGGCTGCTACGTCGTGGTTTGGGCCTAAGCAAGGCAAACAGTAAGAGTGGAAATCTTTATGAGGTATTTGTTTCCCACAAGTTAAACAGTTATTGACTTTTTCTGACATCGGCTGAGGCAAGAAAGAGTCCCCAACGGGGTACTTAGCTTTTTAGAAGTCTTCGAAGTAGTATTCGGTAGTAGTAATCTCTGGATCTGACCGACCGGCACTTGCGAACAGCTTCTGCTTCAGGCGCCACGCGGCAAGAAAGACTGAGGAAAATGGCGTCGGCTGATGCCTTTATACCCGAAGACCAGCAGAGATGATGTCGGGTGAAGTGCGACATCAGCCGAAGCCGGACCCAGACTTTGGAATCCGGCCGACCGAAGGGCTGCCTGACGACAGGACAACCCATTTGTTATGACTGCAGATGCATCCATGAAGGACATCAGACATTATTCAATCATACTGAATTTCCAATTACTGTTTAACAATCCATTAAATAATTCAATAAATTGTTTCGAAAAGTCAAAGAATAAAATGAAAGTCTTCTAAAACTTATAAATACAAAAAACAATTAAAAAACATACAAGATATTTTATTTAACCTTTAACATATTATCCCTTAAACATTTTATATTAATTCATTTAAGCCTGGTGGCTTATCTGCATTCAACCTAACTTGCCATTTGGTTTCTATGCTTCCTAACCTGTTTTCGTAGTTGTCACCCCTCAAATCATTAGGTATCTGCTCTATTACAGAAACAAAAAACTGTCACGAGATAGTATGCTTGTATAAGCCATTGTTACTTTGTTTTGATTTAAGGGAATAGAAGTCTCCCTTAATCCTTTTTTCAAAAGTAAGCGTCGTCATTCCTTTATAGTAACTTTGACAACTAGAACACATTAGTATGTACACATATACATATGTGTGTGTGTATGTGTATTATATATATGTGATGATTTACATGTGCATCTTCCTTAAAATGTACAGTACAATCCAGATGTTCAATAAAAATAAGGACTTCTGTATACATCTACAAATTTTACACATTCCACAGCTATACATACCTTTGTTTCTAACAGT
Organism: Protopterus annectens; assembly: GCF_019279795.1. NCBI lineage: Eukaryota > Metazoa > Chordata > Ceratodontiformes > Protopteridae > Protopterus > Protopterus annectens. The sequence continues at coordinate 959,233,627 of NC_056748.1, forward strand.
ATGCAGTGGACTTGTACTTGTTTTATGTTCAAACATCCTTTTCAAAGATATTACATTGGTATACAAATGTTGGTTCACTACCAATAGTTTTAGATACTTCATAATTAGCTTGCAGAACTTTCCAATTTTTCTGTATAACGTTTCTAATACTGAGACTGTCTACAGGCTTAACAGAAAACTGGCCCCTCGTTAGATAAATTGTTGCGGTGTCCCATGCTATCTTTAAAGATAATAACCACTACTATTTGATAACATATGTTTAAAACAGTTTTTCCTCTTGCTACTGACTTCAGCTGCAACTTGAAGTGAAAATTCTTTACAATAATCTCTCTCTGAACATAGACTATTTATCTGTAAAATTCATCAACTGAAGGTGTAGTCCTAGATGCACAAATGAATGGTCCCCTATGGGTTTTTCTTTTTCATAAAATTTGGATGCTCACTTCTAAAATGTTATTCAAAAATGTCACTTTTTTATAAATTTTATTTTCAACATTCTTCTTTTTATATCCCAGTCCAATGTAACATCTAAAAAATTAACTTTCAAGCTTACATCACCTAAGGTGAACTTGAAATAATCAGACATTTCATTTAACTCATTAACAGATTGTTTATATTCTTCTTCTGTAATGTCCATAATAGAAAACAAATTGTACATAAGAATTCTATTAAAATAATGATTTTTTGTTAGCACTTCAAGCTCCCACCATCCTAATATAAGATTTGCAAATGATGGGGGGCAACTGAAGAGCCCATAGCCACCTTTATAATAGTTCTTGTCAAATAAAAAGTAATGTTCTAGGATAACTTTCCGTGAGTAAGCAACATAAGGAAATCTTTTCATTAGAAAAAGATAGTTGTGTAAAATCTTACCATAACCAAAGATGTCCCTATCTTCCATGTTGCAGTATTCCACACTCTTGGGTTATCCTCTGCTTGTTACTTGAACATCCGGGTCAATATACAAAAGTTTGTAGTCTTGCTAGATATGTAGGACGTTTGACATTAGCCTAGGAAGCATGGGCCATAAAAGTGACGCCTACACGTACCTTTCTTCAGAACTGAATGCCCCAGTCAGACCCCCAATCCTAGGGCAACTGTCTAAGTCCTGTGCCATCCAATAAGGAACAGTTTAGATGGAAAGGACGGGGTAAGGACAGGAGGGAATGAGTACTGCAATATGGAAGAGAAGAACATCTACGGTTATCGTAAGAGTTTACACAACTATTCTATGTCCTTCTGTTCTCATTTAGCAGTATTCCAAACTCTTTAGTGAGTGCCAAAGCTCACAGGGAAGAAGGGGGTGGTGGTATGGAACTGTTCGCCATGAAGAACTGCCCTAGCAAACCCCACTCTGGATCTGGAAATGTGATCCAATCTGTAGCGTTTGGTGTAGGTATGGACAGATGTCCATGTAGCTGCCTACCGAATGGATGCAGTGTCCAGTACTTTGAAGAAGACCCCCAATGAAGCCATGGCTCTAGTGGAGTGGGTCAATTCTCAACCCAAGTTGTTTCCCATGGAATGTGTAGCAAAAGGAAATAGCCTTGGAAATCCAAGCAGAAATGGTCTGTTTTGTCACTGCTTTTCCTAAAGCTCTGGGGTGAAAGGAAACAAACAGTTACTCTAATTTCCTAATTGCCTTAAGTCTTGTCAAGGTAAAATCTCAGTTGTCTGTGAACATCAAACTGCAAGACACACTCACTGTCATTTTGAGGGTGAGGAAAAAAAAGGTGGGCATGTGGATACCCTGATTTTAGGATAGCTCATTGGCCACCCTGGGCATAAAGGAGGGGTTGGTCCTCTGGGTCACTCTATCTTTGTGGAAGATGAGGAAGGAAGGAGTTGGCATGAGGGCCTGGAGCTCTGACACTCTTCTAGCTGATGTCAGGGCCACAAGGAGTACAGTTTTACAGGTACTATGTTTCAGAGATGCCTTAGAAGCTGGTCAAAGGGGGCAACAGTGAGTTTCTCTAAATAATTCAGATCCCATGGAGGTGGAACTGGCCTCCTGAGGGGGTCTGAGGTGTAGTACTGTAGTAGTTAGGAATAACTTTGGGGAAAGATGAGAAGCTAGAGGGGGCTCAAGAGGCAGACAGGCCAAAACAGCAGCAAGATGTGCTTTAACAGAGGAATATGCCAACCATGCTTGCAAGAGTTCACACACATAGGACAGTATTAAGGGGACCTTACTTTGAAACGGGTCTATCTGTCTTTGTAGACACCACGTGGCGAACCTCTTCTATTTAGACAAATAAGATCTCCGTGTTAGGTTTCTTGGCCTCCTGCAAGAGTGTTAGTACGTCCTCAGTATAAAAGTGTCTAGAGGGCATCAAAATTCTAACACCCACAGGGTTAGATTTAGAGATTCCAGATGGGGAAAGATTAGGGATCCCTTGTCCTGTGTGAGAAGGTTCACTCTGTAAGGTAACTTGTGATGATTGCCCCTGGCTAAATGCAGAAGGAGAGGGAACCAATGCTGTCTTGGCCAAAAGGGAGTCACCAGTAAGATTTCTGGTTTGTCCTGATGGATCTTCAGCAGGACCTTTTAAAGTAGTGTGTGGGGGGGGCATATAGAAACATCCGTTTCATGAGATTGAAAAGGCATCCGTTGTCCTTGCTAAAGGCCTGGTGCAAAACAGTGGCAGAAGGAAAAAGGGTCTGAAAAGTAAGAGGCAAACAGATCTACTTTTGGTATACCCCAGCTGCAGACAATGTCCAGAAACACATAAGCATCCATTCATGGGATTGTGACAGACCTGCTCAAGGTATCTGCCTAAATGTTCTGAACAGAAGGGATATAAACTGCCTGCAATGAGAGACTGTGATGGGCTGCCAGGTCCCAGGCTTGAAGAGCAAGTCTGCAAAGCATACAAGATTTGGTTCCTCCCTCTTTGTTCGCATACCATAGAAAGTACAGCTGTGTACCTACCATAAATGTAAATGTTAGACTGTATTCACTGTTGCAGTCATTACTCTTGGGTTATCCTGCTGGCAGGCTACCCACAGTCAGTCTGAATTCCAAAGTCCTGGTCCGGCGTCGGTTGCTGTCGCCTCTTCCCTGACGTCAGTGCGCCAGGGGTATAAAAGATGCAGCCGATGCCATTTTCTTCAGTTTTTCTTGCCCCAGATGTCAGGTGCCCCCAAATGTGTACGCTAAATATATTATGCCAATAAACATACATGCACTAAAGTAACATTTCCTTCATCTACAAGCAAATACACCACATAGGTTGTATAGAATAGAGAAGTACAGATAAGACCCAGCAAAAGAAAGGGGGACGGAGGGAGGGTAACCTGGACTGCAACAGTGAATACACTCTAACATCTACATTTATGGTAGGTACACAACTGTACTATGTTCATCATGTTTCACTGTTGCAGTCATTACTCTTGGGTTGAATCCCAAAGCTGAGGATGGGTGGTTGAGCTAAATAGGATTAGGAGAGGCTATGAGGCCCTGCAGAACTGCAGTGGCAAAGCCTGCTCTGGATTTAGAGTAAAGAGGTAAGTGGTAGTGCTTTGTAAAAGTGTGCACTGAACGCCAAGTTGCAGCCTCTAAGATGTCTTTGGTTGGTACTCCTCTGAGGAAGGCTGCTGAAGTGGCTGCTGCTCTGGTAGAATGAGGCCTAATGCCCTTAGGCACGGATTTGCAGTGTTGAGAATAGCAGAAACGAATGCAATGACCTATCCATTTAGAGATAGTCTGTTTTGAAATGGCCTTTCCTTGTGATCCTGCAGCATATGTCACTAAAAGTTGTTCAGTCTTTCTGAAAGCTTTAGTTCTGTCCAAGTAGAAGCGTAGCTGTCTGTGTATGTCCAATGAATGCAGAATTTTCTCACCCTTGTTCTGTGGGTTTGGATAAAATGTAGGCAAGTGAATGGTTTGGTTGAGGGCCACACACTGGACACCACTTTAGGCATAAATGTAGGGTTTGTCCTCAGAGAAACCCTGTCTTGAAGAAAAATTATAAAAGGTTCCACAGCCATGAGTCCTTGCAACTCCAAGACTCGTCTTGCAAGAGGTTATTGCTAAGAGCAGAGCTGTTTTCCAGGATAAGAATTTTATATCAGCTGTTGAGGCTGGCTCTAAAAGAGGCAGTGTGTGAGTTTTTCCTAGACATAATTGAGGTCCCATGCCAGTATTGGTGCTCTCCTTGGAGGCCTGATGTTTTTAGCCCCTCTGAGGTACTGCCTTATTAAAGGATGAGAAAAGATAGGTGGTTCCATACTGTAATGGGCTGAAATGGCAGAGGCATGAATCTTAATTGATGAAAAGGAAAGGCCTTTGTCCAGCATCTCAGTTAGGTATTGTAAAATCTGAGGAATATTTGGTACATACGTGTCAATGCCTTGTTCCTGGTTCCAAGCACAGAATCTCTTCCATTTTTCTGCATAAGATTATCTGGTACTGCTCCTCCTGGCCTCTAAGATAACATCCATAACAGCTTTTGAAAGAGGAGTGTTCTGAATGGCTACATTATCTGCCATGCTGCCAGATTTAAGGTCCTGAGTTGGCTGTGCAGGATCTGATTGTTTTGTTGTGTCAGCAAGTGAGAAGTTTGAGGCAATATCCATGCTGGACCTTGAGACAAGCTCTTTAGGATTGGGTACCAGTGCTGGCGTGGCCAGCCTGGTGCAATCAGTATCATTTTTGGCTTCTCTTGTCTGAACTTTAGGAGTACCTTGGGAAGGAGAAGCAGTGGAGGGAAGGCATATACTGTTAGGTTTTTCCAGCTGAAGGGTAGAGCGTCCAGTTTCCATGCTTGTTTGTGATAAATCCTTGTGCAAAATCTCTGTAATTGGCAGTTGTGAGGGGAGGCAAACAGATCTATGTCTGGGCATCCTCATTTCCTTGTTATCATGCTGAAGACTTGTGGATCCAGTTTCCACTCATGGGGATCCATGAGGTGTCTGCTTAGTTTGTCTGCCAGAGTATTTGTTTTTCCTGGCAGGAATTGTGCTTGCAGGTGAACTTGATAAGTCAATGCTGTGTCCCACAAGGTCATTGCTTGTCTGCAGAGGGGGTAGGAGTGTGTGCCTCCCTGCTTGTTTATGTACCACATGACCGTAGTATTGTCCATCTTTATCAGTAGCTGTCCTGAATGAAGTAGATCCTTGAAAGTTGTCAGGGCATTCTGAACAGCTAGCATCTCTTTTTGATTGATATGAAGATGCATCTGGCTTGCAGGCCATGTGCCCTGAATACATTTTCCTGCCATATGGGCCCCCCAGGCATAATCTGATGCATCCGTTGTCAGTGTCTGTCTGGCTGTGGGTGAAGTGAATGGCAGACCCTTGTTGTGGTGGCAGGCCTGTGCCCACCATTGAAACTCCTGTTGCAGGCAGGGAATGGGGTTAATTACTGTCTCCAGGCTGTGGCAATGCTGAGTCAAACACTTTTTAGATACCATTGTACTTTCCTCATATGCAGTCTGGTATATGGAATTAGTAGAATGCAGGATGCCATGAAGCCCAAGGCCTGCAGGATTTTCCTTGCAGATAACTGGGTCTTTGTTGCCAACTTTTTGAAGTAAGAAGTCAGTTGCCTTTGTTTGTCTGGTGTGAGATAAGCCATCTGGGCAGTTGTATTTAAGCTTGCACCCAGGAATATTATCTCTTGAGAGGATACTAGTTTTGATTTATTTTCGTTTACCGTGTACCCTAGGCAAATTAGTAATCTCTTTACAAACGCCAGATGCTTTAGAAGAATGTCTTTGTTCTCTGCTTGAATAAAGCAGTCGTCCAAGTAGGGATATATATTGAATTCCTCAGTCTGCAAAATGCAATTACTGGTGCCAGTCATTTTGTGAAGACCCTGGGCACAGTAGATAAGCCAAAGGGCAGTGCAGAGAATTGGTAGTGCATTGAGCCAGCTATGAATCTGAGGCATCTTCTGCAAGACTGTCCGATTTGGACATGCAAGTATGCCTCTTTTAGGTCCAAAGTTACGAGCCAAGCCTTCCTGCCAAGCATTGGCAGTAGCTGCTGTAGAGTCAACATCTTGAATTTTGGAACCTCCAGAAACATGTTTAGTATAGACAGGTCCAGTATTGGTCTCCAGGTTTTGTCCTTTCTGGGCACCAAGAAAAGTCTCGAGTAAAATCCTTGCCCCTGCTCTTAATGTGGTACTTGCTGAATGGCCCTCATGTCCATGAGGGCTGTAATTTGCTTTTGTGCCTCTGCCCATTGATTGTGTGGCAGGTCTGGCATACCTTTTGCCCTTGGTAGGGTGTGAAAATGGAACCTGTAGCCCTGGGACACTATGTTCAAGAACCATTTGTCTTGGGTAACCATTTGCCAATTTGATGAAAAAAGTGCTAGTTTTCCCCCTAAGGGGGCTGCCAAAAGAGATGTGCTTGGATCTGGTAGATGAAAGTCATTGGGACTGTTTCCTGTAAGGTTGTGATTTGTCTTCTCCGCTTTTGGAGGTAGGAGCACCCCATTGTTTAGGCCTGTATGAGCCTTGGGGCTGAGATCTGTCTCTGGGACGCCTTTATCTGCCTCTTTGTAGTCTGTCTGACACTGGAAAGGACCACCTTTTAGAAGGCCAGTTCCTGCTAAACCTGGGTGGCTGTACCAGTAAGAAATCCTTGACTGTCTGCATGAACTTTGCTTTATCCTCCATTTTTTTCAACACCTCTTCTGCTTTAGTACCAAAGTATCATGCTGTAATGGAGCATCTAATAATTTTGCTTTAACATGATCAGGCAGATTCTGTTCCTTTAACCAAGCATGCCTTCTAATAACAGAACCTGTAACAGCGGCCCTGCAAGAGGCCTCCAGTGAATCATAACCACATTACAAAGTATGCTTTCCCGCTTGTTCAGCTGCATGCAATAAATCCTGCATTTCCTTGTTCTCTGAACATTCAGTATTTGTCAACAATTTCTGTTTAAGCAGTGACATTAAATATTGCTGATATTTAAGCATATGAAACTGACAATTTAAAGCCCTTACAGCCAGGGTAGCAGAAGTGTAAACTTTTTTCCCCCATCTGTCTAGAGCCCTAGAATCCCTATCAGAGGGGACAGGGTTTTTTTGGAGTGGAAGCTTTAACCCCTTTGGGACCCTGAGATATAGGTTGTGGGTCAGCAGCAGGGTTTTTATATAGGAATTTATGAGAATCCGGGACCCTGTATTATCTGTCTGGCTTAGCAGGTGCAGGGGGTAAAGAGTCAGGGGACAGGCCGGACTCTGAGAATACATCATCTACAATGTCTAGAACAGGTGGAATAGCAAGAGGTCTGTGCTGAGGAAGTAGCAGAAAGTCTCTGAGCCTTTTCTTAGATTCAGAATAATCTTGGCTCTACCAGTGGAAATGCTCCCTCATGGTATGTAGGGTTTCCCCAAAAGAATAATCCCCAGGAAGAGAGGCTGAAGGAATGGATTCTTCAGCATCAGAATCTTCATAGGGAAGCATGGAACAATCCTGTTCAGAAGAGGAATCTGAGGAAATGGAAACCTGATCAGAAGAATCATACTCTGCCTCTAGCCTATGCCTCTTATCAGGAGGGGGATGGGAACCCCTGATTAAAGTAATTAGGTCTTCAGCCATTTTGAGCATCTGTTTTTTAAGCATGGAAGTCTGAGTAGGAGAATGCTGTACTTGTTTCTTTGTCTTTAGAGCTGCTTTAGTCTTTGAAGCTGAAGATGGCTTAATATATATTTGTGTAGGTCTGAAGACACCCTCAGAAGCCGATGCCTGCTCAGCGGCTCCGGACCCATCTGAGGGAATGATTTCCGAGTGTCCAATACCTCGAGTATCCAGAGGCCCAGTCGGCTCCACGTGGGAGTCTGAAGCGGCCTGTGGCTCTGAGGTAGTGGGTGCCAGGGGCTGCGAAAGCGCCTCACTGAGAACCGGCGAACCAGCGACTGGCCTAGCGGAGGCCTCGTCGTCGGTTTTGGACCTCGGATGCCTATGCTTTTCCTTGCTTTTTTGTAAACTCCGGTCGTCGGCTGTTCCGATGGCATTATATAATTAAACCTTCGGCCAAAGTAATGAAATGCAAAATCGAACAGACGCTTAATAGTGCGTTGGTTAAATCTAGCACAAAACAGATAGCTAGCAATGTTGTGATCAGGGCCTAGACAAAGAATACAGTAACAGTGAAAATCCTTATGAGGTATTTGCTTCCCACAAGAAATACAATTGTTAACTTTTGCTGACATCGGTCTGGAGCAAGAAAAAAGTTTCCCCAACGGGGTACTTAGCTTTAATGAAGACTTCGGTTCTGAAATTCGGATTTGAAAATCTCAGGAGTCGGCCGACCGGCACTTGCGAACTGCTTTTGCTTCGGGCACCGTGCGGCAAGAAAGACTGAAGAAAATGGCGTTGGCTGCATCTTTTATACCCCTGGCACACTGACGTCAGGGAAGAGGCGACAGCAACCGACGCCAGACCTAGACTTTGGAATTCTGGCCGACTGAGGGTAGCCTGCCAGCAGGATAACCCAAGAGTAATGACTGCAACAGTGAAACATTATGAACATCAAAGCAGCAACAAAGAATAAACAGTCATCAGGAGAAACAGAGATGACTTCTATCACCAGGTTTAGAATGGTAACCTAGGTCAGCCCTGTTTCATCCTACTTTCCATTTTATTCATATAGAATTGTTAGCTCTTTTGTTATGAAAATCAGATCTGGATCTTATACAAGTATTACATAATGTACCATCCTCTGGCAAAATACTCTACACATCTTTAAGCATACAAAAACACTAACAATGTTTTTACTGAAATAAAAGACTGCACTTTGCAAAATCACTGGTGAACTCATGTTTTTAAACATTTAAATAATATCTGCACTATTTTAATACTAATGACAAAGGCGTGTGATTGGCATTTGTGCTGTGGAGTACTTATAAACTGCTACAATTTTTTTAATCAATTACTTTAATGTTAAAGGTTATCTGCTCGTTTAACGGAGTGAGTTTTACATTTAAGCGGAAGTGTAAGCTGGTTCAATCAGTACTCTGGGCCGGTGCCATGAACCGGCACACCACCCCCTCAGCTCTTAAAGTGAATAGCAAAAAAAGCACTTCACTGTAATAATTTATTTTCTGTAATGTGTTATCCTAATGTAACTGGAGCTTTTCTCCCCGGGCCTCCGCTGTAAATGGACCTTGTCCAGTCGGACCTTCCCGGTAAACAAAATTAAAATAAAATAAATAAATAAATAAATAAAATAAATAATAAGCTGTAAACGATTGGCTTATTACAGTTGTATCTATGCACACCCCTGCAAAAAGGACATTCATTTATTGGCACACCAACCAGGTGGCCAGATGCATGACACACACCCCTAACCTCCATCTCCAGCTATTCAAGGTCCCCTTTCTGTCCTCTGCCCCCAACCTACCTTTAACATTTCTTTTTTTTTTAAACTGCAGCAAACAGCTGCTATAGTTTACACCTGCCTGAATGGAGCGCTACAGCTCTCAGATTTTAGTATAAAAAGATTTTCACTTTTAAATTGTAGCAAAATGTAAGCAGTTGCTACAGTATTAGACCACATAAGGTGCACTACAGCACTCAGGTTTGACCACAAATGCAATACGGCCTTTTAAAATCTGGTATTACATTAAACAGTGATCGGAATCGGCCACTCACACCCCTCCCAACCCTTTGTGCACAGGCTGTTGCCTCTCTTGCCCCACCCTAGCTACACAACTGCATTTCAGCATCATTGTTAAAAGATGCCATTTTCACATTTTTGAATTTATCAATGGAGTGGTAAATTAATTATATTATTATGAAGGTGCACCAGTCACATGTATGATTCTTAACCTTATTTGTTTAATTCAGGTTGTCTGAAAAACTGGACTGCAAATGAATACAATTTTACCATCTGCTAGCATTCTTAAGCATACCTTCTCAGACTACAGCAGGTATTATGTTAGCTGTCTCCAAGTCATTTTACAGCCTTGACTTCCATCTAATTGGCCAAAGAGTCTGGACTGTAAAATCTAATCTTTTGAGGGATGGACACATCAGCTGATACAACTCTCTACTGAATACTGCTACCTTCCTTGGAGCACACACTCTCCAACTTAAAAACAGTCTTTTTAAAAGTACAGTTTTGTACCTACCATAAATGTAGATGTTCGAAGATCCACATTGCTGCAGTCCTTACTTATGGGTAGTCCGCTGTACTCGGTCGGCCCGAATACCAAAGTATTAGGCTGACGTCGGTCATGGGCGCCTAGATCTGACATCAGAGCGTCAGGGTATAAAGGCGCATGACCGACGTCATATCCTCAGTCTTTTCTTGCCCCAGATGTCAGAAGGCCAAACCAGAAAGGCCACAGCCAAAAACAGAATACCTCCCAAAAACATGCCCAACAACAACCATCACCTAAAGCATAGCACCATGTCAAACAACAGTGGGGAAGGAGGGAGGGTAAATTGGACTGCAGCAATGTGGATCTTCGAACATCTACATTTATGGTAGGTACAAAACTGTACTATGTTCATCTCACATTGCTGCAGTCCTTACTTATGGGTAGAATCCCAAAGCAACGGGAAAGGGAGGATGGTAAAAATCATAAAGCATTAGGGGCCGCTAAAATGCCCTGTAAAATTGCAGTGGCAAATCCAGCCCTAGACTTAGAATAAAGAGGAAGGTGGTAATGTTTAGAAAAAGTATGCACTGAACTCCAAGTAGCTGCCTCCAAAATGTCTTTTGTAGCTACCCCCCTTAGAAAGGCCGTAGAAGTAGCAGTAGCCCTAGTGGAATGAGGCCTGATTCCAGCAGGAATCTCCTTACCATGATGGGAATAACAGAAAGAAATACAAAACCCAATCCATTTAGAAATAGTTTGTTTTGAAACATGTTTACCCTGTGAACCCAAAGCAAAAGAAACAAACAACTGCTGAGACTGTCTGAACTCCTTGGTTCTGCTCAAATAATAACGCAACTGCCTGTGAATATCCAAAGTATGCAAAATTTTCTCCCCTCTATTTTGGGGGTTTGCATAAAAAGTAGGCAAATGAATAGTTTGGTTTAAGGCCACACTAGGAACCACTTTAGGCATAAAGGAAGGATTAGTGCAAAGATACCCTATCCTTATGAAAAATCAGGAAAGGCTCCACTGCCATGAGGGCCTGTAATTCAAACCCTTCTTGCAGAGGTAATGGCCAACAAAAAAGCAGTTTTCCATGACAAATACTTTAACTCGGCAGTAGCTGCAGGCTCAAAAGGTTGTAGAGTAAGTTTTTCCAACACAAAATTGAGATCCCAAGCAGGAGTAGGAGCTCTACGTGGGGGTCTTATATTCTTTGCCCCTCTAAGAAATTGCTTAAACCAAGGATGAGAGAATAAAGGAGGGTCACAATCATAGTGAGCAGAAATGGCTGCAGCATGGACCTTTATCGAGGAGAAAGACAAACCCTTGTCCAATAATTCAGTAAGATATTGAAGAGCAACACTTAAATCAGGTTTGGAGACATCAAAGTCCTTCCCTTTGCTCCAAATAAAAAATCTCCTCCATTTATCAGCATAAACTTTTCTGGTACTAGGCCTCCTGGCCTCCAAAATAACATTCAAAACTTGTTGTGGAAGCTGAGACCCTCCAGAGTCTAAAACAGAATATGCCAGGCTGTTAGATGCAGAGATTGAATCTTGACATTGAGGAAGTGACTGTCCTCTTGTGACAGAAGGTGCGGAATCAAAGGCAGAGGCCATGGAGGTTCTCGTACTAAACTCCTCAGGAGTGGGTACCAGTGTTGTCGAGGCCAATCCGGTGCTATCAAAATCATGGTTGGCTTGTCTTGTCTGACCTTCAAAAGTACTTTGGGAAGAAGAGGCAGAGGTGGAAAGGCATATACATGCAGGTTGTTCCAACTGAATGATAGAGCGTCCACCTTCCAAGCTGTGTGATGAAACATTTTTGTGCAAAACTTTGGCAACTGGTAATTTAGTGGAGAAGCGAACAGATCTATGTCTGGAGTTCCCCATAACACTGTCAACTTTCGAAATACATGAGGATCCAATTTCCACTCGTGAGGATCCACTATTTGTCTGCTCAACACATCTGCTAAGGAGTTCTGTGCTCCTGGTAGAAACCTTGCCTGAAGATTGAGGTGTAGATTGAGAGCAGTTTCCCACAGAATCATTGCTTGCCTGCAAAGAGGGTAAGAATGGGTTCCCCCTTGCTTGTTGATGTACCACATGACAGTAGTGTTGTCTGTTTGAATCAACACCTGCCCTGGGTGAAGTAAATCTTTGAAAGCCATCAATGCAAACTGGACTGCTAACATTTCCTTCAAGTTGATATGCAAATGTTGGAGTTTGACAGGCCACGTGTTTTGCACCCATTTTCCATTGAGGTGTGCTCCCCAAGCCTTGTCCGAGGCATCTGTCGTTAGAATCTGACTCACCTCTGGCCGGGTCACAGAGAGTCCCTTGTTTAGGTGACATTCCTGAGCCCACCACAAAAACTCCTTCTGAATGCAAGGTATTATCTGAATGACAGTGTCTAGATCTTGGCAGTGCTGTGTCCATACATTTTGAGATACCATTGAAGCTTCCTCATATGCAATTTGGCATTGGGAAGCACCAGAATACAAGATGCCATGAACCCCAAGGCTTGAAGGACTGTCCTTGCAGTCAGCCTGGACCGTAGAGACATTTGATGGAAATAAAGAGAAAGGCTTCTTTGTTTGTCCGGGGTCAAAAAAGCCATCTGGGAAGCTGTATTCAGTCTCACACCCAGAAAGCACATGTCCTGAGAGGGTACTAGACTGGACTTTGTTTCGTTCACAGAATACCCTAGGCATCTTAACACTGCCATCACATATTGTAGATGATGAAGAAGTTTGTCCTTTTCTTGTGCAATAATCAGGCAATCGTCCAAATAAGGATAAATCTGTATTCCTCTTAGTCTGAAAAAGGCTATCACTGGAGCCAGAACCTTTGTGAACACTCTGGGCGCAGTAGATAAGCCAAAGGGTAATGCAGAGAACTGATAATGTAAATTTCCAGCCCGAAAACGCAGGTACCTCCTGCAACTGGGCCTGATAGGAACATGAAGGTAAGCCTCTTTGAGATCCAGAGTAACCATCCAATGATCCTTTCCCAACAGAGGTAAAAGTTGTTGTAAAGTCAGCATCTTGAACTTTGGAATATCCAGGTAAGTGTTGAGGATAGATAAATCCAAAATTGGTCTCCACGTGTTCCCTTTCTTTGGAACTAGAAACAGGCGAGAATAAAATCCTAGGCCCACTTCTGACAGAGGAACTGGCTGTATAGCTCCTATTTGAAGAAGTAAAGAAATTTGTCTGTGAGCCTCTATCCTTTGCCGAGGAGGGACGTCTGGCATGCCTTTGAAAGGAGGCATGGTATGGAAATAGAACTTGTAACCTCGGTTTATAATGTCCAAAACCCATTTGTCCTGGGTGACTAAATGCCAATTTTGCTTGAAAAGAGCCAACTTTCCTCCCAAAGGAGCTGCCAGGCAAGAAGAATCTGGCAGCTGAAAATGCAGGTCATTGGGCCTGTTTACGAAAGGACTGGCCCCTGCCCTCACCAGCAGATTGAGCAGGCGAACTCCATTGTCTCGGCCTGGAGGTACTCTGAGCTCTGCCCCTACCACGCCTAGATCTACCCCTAGACTGAGAATCAGAAGAAGGGTACGTCCACCCCTTAGTAGGCCAATTTCTACTAAACTTTGGAGGTTGTACCTGCAAAAAATCTTTAACAGTCTGCATAGACTTAGCCTTGTCTTCCATTTTCTTTAAGACTGACTCCACAGGAGGACCAAACAAAACTTCAGACTGTAAAGGGGCATCCAGAATTCTAGACTTAACATGCTCAGACAAATTCTGATCCTTAAGCCAGGCGTGCCTACGAATAACTGAACCAGTGGCAGCCACCCTAGAAGAAGCCTGTAAAGCATCAAAACCACATTGCAAAGAGTGCTTACCCACCTGTTCAGAAACATGCACTAAATCCTGCAATTCTTTACACTCTATGCCCTCTGCCAAAGCATCCACTTTAGATCTTAGCTGAGAAAGGAGGAAATTCTGATACTTCAACATATGAAACTGGCAGTTCAAAGCTCTCATAGCTAAAGTAGAAGAGGTATACACCTTCTTACCCCACCTATCCAAAGCTCTAGCTTCCTTATCTAGAGGAACCGGATTCTTAACAACAGAGGCTCTAACACCCTTAGGCCCCTGACTAATAGTTTCTGGGTCCGCCCTAGGACTCTTATACAGATATTTATGAGCCTCAGGCACCCTATAATACCTGTCAGGTTTAACTGGGGCAGGAGGTACAGAATCTGGATTAAGGGAGGCTTCCGAGAAAACATCTGAAACAACATCCAAAACCGGAGGTATAGCTAAGGGTCTATGCTGTGGTAAAAACAAGAACTCCCTAAGTCTCTTCCGTGAATCAGAGTAATCCTGTCCTTCCCACTTAAAATGCTCCCTCATGGAATGCAGAGTTTCTGAAAATGAAAAATCCTCTGGAGGAGAAGCAGAAGGAGTGGAATCCTCTGCATCAGAATCAGAATAAGGAGGGAAATCTTGAATGTCTTCAGCAGAAGACTCTGAATCATCTGAGGCCTGCTCCAAACTTGCCAACTCTGGCTCCATCCTGGGCCTCTTATCAGGAGGGGGCATAGAACCTCTAATTAAAGTAATCAAATCCTCTGCCATTTTAAGCATGTGCTTTTTAGGCACAGACCCTGAAGAACCAGAACTGACACCAGAGGAAGGCAAAACAGACCTGCCCTTAGAAGAAGCCTTAGAAACAGTAGCAGAAGACCTAACTACCTTAGGCATAGAAGGGAGAATAGTAACCTGAGAGGCCCCTTCAGCCTGACCTGCCTCCTGAGAGGCTACATCTTGTAAAATCAAAGTTTCCCCCTGGGACTCAACATAAACTTCAGCCGGATCCACCTGTTCAGCTGTAGCTTCTAAAGGCCCGGCGTCCGAAACAGACGAATCATCCTGCCTAGGCTTTAAAGATTTGTCTTTGCGCTTCTTAGTAGAAGCGGGCGTCGGAACATCCGACGGCATATTATAATTACACCTCTTGCCAAAGACTAACCTAGCGCAATCTAACCTCCGTTTTATAGTGCGCTTATTAAACCTAGCACAAAACCGACACCCGACTACGTGCTCGGTCCCAAACAAGGAATACAAAGCGAGTGGTAATCCCTATGCGGTATCTGTTTCCCACAAGAAATACAATTATTCACTTTTTCTGACATCCGGTAAGTAACTGAGGCAAGAAAAACAAAAATATTCCCTAACGGGTACTTAGCCCAACTTGGTATCGGTCTGAAACTCCGAAACGAAAATTTCAGAACGCCGAACGGCACTTGCAACGCTGCTTCTGCATCGGACCATGCGGCAAAAAAGACTGAGGATATGACGTCGGTCATGCGCCTTTATACCCTGACGCTCTGATGTCAGATCTAGGCGCCCATGACCGACGTCAGCCTAATACTTTGGTATTCGGGCCGACCGAGGACAGCGGACTACCCATAAGTAAGGACTGCAGCAATGTGAGATGAAGAACATCATTTCTTCTCATCCTTTGGATGAGACATTAAACTGAGGTCCCCATCTGCTAGAGTTGGTGTTGGTGGTAGTTCAGGTGAATGTAGGTGAGGACTATGAGTATTTGTCCTTCAACCCAGTTTCTCGGTTTAATAAAGAGTTGCTTGAGTTATTGGAAAAAGGGGAAAGGTTTGTATTTTAACAGCTTCGGATGTTAAAAAGTTACACATTTCAAGACCCCGTGACCCAATGTTTTTTGCCATCCCAAAAATTTACAAAGACAGGGGGAACCCACCAGGAAGACCTATTGTCTCGGGCATAGGTTCTTATGCGCATATTAGGAATGGTCCAGAGTTATGTGAATATATGAAGGGGTTGAATTGGCAAAATTATTTTTGGGTTACTATCTATGTGTCGGTGCTTTATACTAATATCAATTTATGATGGGGTTTAGAAACTGTTGCCAAGTTATTAGGGGAATGCACGTGTACTTCATATTTGTTAGAATTGCTGGAGTTCTGTCTCTCCCATAATTATTTCATTTTTGATGGAAAAAAATATCTGTGAAAGAGGGCTACAGCAATGGGAGCTTCATTTGCTCCCTCATATCCCCCATTCTATATATGGGAGAGTTTTATGAGACAATTCAATTATGTGACTGACTACTTCAGGATCAAGATGGTCATCTATATGCAATTTATAGATTACCTATTTTTTGTCTGTAGGGGTACCATCGATGAGTTTGTGGAATTTTTTGAATGTTTGAATAACAACCCTCATGGTTTGAAATTTAGTTATCAAGTACAGTTTGAGGCCATTAATATTTTGTTTTTTTTTTTGTGGATGAGAATCAGTTTAGACCATTTCTAAAGCCCATAGCCTTTAATTTTTTTACATGCTTCAAGCACACATCCTCCCCATCTTAGAGTCCCTACCTTTTGTAGAATTCAAATGGGTATATGTGAATACCTCTGATGATGATTTGCAGGACCCCTATTGGATGGAGGTGGAACACAAGCTTGCCTGTAGGGCATATTCTAAGGACAAAGGCAGAGAGTGGGGGCAGAGGTAGAAAATTTGTTCAAGGTGGTCTTTTTTCTAACTCGGTGAATGAAAACAGTAAAGAGGAGGAAGATAGAATATCTATGTTACCAGGTATAGTACTTTTTCAGAGTCCTTGATGAAAATAATTAAGGACGTAGGGCCTAAGATCATCTCAGATGAATTTTTAAGCAGAATTTTTCCTGAGAGATGACTTTTTCCTTTAGTCGTTATTGTAATTTAAAGGAATTACTCAACAGACCAGTTAGAAATGGACAGCTTACTTCTAAGTCGATAGGATCAGTTCCACGTGGTAGCTGTAGTGTATGCAGTAAAATTCGCAATAAGTCAGGATCCATTATTAATGGCCAAAAATATGTGGCAAGTAATACATTTAATTGTAAATCTTGTGGAGTTGTTTATATTTTGGGTTGTGGATGTGAGACTATTCAATGGTACACAGGGCGGACTAAAAGAATGGTAAGGATATGGGTTTTGGAACATTTGGCTGACATCCGGAATATAAGAAGGGAGAGCCCAATGGCTCAGCACTTTCTATCTGAACAGGGTGGTGATGGGGCTTCTCTGTTTTTCAGTATTTTGGCACAACCTACATGGTCCAAGGGGAACGTTCGTTCAAGGTTAAAATCATTTACAAACTACATATATTTTTAATTATAGTACCCTATGCCCTGGAAGCTTAAATCAGGAAGTATGCTGGAACTTCTGAAAAGTTCAAATTTTGAAAAGCTTGAAATTTTGGGATTTTAAAATTTGGAATCAATATAGGGTGTTTTTTTTAGAATGTTGTGTGGGTTTGTAGTGGGGCAAGCTTGTGTATATTCACATTTATGCATATAGTGTGTATACATAATCTAAAAAAAGTAGGAAAATTCTGTGTATATTTCTGCATTCAGTATATTTACGTGAATGTAATAATGTATTTAAATTTGGTATTGAATTTATATGTGGTACCTGAGGGGTTAAATGACTGCAGGGTTGTTCAACTGTTTAATGGTTTAATTGTTGAATTGATTAAATTAACCCATCAGGGTATGTATATTTAAGAACTGCTGGTTATATGGAAAGTTATCCCTTGAAGGTGAAAGGCCGAGGTACCAGGAGAATAAAGTGGTGCATTGGCTTCATGTGTTTGTTATTCTGAATGTATGATCCCACACCACCTAACTTCTTTAACACAATTTAAACACATTATTTACATTATTTACATATTATACATTTTTAAAACTACTTACATTCATCTATCTAATGCAATCCCTTATATCCTAATTATTTCCCACCACTCTTTTCCTCAGCCAAAACATTTCTTTTTCAAAATTCAGACAACACCCATTTACCATTAAATTTAATTTAGCAATAACAATGAAAACAAAATAGTGGAATCCAAGTGGTAAGTCCTCTGTTGTTAAGTAGAAATAAATAAACCAAAAGACTGCTGTAAACTAAGAAAGGATGGAGCCAGGCATACAGGAAACTCAAGTTCCAAGCAAGAACTCAAGAAATAAGGCAGTTCAAATGATTCAGGTAGCAAGCACAAAAAGTCCAAGTATATATAAAAGCATATAAAATCTCCTTTATTGTAGTCGACAAAAGGTAAGCGCTTTCACTATCTAGCTTCATCAGACCATAGAACAACTACTGACACAGCCACTGTTTAAACTAAACAAAGAGCACATAGCAGCCAATCATCAAATCACATCAATCAAGTCATTAATTATACAATCAAACAATGAAACAGTTCAGAATCGGGCATAGAACAAAAACAACATAAGAAACTACTGAATTATGTAGAGTAAACATATATGCATGTATAAAAAATCTGTCATACAAAAGAACAAGAATGAACTTCTATACAAAAAAGGACAGCATGAACTAAAAATAAAAATGATGCACAAATAAATGTGCACAAATATATACAAATAAAAAAATATATATAAAATATATATATAAAAAGTATATAAATATGTACCCAAGTCTGTATGAACTGAGCACACAAGGAGGTAGATGTAAGACATATATAAAACATTCACTTGTGTAACCTCCTTTTCTTCAGAACTGGCCTAATAGAGGCCCTTTCATTCAGTCCCCTGCCCCTGTCAGCAAGGAGCATGATAATCCAACAGGCCTCTCTAAATTCTGTATGTGTACACACATCACCTTCCCTAATACTAGGGTTAACGGTCTCAACAACTCTGAACCTAAAAGTATGTGATGTCCCAAATTCTAGGACGTGCTTAGAGAGTGCATTATGCAGGGAACCCTTCCTAATGTGATAGACATGCCCCCTCATCCTATCACGTAGGACCCTGTTGGTTTTACCAACATAGGAGTGGCAGATGGTACATTCAGCCAAGTACATCACATGGGGGGGGTCATACAGTCTGCAGAAGCGTGAAAGACTAATTCTCTGCATAGATCAGGATGAAATAAAGATTCAGTAGTATTAATACAAGTACAAAAACTGCAATTACCATAGGGTAAGGCAAGGCCAGGACTCAACGGCAGACTACTATGGTTCCTATCATAGCACAGGAGTCTTTTCAAGTTCTTACAGTTCCTAAACCGAAAAGTGGGTTTATCACCCACAATCCTACATATATCATCATCCACTAGTAAAATAGCCCAAAACTGACTGAACAAGAGTAATATCTCTGTGGTCAGTAGTATAAAACAAAGGAACTCTAACCTCTGAAGTATAGAGATGTGTCTCCCTGGCAACACTGGGATCTAAAACAGGTCCAAAATATGGACTTGCTGTTGTCAGTCTCAACTGCCCTAAGTCTGACCACTGCCTGTGTATCTCAGAAGTATAACCTCGTGCCAACAATTTACATTCCAGACCATCAATCTCCTCTAAAAAGCCAGGTGTTGTAGGGTTTAACCTAGAGGCCCTTATCCCCTGACCTCTAATCAAATAGCCAGGGTGCATACTAGATCTAAACAGGAAGGCATTTCTATGGCATGTCTTACGAAAGACCCCAGTGTTAATTATATTGCCTGATAATTTCTCAATATACAAGTCCAAAAACTCAATGCGTGTAAATGACCAAGTAAAAGTGAACTTTAGGCAGTCAATTAAATTGTTCATCATGTCATGGAAGGCAACTAACCTGTCAACTGGGCCTCTCCACAACAAAAACAAATCATCGACAAACCGTCGATATAACAGTACATAATCCTTAAAGCCTTGAGTAGAAAAACTATTATTCTCCCAATGTGCTAAAAACATATTGGCGTAGCTATTGGCACACGAAGTGCCCATAGCTACGCCATGTTTCGGTACATCTCATCATTAAAGGTGAAAACATTATTTCAAGCACCATCTCTAGAAAATAACAAGTAAGGTCCACCTGTGCTGGTGTGTACTCACTCTGTAACAAAAGATATTCATGAATGAACTGGATACCCAGCCCATTAGGAATCATAGTGAATAAGGATTGAATGTCAAAGGTAACAAAAATTACATCCTCAACATCACCAATAGAAGAAATGCACTGATAAAGATCTAATAAAAATTGTTTAGAGTCCTTCAGGACCACAGGATTCAAATTAATAACCGGTCTCAACACCTTCTCAACGTATAAAGAAAGTGGCTCTGTAACCCAACCACCACCCACCACTATTGGTCTCATTGGTGGGTTAGTGGGGTGCTTATGAACCTTAGGGAGGCCCTGTATCAATGGAATTAAGGGATTAACCACCTTCAAGAATGAAAAAACATCCTCTGTAACAAGAGGAGTCGAAAAAATATCCAATATGCACTGACTGACCAAGGACATCACTTCATGAACATCATTAACAGTGATCCTCTCATAAAAACTGCCATCACTCAACATTGAGCACATAGCCCGATCATAGTGTGACTTATCCATTACAACTAGGAGGCCACTCTTGTCAGCTGGGCGAATTACTATGCACTCATTATCCTGTAGAGCTCTCAGGGCTGCCCTTTCAACACAAGACAAATTATTCTAATAGTGTGTACAGTGAGCATCACGAGTATCATAAAAGTTAAATACCTGATCTTCAGTTAACTTTAAATATGCTTCAACAAGAGGATGATTATTAGGAACATAACTGCTCGGTTTCCTAAGGCCAAAAGGGCCACTAACCCCCCTGCCCGATGGAGGCCCACATTCTAAGTCTCCATACATCAAACGTAACATGATGTTTCTACAAAACACCCAGATCTAAAATAGTATCAGAGAGCTTGCTCCTGCAAGTAGGAATAAAGCTCAAGCCTTTAAAAAGAACCAGTCTTTCATCTAAAGAAAGCTCATAAGTAGAGATTTTCAATATTAATGAGTCGGGGCTCTCCCCCACATCTTCTTCAGAGTTTGGGACTGACTCTGTTCGCCGGAAAGTTTGCGTTTCTGGCATCCTCTGCTTGCTGATCTTGGACGCCCTACCCCTCTTTCCGACCTTACAAGGTAGAGGAAAAGGGAGGTCGTCCACATTCCCACTCCTCAAAACATTCAATGAGTCAACATCTGTCAAAACTGTACCCCGCCATTTAGGTCTAACGACCCTCTCCAATTTATCTGCACCATGGCTATGGTCAACTACAACATGCGGATATAAGCCACCACTAGGTGGCACCTCTGAAAATGTATCGCCAATACTTCCTCCACTAGACAGTGGAGCCAAAAGTGCAGATTTATGTGTAATCCCACTATCTTTACTCTGGCAGCTCTTACCTGCCTCAGCACTAACATTAATATTGGTAACATTACTAGATGTATCTACATTAACAATAGCATCATCAGAAAGCAAACAGTCATGTGTATTATTTGAAGCAAGGCCCACTGATTCTGCCAAATATGGATCAGAAACCACAGTCTCATTCTTCCTGGTGACCTGGGTCGAATGATTAAGATTACCATGTCCATTAGCACTTTGTCCAGTGCGTGGCCACAAACACATGGCCTGTCCTGAAATCATTCATGTAAGAGCTTGGTCTATTTTTGATAAATAAGTTTCCGTTCAAAGACGGCAACGCCGTCTAACAAGCTCTCAAATAACGGATTCAGAACATCCACTCTGTAGTCCTTGAGGAGGGCTTCCTGAAGAAAAGGAGGTTACACAAGTGAATATGTTTATATCCGTCTTACATCTACCTCCTTGTATGCTCAGTTCATACAGACTTAGGTACATATCTATATACTTTTTATATATATATTTTATATATATTTTTTATTTGTATACATTTATGTGCACATTTATTTGTGCATAATTTTTATTTTTAGTTCATGCTGTCCTTTTTTTGTATAGAAGTTCATTCTTGTTCTTTTGTATGACAGATTTTTTATACATGCAAATATATTTACTCTACATAATTCAATAGTTTCTTATGTTCTTTTTGTTTTATTCTATGCCTAATTCTGAACTGTTTCATTGTTTGATTGTATAATTAATGACTTGATTGATGTGATTTGATGATTGGCTGCTATGTGCTCTTTGTTTAATTTAAACAGTGGCCGTGTCAGTAGTTGTTCTATGGTCTGATGAAGCTAGATAGTGAAAGCGCTTACCTTTTGTCGACTACAATAAAGGAGATTTTATATGCTTTTACATATACTTGGACTTTTTGTGCTTGCTACCTGAATCATTTGAATTGCCTTATTTCTTGAGTTCTTGCTTGGAACTTGAGTTTCCTGTATGCCTGGCTCCATCCATTGTTAGTTTACAGCGGTCTTTTGATTAAATTTAATTTCATTCAGTCTCTCATTCCATATTACCCAAGAAACATACAACTTTTTATCACTCTCATTCAAATTTTTTTGTTTCCACAGTACCTGTGTTCCAACATATTCATAAGTTATATCTTCAACACTTTAAAAACCTTTCAGTAACTTATTTTCACATTTTTTTCCATAATTCCTTCATCCTTGAACATTTCAAAAAAAACATGCTCCGCTGTTTCCTCCTCCTCACAATTTATAAGGCATGTTAGCTTTGAGAGATAATTTAGCTTTGAGAGAGAATTTATACTGTCAATCGCCACATAAATTCATTACATTCATAAATTTTCCTACACCATCCAAGTCTCATCTTAATCGCATTCTTTTCCTCATTCCCTAAATGATTTCCATGGGTGATCACTCATATCAGTATAACATTCTTTTCCGTTTTTCCCTACATTCTTTATAATTCAACTTCCCTAAAAAAATTTATTTTCATATTCTTTATTTCTTATATTCTTTTATTTCTTATATTCTTTTATTTCTTTATGTCTTCATTTAAATAATCTTTCCAACTTTTCCCAGAACTTATTCTGTCCTCAAAAGTTTTATAATGGACAAAACAGATAGAATGCTATGGCGATTACATAACTTCTTTATCTGATGGTGTAAATGTTCATTCATTCCTCAGCTAATGGAACACAGTCCCCAGCTACCTACACTCCTGGGTGGACTGTAAGGAAGGATATTCCTGAGTACGGTTGAGCCAAAGGCTGCTCTTCTCCTAGAGACCAGATCTACTTTGTAATGAGTGATAAAGGCATGAGGACTTGACCAAGTTGCAGCCACATATATATCGTACATGGAAGCTCTGGACTGGAACACAGAAGTTGTTGCCATAGATCTGGTTGAATGAGCCTTTATGGGGAGACTCAACTTGTTATAGACAAACAAATTGCAATCTGTCAACCATCCAGCTAGAGTTACTTTTATAACTGATCCACCTAATTTAGTATGTGCAAAGGAGATAACTGATCTGTCTTTCTAATTTCTTTTGTTCTGTGGCGATACAAACATTAATAGTCTATGGACATCCAAGTGCTGCATATGTTTCCCTTTACTTGCAAATTTTGGAAAAAATACTGGCAAGTTAATGGATTGGTAGATGCTGGATTCTGACACCACCTTAAGAAGGAAGCACTGTTAACATAACGTGACCCTGTCCTTATGAAAAATCAAATATGGTGGCTTAGAAGATGCTTAAAATTATGAAATTCTTCTGGCAAATGTAACTGCAACTAGAAAGATAGCTTTCCAGGTCAGGAATTTAACATCACATTTAGCCGATTGTTCAAAGGGAGAATGAATTAAGGCTTGCAGTACCAATATAAATCCCATGGTGGAGTGGGGTCTTTATAAGGGGGACTTAGCAAGACACCACCTCTCAAAAAGGCTTTGTGCAGCTTAGAGGAAGCCAGTGAAGAATTTTGAAATACAACACGAAAGTCTGAGATTGCTGCAAGTTAGAATTTTATAGTTGATGAACTAGAACCTCCATTAAATAGACTGGCCAAAATTCCTGAACCGATTGAACTGGAGTAGAGAATGGGTCAATTAGATTTTTCTCTGCCCAATAAACAAACCTTTCCCATTTACTTCTGTAAAGTTTGCTAGTGAAAGATAAAAGTATGGAACGGACAGGGAAAGAGAGCACTGGTCGTCTATTAAAGGAATTGGAGAAACCACATTATTGGTTTGAGACATCTGGGTGAGCCATACCTGTCGGGTGGGACAGAAGGGTCTGGAGTTGGATCTAAAATCCAAGGTGGATGCTGTAGATGAGGCAAGAGGAATGGAAAGCAAACCTGTCGAGGTCAGTAAGGCACAATGAGGCTAAGTTAGCTCTTCAACTGGGTTGCCTTCTGCAGGAATTTGTGAATTGGGGGGGGGGGGTTGGAAGGTAAGCATACAGAACACCGGGGGGCCAATCGTAGAAGTACAGCATCCCTCAGCTAATCCCCTGGTGGGTGGGGATAAGGGCAAAAAAGCTGCATCATCACTGTTTAGGGAAGAGGCAAAAAGATCACAGCAAGGCTGGCTCCACTGAGTGAAAATCATGTCAGTCACTTGGTTGTTGAGAGACCACTCGTGAGGTAGTAAGATCAGGCTCAGTTTCTCTGCTATCACGTTGGACATCCTCCAGAATATGAATTGATATTAGAAAGAAATTGGAAGATATCGCCCACTGCTACTCTCTGAGGACTTCTCAACACAGGGGGACAGGATCTGGTTAACCCTTGTTTGTTAATGTACCAAACTACTGAAGTCCGTCTGGACTGCAACTGTTCTGAGAGGAAGTGTGTCCTGGAATGCCTGCAACGCCAAAAGCACCACTCTTCTCCAAAACACTGATGCAAGATGGCCTCTTCTGGGGACCAAGTGCCTTGGACCATTTTCCCTAGGAATTCCCCCCACCCAATCTGTGTGTGTGGTCACTATGGCCCTGGGCTGAGAGGATGAAAGGATGGCCTTGTAGTACTTGCTGCCACTGTGACTGCATCCACCAGCAAAGATATTTTTTGCATGCTTGAGTTGTTCTCATCTTGGGAAAGCACTAACCATTGTATTGCTAGCATCCATTGTAGAAGTCTCATCTGGAATCTCGCTCTTATTCTTTCGGCTTTTCCCATTAGGGGTCACCACAGTGGATCATCTGTTTCCATCTGGAATCTCGGTAAAGAACTAAAATTATTGTCACTGTCATTGACCCCAGGGCTTGTAGAACCAAATCGGAATGAAATTCTGCAAATTATTTTCCTGACCTACATCTTTATTGTTTGTAATCTTGAAAAAGGAAGAGAAGCTACGATACATACAGTGATAAACATGGTCCCTTTGAACTCCAATGTTTGCGTTGGTTTTAAGTGACGCACAAAACCAAGGACTAAGAACCAATTCCACAAACTAAGAACACTACTAGATCCAAAACAACAAAAACAACTGCAACTACAAGGGGTACTATAATACATTTCTAATAAATACACAGTTAAAACGATTACGTGCTTTTGTCTGAAATACTACAGACTTCATCATAATGTCTCGGGTCTAAGTGAGACTTGTCGTAATTTATGGTTATTCCAAGATGTAAACAAGTCTGTAGTACCTGACTGCATGTTTCTATCAGCTGATGCCTGTTGGAGAGGTAATGAGCCAGTCGACTAGATATGAAAACACTCAGAATCCCTGCAGTCTCAAGGGAGTTGCCACCACTGCCATGCACTTGGTGAACACCCTGGGGGCTGTGGTGAGGCCAAAACGCAGTGCTCTGAAGCTTCCCAGCCGGAACTGCAAGTACCTTCTGGATCATCTGTTCATCTTTATGTGACAGTACGCATCCTGAAGGTCTATCAAGCACATCCAGTCATCCTTGCCCAGAAAGGGAAAAATGGACTGAACTGTGAACATCCAAAACTGTGTGCGTCAAACTGACTTGTTCAAAACTGGTCTCCAGTCCTCTGTTTTCTTTGGCACTAAAAATCTTGAGCAAGTTACGGATTCTATTTGGTCTGGTGGATCGTCTTAGAGGACTCTCTTTCTTAGCAGTTTTTGGATTTACAGTACTGGTCCTTTCCTCTGACTGGGTGGAACTTCAGGAAATTTTCCTAACAATGAAGGAGGTAGGGAAAAGGGAATTATAAAACCTTTGGAAATAATTTTCTGCACCCAACTGTCTTTCGTTAGATCTAGCCAGGCTTTCTGGCGCAGAGATAAGTGACGCTCGACTGCCTCCAGAAGTGGGCAATCTAGCCTCTTTCTGGAGCGTTGAAAGGGTCTGTTGGACAAAGAATCTCTAGACCCCTGGTTCTGTGGGGGCCTCCTCTGCCACAGGGATGTTGTCTTCCATTACAGCTCCCCCCTTTGCCTCTGGGGGTACTATCTCCACATATGTCCTGGAAAGGACTCTGGGACGTTCTGAATAAAGTTATGCTCTTACCATAACGTTCCATCTGTGTTGTTCATCTTCATTCATTCATTACTGATGGGTGTCTGTTCCATCATCGGAACAGAGTCGGCCTTATAACAAGCTCATGCCAGCCAAAAAACTCTTGAGCTAAGCTTTACCCATACTGGCCCTCTCCCTGTTACCTCAGACAGAGTTTGCCCTTGATAAAGAAAGCAGAGGCATTTTCTGAGAAGGTCCCCTAATGTGGGATTTGGATGAAATCCGAACCTCTAAGAGCCACTTGGAGGGGGGAAGGAGGGTAGGAAGTAATGAATGAATGAAGATGAACAACACAGATGGAACGTTATGGTAAGAACATAACTTCTTTATCTGATGTTAATTTTCATTCATTCCTTACTGATGGTACACAGTCCCCAGCTACTTTATGTACTGGGAGGCCCCATGAAAAATATTCCTGAGTACCACTGAACCAAAGGATGCTCTCCCCCTGGAGACCAAATCCAATTTGTAATGGGTGATAAAGGTATGAGGGCTAGCCCAAGTTGCAGCTGCACAGATCTCATCCATTGAAGTCTCTGAATGAAAAGCAAAAGAAGTCGCCACTGATCTGGTTAAGTGTGCTTTGACCTTGTTCGGTAGAGAAATTTTATTATGTTGGTAGACAAAGTATATACAATTTCTCAACTACTTAGATAAAGTCACTTTAGAAGCAGAGATTCCCAATTTAGGGTCTAAATAGGAAACAAATAACTGGTCTGATTTACATACTGATTTAGTTCTGTCCAGATGAAATCGTAATTGTCTATGTACATCCAGAAAATGAAGGCAGTATTCTCCTTTACTTGAGAAGTTTGGAAAATTGACTGGTAGATCAATTGTCTGGTTAATCGTCAATTCTGAAATAACTTTGGGCAGAAAGGAAGAGTTAGTCCAGAGTGATACTCTGTCCTTATGAAAGACTATGTAGGGGCATTTTATGCACAAGGTCTGAAACTGGGATATGCGTCTTGCTGAGGTGATGGCTACTAAAAATAGGGATTTCCAGGATAAGAACTTTACATCACAAGTGGCAGCAGGTTTGAAAGGTGATCATGTCGGGGACTGCAGCACTAATGTTAAATTCTAAGGTTCGATCAGTTCTTTGAAGGGTGGTCTGATATAAGAGACCCCCTTTCAAGAAGGTTTTACAGAGACGATGGGAAATTAAGGATGAGTCCTGGAATCCATTATGAAAGTTAGAGATTGCAGCCAATGTACTCTAATTGTGGAGGATGAAGCTCCTGAATGGAAGAAGGCTTGACAAATAATACAAAATCACACTAAAAGGAGCTGAGCAAGGGTCTAGTTCTCTCAGTCTGGACCAAATAAGGAATCTTATCCACTTGCTAAGATAGATTTTCCTGGTGGATGGTCTGTGTGAAGCCAGAAGAATGTTGCGTACCGGAGAGGTAAGGTTATTCTGCCTGGCAATTACTGAAGTGGAGAATCCAACCTGTCAGCTTGAGACTTGATATGTTTGGATGTATCAACCCCATGCGGGTGTGAGATTAATTCCAAAGCTGGATCCAGAATCCATAGTTGGCACAGTAGGTGAGGCCAAAGGAAAAGAAACCAAACTTGTCTGGGCCAGTAAGGTGCAATGAGGATTACTCTGCTTCTTAACTGAAGGGCTTTCTTTAATAATTGTGGGATCAGGGAAAGGGTAGGGAAAGCATACAGAAGTCCCGTGGGCCAATCGTATATCAGAGCGTCCCTCGAGGACTTACCTTGTGAGGGAATTAGGGCAAAGTAGCTGCCACATTTGTGATTTGCTGGAGGGATGAATAGGTCGCAGCAAGGCTGGCCCCAGTGGCTGAAGATCTTTGCCGCTATGGTTGAATTGAGGGACCACTCATGAGGCAGATGATACATCTGCTCAGTTTGCCTGCAATCACTTTGGAATTCCTGGGAATGTGCATTGCTATAAGAAAGTGGTTGGAAGATGTAGCCCATTGCCAAATTCTCATGGCCTCTTGACACAACGGGTAGGACTTGGTTCCCCTTTGTTTGTTGATGTACCAGACCACTGACATGTCGGACTGGACAGCAATTGTCCCTGATGGGAGGACAGATTGGAATGCTTGCAATGCTAGAAGCACGGCCCTTAATTCTAGAACACTGATATGCAGGTTGGCCTCCATGGGTGACCAAGTGTCTTGGACTGTCTTTCCCTGGAAGTGCCCCCCCTCCCCATCAGGGAAGCATCAGTTGTCACCAAGGCCTTGGGCTGAGATGGGGAGAAAGGACGACTCCATAGGTCTTTTTCTGGCTTCATCCACCAAGTTAAATCTTGTTTGCATCAGTTTGTTATGCGGATCTGAAAGGACATAGGATGATGCGAAGGGGATCGCTGTTATTAGGAGCCACTGAAGAAGTCTCATATGTAGTCTCACCAGGGGAACTATTGTAAATGATGCTGCCATTGATCCTAGAAGTTGAAGGACAGCCCGAAGTGGAACTTTGTCTTGAGAGAGTATCACCCGGAGTTGAGACCTCATTCTTTCTAATCCGTGATCTGGAAGGGAGACTATGCAAGGCTGGGTATTGAAAATTGCTCCTATAAATTCTATGGTTCGAGAAGGCGTCGACTTGCATTTCTCCCTGTTTAGAGAGATTCCCAAGTATTTTGCTAGTTTTAGAGTGTAGTTTAAGGCTGTAAACAGTAGACACTTGGTGGGGGTGGTAAGGAGCCAATCGTTTAAGTACAGCAATACGCAAAATCCTTGCAGTCTCAAGTGAGCGGTTACCACTGCCATGCATTTAGTGAATACTCTGGGAGCTGTAGAGTGTCCAAAGGACAGCACCCGAAATTGGTAATGATTGGCTCCCAGCCAGAAGCGAAGAATTCTTCTGGAGCATTTGTCCATTTTTATGTGGTAATACGCATCCTGAAGATCTACTGTGAACATCTAATCGTCTTTCTCCAGGAAGGGTAGGATAGACAGAACTGTGACCATCTGGAAGTCTGTATGGTTGACAAATTTGTTTAGAATGCTGAGACCAAAACTGGTCTCCAGTCCCATCTTTTTTAGCACTAAAAAGAACCTAGAGTAAAATCCGGATCCTATTTGGTCTGGTGGGGCTACTTGGATGACTTTTTTGAGACAGCTTTCTTATTTCTTGAACTGCTGCTTCCCTTTGATTAGGTGGAACGTCAGCAATTTGTCTTAATGGCTTTGGGTAAATATTGAAGGGTATGCGATAACCTCTGGCTATAATATTCTGCACCCAAGAATCTCTGGTTATTGACTGCCAGGCAGGGTGGTGCAGAGTGAAACGTTCCCCCGACTGCTTCCAGAGGAAAGCTACCAGGCTGCTCTTCAGGGGCACTGGTAAGGCTGTCCAGAGAAAGAATCTCTGGACACCTGGTTACACGGACACCCTCTGCTTCTGTAGGGGTGTCCTCCCGATGGGCTGCCCCGGTGGGTAAACTCGCCACTTGTGTCATGGAAATGACCCTGGGATTTCTTGCGCCATATCTTTCCACTCCTCTGATTCCTACAGTAGGGTCACGGGGGCGGGGGGTGGAAAAACATACGCCCACAGCAGACAGGGTCTTACCGTCCTTTTCACACATGGCTAACGTGTCTTTCACTTTCAGTCCAAAAAGGGAAGAAGCTTCCACTGCATCATTAAAGGAAGACTTAAAAGGGTCCGCAAAGTCACAAAGGCACATCCAGGCATGACATCTCACAACAATGCCTAAACCCACAGCTCTAGCCACCCCTTCTGTAGTGTGAGAGATTAAATGCATGGATGAGCTGGATATAGATTCCAGGGTCGCAAGCTGTGAGGCAACTTTGTCACGCACCTCCTCAGAAACTGCTACTGCTAAGGTTCTCGAGAGTTCTGAGATTAGTTCTCTCTGAAGCCTGGTAAAGTGTGCCACGTAATTCAAGGACCGAATGGCGAAGGTCGAAGAGGCAAACACTCACTTCCCTAACCTGTCCATCGCCCAAGACTCCCTGTTTGGGGGGTAGACAGTATGGCTCTCCTCTGCAAGCTCTTTCCTAGTGGCCACCGCCACCACCACCATAGTGTCTACTGGTAGGCCTCTGGACCAGTGTGGACTTTCTTCCAGCAGGAGCAAAATTTTGTCTGGTCTCCAGGGGATGGGTTCAATGGTATCAGGGCTCTTACATGTGCGCTGCACAACAAGTTGGACCAGTAGTTCATCTACAGGCGGGGTCACCCAGGAAGTAAAGGGTCAAGCACGAAAAGTCTGCAAGAATATGGACTCCTCAGAGGAGGGGTTTGGTGCGATTCCAGCCTCCCCGCTATTTTAAAATTTCCAGTACATCTCTCAGGGAGACATCCTCAGAGGGCAACTGTAAGGACCCCTACCCTTCATCGTAGTCCGTATGGTGAGAGACTCCTCAGGGGAGTCCACATGCTTCCTTTTGCGTGATCTCTCACATGGTACCTCTTCAGTGGGGGCTTCTGACGAGGACTCCAAAGAGATGGTGCCCTGCTTTAGGGTATCTTGAGGGTCTTGTGCTTGATGTCCTGATGTGGTGGACTATATCAGCTGCGGTTCAAAGGGAGGACATATACGATAGTCTGACACCAATGGTTTGCCTACAGAGGCAAGGGCCCTCTCCATGTTTTGGAAAGCTGGCCTGCCTGAAGAGGGATGGGAGCCCAGAACAGAGGACAACTTTGGAACCGGGGTCACACCCTGCTCCAATGAACCAAGGAAAGAGCCTCAAGAGGACTTGGTGCTGCCAAGACTGCCGGAACCATAGCAGATGGCACTGTAGAAAAAAAATAGCGCCGTACTAGGGGTCACAGTGCCGGCAGCCCAGTCACAATCTCAAGGATGGCTCGGATCCAAAAAAGTCAATGACCAAAGGGTCGGCTCCAGAACCACGGTGAGATCCTCCAATGGAACCGAAGTGGGAATCGGCATCAGTGCCGGAGGCGTTGATACCTGCAAGGAGATCAAATGAGGAGAATATGCAGGAGTACGTGGAGAAAAACTCCCAACTCGGGGAGTTCTGGAAGGTGCTGAAATCCCTCTAGCCGTCAGCAACTGATCCACAAGTCACACCACGTCCAGTTCTGAGAGACTCCTGGAGGATCAGGATGACATCCCCGACAGAGAATCGGGGACATTCCAAGAAAAGGCTATATTGTTGCTCAAAGAATGGATCTGCCGTAGGGGAGGATTGGGTCCGAGGTACATTTTCTACTATCGGCACTGTGGTCTTGGGACCAGTAAGATGTATAGGGAGGGGGAAGGTGACCACTGTTGGATATACTATTGCTGGTGCCGAATAGGATGGGGATGAAGCACTAGTTAAAGCCATGGTCAGTGCAGTGGCCATGGTCGGTACAGTCGACATTATCTGTACCGTGACTGGTGATAGAGGTGGTGTCACTAAAGACGGCACCAAAGTGGATGATCGAAGTCTTGGAACAGAGGATGGCACCATGGAGGGGAGTTGAGGCCCCGTAGACGAAGTCAGTGGTGCCAATTTAGGCATTTTTGGTCTTGGTTCAGACTTTTTGTCACTAGAATGAGGCGAAGGAGGAATGGAATGACTTTGTTTTTTTAAGTTCTTTCTTAGGAGGGGGTGAGCCCTCAGACCCAGAAATAGTCTCTGAAAAGGGACTGATTAAAAGGCCTTTTAGAGTCAGTTTGCTCTTTCTCTGGTTTAGGGTATGAGAACTGAACTCTTTACAAATTTTACATGGTGGGTGAATAGAGAGGTGCGGAACACCCCAAACAGAAGACACAAGATAAATGAGTGTCCGAATTAGGCATTTTGCGACCGCATTGGTCGCATTGCTTGAAACCTGCTGTCCCTTTCTTCTCAGACATGGTGGGAACAACTTACCAAAAAAAAAATACAATACAAATTCAAGATAGGAAGTACACAATCAGATTTCCTCTTAATTGTGAGAGTAAATCTGTTGTGTACGTGGCCTTCTGTGAGTGCTGCCCCTCTTTTTACATAGGTAAGACCGACCGCAGGCTGCGTGATCGGGTCTATGAACATATGTATGCTATAAAGAAAAAAATAGACACCAATGCTTTAGCAAAGCATGTGGACAGTTTTCCAGGTCATGGTTTTTCATTCATGGCCATCGACCAAGTGTTAACCAATATTCGGGGGGGCCCTACCTCACTACTTCTGGAAACACGTGAGTTAGAATAGCAGTTGAGAACTGATGCCTTTTGTTACCCAGGGCTTAATGAAAACTGTAATATATCTGCAATACTGAGACTTAGAAGTTATTTAAGATAACACCATTAATAGTGTTTAAAACACCTTTGGCGGTTTATTGCAAAATAGTTTTAAGCCCTTGGCTCTAACTCATGTTAGGTATATTAACAATAGTCAACTATTCTTATTCTTTGACTTGTTTTTGGATTTATGGTATGCTTGTATTACCTCAACTGATGTGTTTTATGAACTTAGTATTTTGTTATATACATTGAACTTGTTCTCACTATTTTTATTTTTAATATTTAGTTTTATTGATAGTACTTGGTTGGTATATTTTTAAAGTATTTACTTTTACTTGATTTTGAACTATGAACCTGTCAGGAAATGAAATGTGATGTCACTTCCCTTTTTTGTGGTTATTTACTTTGAGCGTGCTTGAGTTTTGTTGTTCATTTTCATTTTTATATTTATCTCTGAAGAAGCTATACCTGTTGGTGGCGAAAACGCTGGTCATTTTAATAAATTTGCGTTAAGATATTTTACTATTTTGGTGTTTGCTGGTGCAAGGAGTCCGTTCTTTTTTCAGTTTTACACAAATTCAATATCAATAGTTTTTTATTTTTGAAGAAAAAAAATACCAACAATAGTATTTAGATTACCTCAAGACATAAGGGGGAAAAAGGTAGAGAGAGGAAAGCCCTGTACCAATGATGGTACTTGAGATTACCAAGTTGGTAAGGAAAGTAGGAAAAATCACTCAACGGGGGGACAACTAATGAGAGAAGGGAATTATCACAGTAAGAGAGAAACTTTGTGGAAAAGACTTTTAGAATGATATATTTTTATAGTACTTAGCTGAGAGCTGGCTTGACATGTCTTGATATCTACGCGTCAAACGAGATCTGAGGTAACAGGGAGAGGGGCAATATGGATAAAGCTTAGCTCAAGAGTTTATTTGGCTGGCACGAGCTTGTTATAAGGCCGACTCGGTTCAGAGGACAGAACAGACACCCATCAGTAAGGAATGAATGAAGATTAACAACATCAGATCTGATGTTGTTAATCTCCCTGTTGATTCCTGGAAAAGGTCCTTTGAAGGGTCGAAAAATGCATACCCACTGCAGAGGGTGTCTTTCCATCTTTCTCACACCTGCAGTGTGTCTCCTTCACTGTGTGGCCAAACAAAGAAGTGCAGTCAAAAGGGGCACTGATGAACGAGGACTTGAAGGGTTCTGCAAAATCACACACGCACATCCAGGCATGCCTCTTGAAGGAAATACCTGAACCCATAGCCTTAGAGGCGGCTTCTGCAGCATGTACAGATAAGCTTCATGAACAAATTAGATACAGCTTGCAGGGTAGCCAACTGAGAGACTACTAAAGATTAAGCCTCAGTAGTTTCAGTTCCAGAAAGAGAGGGAAGAGGACCAAGTGGCAGCAAAACAAATGTCATCAATAGGAACCTTGGACCAAAAGGCCGCAGATGTAGACACTGACCTGATGAAATACGCCCAGACAGGGCCAGGTAAAGGCACACCTTTAGAGTGATAAGGTTGAACTTGAAAACAGGCTTTGAAAAGGATTCAAAAAGTTGATCAGACTGTCAAATTTTTGGTTCTATCTAAATAAAAATGCAACTGCCTGTGGACATCACGCAAATGCAATTTGTATTCCCCTTTGTTCTGATAATTTGGAAAGAAAACTTGCAAATTAATTACCTGGTTAAGGTTGGCATTGGACACCACCTTCGGCATGAAAGAGGGGTTGGTACAAAGAGTCACTCTGTCCTTATGGATAAGGGGGCTTAATTATTGACAACACTTAAAATTCAGATACCTGATTGGCATAAGTGATGGCCACCAAGAAAGCCATCTTCCAAGAGAGAAACTGTTTGATAGGAGGAGAAATCAGGGCCTGCAAAACCAAAGTATGACCCCAAGGAAGCCTGGGGTCCTTGACTGGTGGCCTAAGAAGGCAGGTACCTTTCAAAAAGGCCTTAGAAGAAGACAGGGAGGCAGAATTCTTACCCATATGGAAATATGAGATGGCTGCTAACTGAACTTCAATTGTAGAAAAACTTGCTCCATTGTGGAAAGTAAGGGCTAGAAAATCCAAAATGGCAGGAACAGGAGCTGTAAAAGTATCCAACTTATGCTGTGATGCCCAGATGGAAAAAAATGTTTTCATTTACAAGAGTACATTTTTTCTAGTAGAGACCATATGAGCTGCAACCAAAATCTTTTTAACTGGTGAAGAGAGCTCGGTAGTTCTGGCCATCAAATGAACTGGAGCAGCCACATGGTGAGCTTCAGGAAGACTAAATCCGGGTGTGGAACACCTGAAGGTGTGAGAGGAGATCTGGAAACGGATCCAGAATCCAGGGCGGACACACCAGAGTGGGGAACCAACCTTGGCGAGCCCACAAGGGGGCAATGAGGATGACTTTGCTCTTCAACCGCTGTGCTTTCTGAAGAAACTTGGGATCAAAGGAAGGGGGCTAAGCATAAAGTAGACCGGAGGGCCAAGTATGGACCAGAGCGTCCCTGAATGATTCTCAAGAGGGGGGCATCAGGGTGAAAATCTCACTGCAAGAGAGAGGTGAAAACACTGCAGCAAAGATGACCCCATTTCTGAAAGATCATGGCCACCACTGAAGGATTCAGACTACTCATAATGCATCAGAATGGTCTTGCTGAGCCTGTCTGCTAGAATGTTTGACTTCCCTGGAATGTGTGTTGCCACCAGAAAACAGCTGGAAGAGATCGCCCACTCCCACAATGTCACAGCCTCATGGCATAGGGGATAAGACCTGGTCCCCCGTTTGTTGATATACCACACAACGGACATGTTGTCCGTTTGGATGGCAATTGTCCCAGTGGGAAGAAAAGCTTGAAAGGCTTGCAACGCCAGAAGCACCACTCTCATCTCCAGGACACTGATATGCAGACTGGCCTCCACAGAGGACCATATGCCTTGGACCGTCTATCACATGCAATACCCCCCAATCCGAGCTGGGAGGTGTCCGCAGTCACCATGATTAAGGGGGAAGGAAGAACAAATGGCTAGCCCAGAAGGTGGTCCAGAGACTGGAGCCACCATCGAAGATACTCCCGACAAACCCAAGATAGCCGAACCTGGTATGAAAGAGGAAGGTCGAATAGGGACCACTGTACCAGCAAGATCAACTGCAGGATCCTCAAATGTAGGCGTGCAGTTGGCAGGAGAGTTATCATGGCCTCCATCGACCACATTGCCTGAAGAAACTGGGGGGGAAAGGAGTTTGTAGTATAAACCTCACATGTTGCTGGAACGAAAGTATCCTATCTGGAGGTAGAAACCCTGCTCTGTATAGTGTCCAACTGGGCACCTATAACTGGTTCCAAGTTCGATTTGTCCAGATTGATATGCCCAAGGAAGATGCTAGGAGGAGGAGGTAATCCCTGCCCTGAAGAAGTTGATGCCTGGTAGAAGCAGAGAGGAGTCAATTGTCCAGGTAAGGAAACACATGGAATTCCTACAGTCTCAAGTGAGACGCCATTACCGCCGTCACTTTGGTAAATTCCCAGGGGCTGTGGTGAGTGTGAATGAGAGTACTCTGAATTGGAAGCAACTGACTCCCAGCCTGAAGCGAAGAAACTTTCGAAAGTTCCTGTTAATTTTTATGTAATAGTACATGCCCCTAAAGGTCTATGGAGCACATTCAGTCATTGTTCTGCAGAAAGGGCAGAATGGACTGCAAGGTGACCATCCAAAACTTCATTTTGGCAACAAACAGGCTCAGGACAGTGAGATCTAGAATGGGTCTGAAGTCCCATGTTTTCTTTGGCACAAAAAAAAATCTGGAATAAATGCCTGATCCAGACTGGTCGGGGGAATAGACTGGATGACTCGTTTTTTTCGAGCAGCCTTGTGATCTCTGCGTTGACCATTTTCATTCTTCCTCAACATACAGGTTCGAATCCGATCCTTGGATCTGACTCTGCCGTTTTTTTTTTTTTTATTTATTTTTTACAGCTTGTGTATACTACAAGCTCTCGCGCTCCTCCCTTACCCAAAATCCAGCAGACTCCCTCTTTCTCCAGATCTGGTTTGCTACCTTTTATTGTATAAAGCAATGAAATTACAGCTTTAAAATGGAAAGTCACTATCTGGTGCTCAAACAGAAGGAACTGTGGTTCTCATAATATTCTCCCATTCTTCCAATCATCGTCAAGAGAAAAAGGGCAAGGGGCAGGAGGAAGGGGAGTTGAGAAAAAATGAAAATGGACAACAAAGATGGAACGTTACAGTTAGCACATAACTTCTTTATCTGATGTCATCAATTTTCATTCATTCTTCAACATATGGGACAGAGACCCCAACTACCTGAATCCTGGGTGGACTCCAAGGAAGGATATTGTTGAGAACTGTTCAGTAAAAGGCTGCTCTTCCCCTACAGACCAGATCCAACTTGTAATGAGTAATAAAAGTAAGAGGATTATCCCAAGTTGCAGCCACACAAAACATCCATGGAAGACCTGGAAAAAAGTACTGAAGAAGTTAACATGGATCTGGCTGAATGGGCTCTTAAAGGTTTTGGCAAGGCCAGACCAAACTTGTTATTAACAAAGGAGATGCAATCGGATACCTGTTTTGATAAAGCTACTTTGGTAACTGGTTCTCTAAATCTTGTTTCAGAAAAAGATACAAATAATTGACCTGATTTTCTAAATTTCTCTGACCTGTGAAGATAGAAACATAATGGTCTGTGGATGCCTAACAAATGCAAAATGTATTTGCCTTTGTTTGAAAATTTTTAAAAGAACACAGAGTTAATAGACTAATGTTAGATCAAGACATCACCTTAGGAAGAAAGGAAAGACTGGTTCTTAAGGACACCCTATCTTTATGAAAAATTAAACAACAACGCTTAGAAGATAAAGCTTGAAGTTCTGAAACTCTCCTAGTTGATATTATGGCTATCAGAAATATAGTTTTCCAAGTCAAATATTTCAAATTGCATTTTGCAGCCAGTTCAAATGTTTTTTGGGTCAGGGTCTGAAAGATTAAATTCAGATCCCATGGTGGAGTAGGATTTTAAAGGAAGGTCGAGTAGAAAGGTTCCTTTTATAAATGCCTTACAAGGACGTGAATAAGCCAACATGGAATCATCAACTTCAATATGGAAAATGGAAATGGTAGCTAACTGAACCTTAATTGTTGAAGGACTAGCCCCCATCATAAAAAAAAAGCCAAGAATTCAAGAATTTCAGGCACTGGTGATGAAAAAGGATTGATGTACTGCTACTGCTGTGCCCAGTAGAAAAATATTTTCTACTTGCTGTTGTAAATTTTTTTAGTGGAAGCTTTGTGGGTCGAGAAAAGAATGTGGCACACCAGGGAAAACAGCTTGGGTTGTCTGGCTATCAATGGAATTAGAGAAATCATGCAATCAACTTTAGGCCCAAGATGTCCAGGTGAGTCGTATGTCAGGTGAGACAGAAGGTCTGGAATTGGATCTCTGGAATTGGATCCAGAATCCAAGGCGGGTAAACTAGATGAGGTCAAAGGAAGGGAAAACAAATTTATCAAGGCCAGTTAACGGGCAATGAGAATGACTGTTCTTCAACCAGGTGGCTTTCTGTAGAAATTTGGTGATTAAGGGGGTTGGGGATAAGCATAGAGGTGACCTGGGGGCCAGTTGTGTAGGATAACATCTCTTGGTGACTCCCTCAGCAGAGGGATTAGGGCAAATAACTTGCTGCACTTGGCAGCACGGCTGACCCCATTGGTGAAAATCATTTCCACCACTACCTTGTTGAGAGACCACTCGTGAGGTGGAATGGACCTGCTCAACTTGCCTGCTATGACGGTGGATTTCCCTGGTATGTCCATTGCTATCAGAAATAGATTTGAAGAGATTGCCCACTGCTACACTCTCATAGCTTCTCAACATAAGGGGTAAGATCTGGTTCCTCCTTGTTTGTTGATGTCACATACTACAGACCTATATTGTCCATTTGAATCACAACAGGAAGGGAAAGAGACATGGAACACTAGCAGTGCTAGGAGTACTGCTCTCATTTCCAGTACACTGACATGCATGTTGGCCTCTTCAGAGACCAAGTACCTTGGACAGCCTTTCCCAAGAAACGCCCCCCACACCCACCCAATCTGGGAAGCATCCGTGTTCACTATGGTCTTGGGCTGAGGAAGAATGACTGGACAACCTTGTAATATTTGATGCGAGTGAATTCACCAACAAAGGTACTTTTTGTATGCCTGAGTTATACTGATCTTGGTGGACACAGGTTGATGTTGAATGGACGACTGGGTTGCTAATGTCCATTGAAGAATTCTCATATGGTATCTTGCTAACGGAACTAGAACCATCACGCAGACACTGATCCCAAGGTTTGTAAAATCAATTGGGCTGACAGGAATGAGTTCTGAATTATTCTACTGACTTGCAAACAGTAGCTGTCATAGATATTGTGTTGAATAAGGCTAGGTTGTAGTGGAGATTTGTTGCAGCGGATTGTAATTCTTAGGATGGAATAAATCTGGAGTATGTAGTCTCAAGTTATCAGAAGATGCTTGGTGGAAGTGGTTATGAGCCATCTGTCTACATACAGGAACACAATCCCTGCAGTCAAGTGGGCTCCTACTACTACTGTCATGCATTTGGTGAACACCCTGGGGGCTATGCTGAAACCAAAGTGTAGTGCTCTGAATTTTTAATAACTGGATCCCAGCTGGAGGAGTGGCTAATCTCCTGGACCATCTATTCAATTTCATAGAGGCCCCGATAGGCAAGTTTGGATCCAACAACTGTCCTATCAGACTGTCCTTCCCGGACCCAACTGGAGAGCGTTGGTTCCTAGACTCTGAGCTCCTACGGCACACAGGAAGTCAGAAGCTTGGAAAAGGTCTCGGCTCCAACGGTTCCACTACTATCAGCTCCATACATTCTGGCCCTAAGGTGGGTCGGAGGAAGAATCGATAATGATAGGGTAGGTCCACTCGCTTCCGAAATCCACTGGGTTGGTTCTGACAATAATTTGCTAGCGCTGGTGTACTCAAGAGCCTCCGCACCACACAATTCACATCTTCTTCTGACAAACTCCTGGAGGACCGAAAAGAGGGGGCAGGAGATCTGTATCTCTAATATAGGTGACCTTAAAGTCGGAGAAACCGGCTCCAGAACAGGGGCCCGGTTCCGAGACTGCAGTACCATCTGTTTAGAAATAGGAGCCGCGGTATAAGGTTTTTCGGGCCTGATGGATTTCAGGTCTGATGAAGACATTTTTGAAATTTTGTTTGAAGGTCCAGATTGATCTGATGAAGATGAAGACCTTTTACTAGACTTCTCAGATCTAGGAGGGGAAGAGGTTTTCTTTAATACACTGGCCTTTTTCTAAAACTATTTTTTTCTTTTGAGGAGAACCCTCAAACTAAATGAATGGCATATGGAGCACAACTCCTGTAAATGTACAGCTCAAAGACAATGGTCAAATTCAGTATGACCATCCATCAAAGACATTTTCTGGGGGCACCTAGAACATTTTTTGAACCCAGAGGGTTTAGTGTCTTTTGATTGCTTAGATATATTTACCAAGAAATATTACACAGCTGTAACACCAGTAATATTTTAATCTATCTAGATAGCAACAAGAAACTTTTTAACTATTAAACTTTAACTTTTTTTTTTTGTAGTATAACACATACCACACAGGAAAAAAGCCCTTCAACTTAAATTGGCTGATCCACTCTCCAAATTAAACAAACTGACTCGAGGAAAGGGATTCAAATTCGTTTCCAATAGTAAATAAGCAACACCCACTCAATGATATGAGAAAAGGGAGGAAAAACTTATAGCTAAAGATTACCCAAACAAAACAACTAACCACACAGCACACGTGACTGCTCTAACAGCACGAGCCCTCCGACTAAAACGGGCTGAGCCGCTCTCTAAGTTAAACGAGCTGACTCGGAAACTCAGTCTAAAGTCCTAATCAGTAAAGAAAAAATCCACAGCATACAAAGTTAATCAAAATTACTTCATAAACAAAAGCACACATAAGCCAGATAAAGATGGAAGTGTAGACCTAGTGGTAAAGCGACTGCCCCAGAGAAAAACACAATTAACGGACACAATCTAACACTGTGATAAATAAGGTCAAAAACCTTCTAAGAGAACAGCAAACACAAAATTATTTTTTTAACAGGTATAACAAAGAATGTAAAGAAAGTTAGCCCACAACCAGTTGAATAATGCCGGATCTGTTTAGCAGCAAACGAGATCTGGGGAATGCCCTACCGCATCATGCGATAGGGAGTAAGCTACAAGCTAGTTGGAGACCTCGAGCTTTTGTAAACAGCAGAGTCGGAAAGTACAGTTGTGTACACCTACCATAAATGTAGATGTTCAACTATCTTCACTGTTGCAGTCATGACTGTAGGGTTCTCCCCTGCCGGCAGGCAGTCCTCGGTCGGCCAGAATCCCAATGTCTGGGTCCGGCGTCGGCTGCTCAACCATGCTCCCTGACGTCAGAGCGCCAGGAGTACAAAGCTGACAGCCGACGCCATCTTCTCCAGTTTTTCTTGCCCCAGATGTCAGAAGTCCCAAAATGAGAAAGGTCCCATATCCTTTGTAAAAACACCTCAGAAGAATGGTGAAAAAAGGAACCACACAAAAGTAAAAATAAGAGGGGACTGGAGGGAGGGAAACCCAGACTGCAACAGTGAAGACACTCGAACATCTACATTTATGGTAGGTGTACACAACTGTACTATGTTCATCGTGTTTCACTGTTGCAGTCATGACTGTAGCGTAGAATCCCAAAGCAGAATGAAAGGGAGGTGGTCATAAAGTAGAAGGGGCGGCTAAAAGGCCCTGCAAGACTGCAGAGGCAAAGCCTGCCCTAGACTCAGAGTAGAGAGGTAGATTGTAGTGCTTAGAAAAAGTATGCACTGAACTCCAAGTTGCAGCTTCCAAAATGTCTTTGGTAGGAACTCCCCTGAGGAAGGCCGCAGAAGTGGCAGCAGCTCTGGTGGAATGAGTCCGTATACTCCCTGGGATTTGCTTTCCATGGTGTGAATAACAAAATCTGATTCCATGAGCAATCCATTTAGAAAAGGTCTGTTTTGAAATGGCTTTACCTTGGGAACTTGAAGCATAAGAAACAAACAATTGCCTTGGTTCTGTCCAGGTAAAAACGCAGTTGTCTGTGTACATCCAAGGAATGTAAGATCCTTTCCCCTTTATTTTGAGGAGTGGGGAAAAAGTTGGCAAGTGGATAGTTTGATTTAAAGCCACTTTGGAAACCACCTTAGGCATGAAGGTAGGATTAGTCCCTCAAAGACACCCTGTCTTGATGAAAAATAATATAAGGTTCCACAGCCATAAGAGCTTGTAACTCTGAAACTCTCCTGGCAGAGGTTAGGGCTAACAGGATGGCTGTCTTCCAAGATAAAAACTTGATGTCAGAAGAGGCAGCAGGCTCAAAAGGAGGCAAGGTTAGTTTTTCCAAAACATAGTTGAGATCCCAAGCAGGAATGGGAGGAGATCTAGGAGGTCTTACGTTCTTAGCTCCTCTGAGAAACTGTCTCATGAGCTGGTGGGAAAAGACTGGAGGGTCTGTATTATAATGAGCGGAAATAGCAGAGGCATGTATCTTAATGGAAGAGAAAGAGAGACCCTTATGTAAGAGATCTGTCAAGTAAAGTACAATTAAAGGAATGTTCGGAAGAAGAAGATCAGAATCCTGAGCCTGCATCCAGGAACAAAATCTTTTCTATTTTCCTGCATAAGATTTTCTAGTGCTAGGACGTCTGGGCTTCTAAAATGACATCCATAACCTGCTTGGGTAGGAAAGAAGAAATCAAAGGCCCTGGATTAACCAGGCCGCCAGGCTGACAGTTGTGACATGGGAGTGTAGAACCTGACCCTGATGTTGGGACAGAAGGTTCGGAGACTGAGGTAAAACCCAAGGGGGCTCCAGACACAGGTTTTTTAGAGTTGGGTACCAAAACTGTCGAGGCCAATTTGGGGCCAGCAAGATTATCATCTTGGGCTTGTCCTGTTTTATCTTTAATAATACCCGTGGAAGAAGAGGAAGAGGCGGAAAGGCATATCCCGAGAGGTTTCTCCAACTGAATGATAGGGCATCCACTTTCCAAGCTTCTTTGTGGAAAGTCCTGGTGCAAAAATTCTGTAGTTGATGATTGAGATGGGATGCAAAGAGGTTTATGTGAGGACATCCCCAGACTGCTGTTATCATCCTGAATATTTCGGTGTCCAGCATCCACTCGTGTGGATCCGAAAGGTTTCTGCTCAGACTGTCTGACAGGAAGTTTTGCTTCCCTGGTAGAAACTGAGCTTGAAGGTCCAGATTGCAAGCTAGAGCTGTGTTCCATAGATCCATGGCTAGTCTGCAAAGAGGGTAGGAATGAGATCCCCCTTGCTTGTTTATGTACCACATAACTGTGGTGTTGTCTGTCCATATTAGTAGTTGTCCTGGTTGTAGAAGATTCCTGAAGGCCATTAGAGCTTTCTGAACGGCTAACATTTCCTTTAAATTGATATGCAGGTGCTTCTGATCCTTTGTCCAAAGGCCCTGCAGACAGTTGCCCTGAAAATGGGCTCCCCAAGCATAATCCGAGGCGTCCGTGGTTAGAATCCGAGTGACAGGAGGCAGACAGAAGGGTTTCCCTTTGTTTAGAGTACATGCCCTGGACCACCAAAGGAATTCCTTTTGAAGACAAGGCAGGACGGAGATCAGTATGTCTAAACTGTGGCAATGCTGAGACCATACACTTTTTAGGTACCACTGTATTTTCCTCATGTGTAGTCTTGCATATGGTACGAGAAGGATGCAGGAGGCCATGTAACCCAAAGCCTGCAGGAATCTCCTTGCAGATAGCCGAGTTAAAGTTGCCAAGGTTTTGAAAGTTGAAGCCAGCTGTAATTGTTTTTCGGATGTCAGAAATGCCATCTGGGTTGTGGTGTTTAGAAGAGCACCCAGAAAAGTTATCTGTTTTGAGGGTGTCAAATTTGACTTTTTTATGTTTACAGAGAATCCCAGGAACTTGAGGAGGTTCTGTACAAATTCTAGATGCTGGAGTAAGACATCCTTGCTGTCTGCCTGAATTAGACAATCGTCCAGATAAGGGTAAATTTGAATTCCCTTGAGTCTGCAGTAAGCCACTACTGAAGCCAGGCATTTGGTGAAGACCCTGGGCGCAGCAGACAATCCAAAGGGCAGCGCAGAGAATTG
Source organism: Protopterus annectens (assembly GCF_019279795.1). Classification (NCBI taxonomy): domain Eukaryota; kingdom Metazoa; phylum Chordata; order Ceratodontiformes; family Protopteridae; genus Protopterus; species Protopterus annectens. Next base: position 959,277,318 of record NC_056748.1, read on the forward strand.
AAAGTGCCTCGATCCGGCCTTGAACCTGAGGTATTTTCTGCGTTCCTGCCTGATGGGAATGTGTAAATATGCCTCCTTTAAATCCAAAGTTACCATCCATGCATCTTTGGACAGCATTGGAAGTAGCTGCTGTAGAGTAAGCATCTTGAATTTTGGAATCTCTAGAAAGGTGTTCAAGACTGACAGATCCAGAATGGGTCTCCATGAGTTTTGCTTCCTGGGGACTAGAAAGAGCCTCAAGTAAAAACCTTGTCCCATCTCTGAAAGTGGAACCAGTTCTATGGCTTTCATAGCCAAAAGAGCTTCCACCTGGTTTAAGGCCTCTGTCCATTGATGTTTTGGAAGGTCTGGCCATCCGCTTGGCCTTGGCAGGGTATGAAAATGGAATTTGTAACCTCTTGAAACCACATCCAGAACCCACTTGTCTTGGGTTATACGAGTCCAATTTTGATAAAAAAGACAGTTTTTTCCTCCGAGAGGGGCTTCCAGGCAAGAAGTTCCTGCAGCCCAACAGAGGGAGTCATTGAGTTTGTTTCCTATGAGTTTGTGACCTGTCCTCTCCTCCCCTAGGGGTGGAAGCAGTCCACTGTCTTTGGTCTATAAGAAGCTTGTGTTCGAGGCCTTCCTCGGGAACGTCTATATCTACCCCTCTGAGGCCTGTCTGAAGTGGGAAAGGACCAATTTTTAGAAGGCCAATTCCTGCTAAATCTTGGTGGCTGTACTTGTAAGAAATCTTTAACTGCTTGCATGGATTTCGCCTTATCCTCCATCTTTTTAATCACCTCTTCAGCTTTTGATCCAAACAAAACATTATGCTGAACAGGAGCATCCAATAATTTAGCTTTTACTTGTTCTGGCAAATTTTGTTCCTTTAGCCATGCATGCCTTCTAATCACTGTGCCGGAGGCAGCAGCCCTACAAGAAGCCTCCAAGGCATCAAATCCACAGTGTAAACCATGCTTCCCAACTTGTTCAGTGGCATGCAATAAGTCATGTAATTCCTTATCATCTGCACAGGCAGAAATGGAAGTAAGCTTTTGTTTTAAAACAGACAAGAGAAATTGCTGGTATTTCAGCATATGAAACTGACAGTTTAAAGCCCTAATGGATAAAGTAGCAGAAGTGTACACTTTTTGCCCCATCTTTCTAAAGATCTAGAATCCTTTTAAGTGGGAATGGGGTTTTTGGCAGAAGCGGCCTCAACTCCCTTAGGACCCTGAGAAATGGTTTCAGGGTCAGCAGAAGAGTTATTGTATAAAAACTGGTGGGAATCAGGAACCCTGTAATATCTATCAGGCTTAACAGGAGCAGGAGGAAAAGAGTCAGGGGTTAAGTTAGCCTCCGAAAAAGCATCATCCACAATATCCAAAACAGGAGGAATAGCCAGGGGTCTATGTTGGGGGAGAAGAAGAAAATCCCTTAGTCTTTTCTTAGATTCCGAATACTCCTGTCCTTCCCAGTGGAAATGTTCCCTCATTTCATGCAAAGTTTCTCCAAAAGAGAAATCCTCAGGGGGAGAAGCTAAAGGAATGGATTCCTCAGCATCAGAATCCTCATAAGGAGGGAAATAATATTCCTGGTCAGAAGAAGAAACTGAAGAAACTGAAGAAACAGAAGCCTGATCAGAGGAATCATAATAAACATCCTGCCTTGGCCTTTTTTCTGGAGGGGGATGTGAACCCCTAATCATAGTAAGTAAATCCTCCGCCATCTTGAGTAACTGTTTCTGTGACTTGGGAGCCGGTTCAGAAGAGGCCTGTGTTGCAGTCTTTGATTTAGACGGAGTCTTTGCCTTTGTCTTTGGCTTTGCCTTTATTAGAAGCTGAGTAGGCCTGAAAACCCCTTCGGAAGCCGGTACCTGCACAGCGGCTCCAGACCCATCCGAAGGAGCATTGTCCGAAGGTCCTGAAATAGAAATATTCAAAGGCCTAGTTGGCTCCTCATGAGAGTCCGTTTCGGCCATCGGTTCTGAAATGGCCGACGACAGGGGCTGCAAAAGCGCCTCACTGACGACGGCCAAACCTGAAGCTGGCTCCGCTTGTGCGCTACAGTCAGATTTGGACCTCGGAGGCCTATCTTTATCCTTGTGACGTTTGTGAACTCTGGTAGCCGGAACCGTATCCGACGACATTTTTTAGTTAAAGCGCCTACCAAAGTAATGAAAAGCAAAATCGTATCTTCGTTTAATTGTACGTTGATTGAATCTAGCACAAAACCGACAACTAGCTACGTCGTGGTCAGGGCCTAAGCAAGGAATACAGTAAGAATGAAAATCCTTATGAGGTATTTGCTTCCCACAAGAAATACAATTATTAACTTTTTCTGACATCGGACTGGAGCAAAAAAAAGTTTCCCCAACGGGGTACTTAGCTTTGAGTGGAGAAGAAAGTCTTCGGATTGAAGTTTATCAGAAAAAAATCGTCAGGAGTCAGCCGACCGGCACTTGCGAACTGCTATCACCGCACGGCTAGAAAGACTGGGGAAGATGGTGTCGGCTGTCAGCTTTGTACTCCTGGCGCTCTGACGTGAGGGAGCATGGTTGAACAGCCGATGCCGGACCCAGACTTTGGGATTCTGGCTGACCGAGGACTGCCTGCCGGCAGGGGAGAACCCTACAGTCATGACTGCAACAGTGAAACACGATGAACATCAGAGGATCAGTTCCAAACCCACAAGTACAGAATGAAGGAGAGAGGACAACTTCACATCAACACTCTACTAATCTCACTACATTTTCCTGACTGATCTCAAGAGTTACTATTCCCTGGTCTCTTGCTACAGCAAGGAAAGCTGAAGTAGGTAAGTGATCCTTGGATGTTCCAAAAACAGACTGCTCTAAGACTTCAGTCTCACTTCATATTAAACATTATTTTTAGATTACAGAATGACATCACATACATCTGGTCATCTGACATCTGGTTCGCAAGCAACCTCCCATTGCTAGAAACCGCCTGGATTTAGCATCTAGGTGTCAATAATGCACACACAGAGAGCCTTGCTAAGATCTGCTGCAGCTCCTGAAATTCATAAAACAATTTCAATTTCATACCTCCACCCTTTCACTGTAGCATTTACTTCATCCCAATGATAATGCAGGAAGCTTCCAGGTACAGTAGACACCCTCTTATCCAGCCTCTCTAACTGGCCATCAAATTTCTGATGTAGCCCTAGCAAAAGACAGAGAAGAACACTTCTGTCTCCTCTGTGCTACATAATGACAGACGTTTACATTTTAGACTTCACATTCATTAGAAAAATGCATACCAACACAAATCCTGTTACTCTAGCTGATTTATAACCTTTAAATGCAATTTTGTATGCTTTTTCTGATTAACCAGCCATTTGTTTATCCAGCCTAAGGTCCAGTCCCAGAGAGACCGGATAAGAGGGAGTCTACTGTACAGACCTTTTGTCTCTGGCTGCACTGATAACTGTAAAATACAATCTTTATGGTCTAAATTAGTTATTTAATTGCTTACTATTTCTCAAAGTTAACTGGAACTGAGTTTAACCTCTTCTCCTCCAGTATTCGCTGTTACAATGTAAACTTTTAATCAGTTACAATACAGTAAGTCCGCTATACAGGTATATTTCTTTTCTGTCCAGCAGGGCATACTGCTGATACATTTTTAAACACAAGCATCTGTACAAATAAGTTTGATATACAAACGACATATAATACTTTACAAAATATCAACTAGCTGTGCTCGCATATGTTACACATCCACTGCCCTACTCCTCCTGGAATAACTGCCAATATCTCACGTCATCACACTTACCACAAACTTGTTTCCTTGTCTCTCTTTCTTCTGCTCACTTTTCTCCTTCCTCTACCTTTTGGGCACACATTTTCTTCCTTGCTTCTACCATTTTCACCTCCTTCTCTTGGTCCATTATTTCACTCCACAAAGCTGCCATCTCACTCTCCAGTTCACTCTGGCTTAAGTCTTTTAAATAAACATCCCGCAACCCTCCCAATTGGATGATTATAACAAAAAGAAGTTATGTACTCACCATAATGTTCCATGTTTGTTGTCCTTTAATTGGTTACGACTCGGCCGCACACTACAGTTCGAGAGCTTTCACTGGCTCGAGGCTACATCCTATCCCAGGATGCCTAGCGACTATTCCACAGATCTTGTCTGAAAGGACTAACCACAAGACTAAATAACCATTTTATTTATTATTTATTTTATTTATTTTACATTTGTTGACCGGGCTAGTCTAGCTGGATACATGTCCTTTTTCAGTAGAGGCCCGGGGAGAAAAGCTCCAACATAATGACATGACAAATATACAATTACACGCAATGAGGTAGGATTAACATAGGATGAGAAAAAAACAATTGCAGCAGGCTGTACATTTTGATTATAAAAACATTTAAATATTCAATTATAAGTTTGAGGTGATAACATAGAGGGACCAGAATTACAGTAATTAAAGTCTGAGAGGGGGTGGCGGATTGAGAGGAGCGAGTCCCTAGGTTAGTCTGGTTCAGTACAGGGACACAGCCAGTGTGACTTAAGGTATTCTTTGAGATTATTTTTGAATTGGTTAAATGAAGTCATATTTCTTATATGGTTTGGAAGTGAATTCCAAAGCTTTCCAATGGAATTAGCATAGAGAGCATCGCCGCCCATATTCTTTGCTTTAATGGTGAGTATTTGAACACTGTTTGACGATCGAAGGCAGTTAAGGTTGGTATAGGGGATCAGTATACTACTCAGTGATGGAGTTCTATCTGGGTGGTTTATTATTTTAAAAGCTTCAGTGAGTTGGTTTAGTTTGAGAAGGTTGGGCAATTCTAACCAGCCAATTTTCTTAAGGTTAAGGCAGTGATGAGTTCGATATGGAGTTCCTGTAATGAATCTGGCGATGTGGTTATAGGCAACAGAAAGCATATTGAGTTCACGCTTTTTAAGAAAGGAGAGTACTGGGGAGGCGTACAATAGGGTGGAGAGGAGATGTGTTCGAGCGATAGTGAGTTTGGTATTCGGGGTAAGGTAGTTTTTTATTCTATACAGGGACCCGAGTTTCTTGTTAACAGTTTTAATGGTATGGCTGATGTGAAAGTCAAATTTGAGTTTGTGGTCAATGGTGACACCTAATAGTTTGGTGCTAGAGACAGGGTCATTACATTTGGGTAGAATCCCACACAGGTTAACCAGAGTTAAAGTACAACAGATCCTTTGCCAAAAAGGTCATAAGGCATGAAGGGAATCAGGCAAATTATAGTCAATCTGAAAAGACAAATTCCTCTCCGTCTTCCAGGAAGGGAGAAGGAGGGTGGGATGGAAGAACGAAGGCGAGATTAAAAAACAACAAACATGGAACGTTATGGCGAGTACATAAACTTTTTATGTTATGTTGTCATCTCGCCTTCATTCTTGAAATATGGGTCAGTGTCCCCAACACCTTCTTCTCGGGTGGCTCAAGGGAATAAACTCTTCAGAATGGTGGAACCAAACAAATCTCTGTTCCGGGAGCCCACATCTACTTTGTAATGAGTGATAAAGGTATGGGGGTTAACCCATGTGGCTGCAGCACAGATTGAATCAAAGGGTAACCCTCGTCTGAAAGGCAGTGGAAGTTGACATATCTGGTTGAATGGCCTCAAATTCCTCATGGGAGCTATAGACATAAATAATGGTGTCCGTAAGCCATTTAGATAAGGTAACTTTAGAAAAGTACAGTTGTGTACACTTACCATAAATGTAGATGTTCGAGTGTTTCACTGTTGCAGTCATTACATTTGGGTAGAATCCCACAGCTATGGATAGGAGGATGGAACTAAATAGCATTAGGAGCGGCTATAAGGCCCTGCAGAACTGCAGTGGCAAAGCCTGCACCAGATTTAGAGAAGAGAGGCAAATGATAATGCTTTGTGAAGGTATGAACAGAGCTCGAAGTAGCAGCTTCTAAAATGTCTTTGGTTGGAACTCCTCTGAGAAAGGCTGCTGAGGTAGAGGCAGCTCTGGTGGAATGTGACCCGATTCCCTTGGGTACAGGTTTACCATGATGTAAGTAGTAGAAACGAATACAGTAGCTTATCCACTTAGAAATATTCTGCTTTGATATAGCCTTCCCCTCTGATCCTGAAGCAAATGCTGCCAGTAGTTGCTCAGACTTTTAGAGATTTGGTCCTGTTTAAGTAGAATCTTAGTCGTCTGTGTACGTCCAATGAATGCAGAATCCACTCCTCCTTGTTCTGCGGATTTGGGTAAAAATTTGGCAGGTGAATAGTTTGGTTAAGAGCCACACTAGACATAAAGGAAGGATTGATCCTGAGGGACAACCTGTCCGGGTAAAATGTAATAAAAAGGCTCCACAGCCATGAGAGCCTGTAGTTCTGAAACCCTTCTTGCTGAAGTGATTGCCAAAAGGAAAGCTGTTTTCCAAGATAAAAACTTTATATCCGCAGTAGCTGCTGGTTCAAAAAGAGGCAGGGTGAGTTTTTCCAGCACAAAATTGAGGTCCCATGCAGGAGTTTGTGATCTTCTGGGAGGCCTTAAACTTTTGGCCCCTCTAAGATACTGTTTTAGCAGAGGATGAGAAAAGATAGAGCCGAGATGGCAGAGACATGGATTTTTATTGAAGAGAAGGATAGGCCCTTGTCAAGCATCTCAGTCAAGTATTGTAAAATCTGAGGGATATTTGGTTTTGCTGTATCCGTTCCTTGTGCTTGGTTCCAAGCACAGAATCTTATCCATTTACCAGCATAAGATTTTCTAGTACTAGGCCTTCTGTCTTCCAAAATGACATCCATAACAGATTTACTGAGAGGTGTTTGAATAATCACACGATCAGCCATGCTGCAAAGTTCAGAGTTTGGAGCAGAGTGTGCAGAATTGGATTGATCTGCTGAGACAGTAGATGAGGTATTTGAGGCAAGGTCCAAGGAGGGAGTTGAGACATATTCATTAGAACTGGGTACCAGTGCTGGCAAGGCCAGTCTGGAGCAATTAGGATAATTTTTGTTTTTTCCTGTCTGACCTTTAGTAAGACCTTGGAGAGGCAGAGGGGGAAAGGCATAGACTGATAGGTTTTTCCAACTGAATAGGGCATCCACTTTCCATGCTTGTCTGTGATAAGTCCTTGTGCAGAATTTGTCCAGTTGATAATTTTGGGGGGAGGCAAACAGATCAGTGTCTGGGCTCCCCCATTTCTGTGTTACCATGCTGAAGACTTGTGGATCCAGTTTCCACTCGTGCAGGTCCATAAGTTTTCTGCTTAGGTCGTCTTCCAGAGTATTTTGTTTTCCTGGCAGGAAATGAGCTTGAAGATGTACTTGGTAAGTTAAGGCTGTGTTCCACAATGCCATGGCTAGTCTGCAAAGGGGGTAGGAATGTGTACCCCCCTGCTTGTTTATGTACCACATAATCGTGGTGTTGTCCGTCTTTATCAGTAGCTGTCCTGGATGAACTAAGTCTTTGAAGGCTGTCAGGGCATTCAGAACAGCTAACATCTCTTTCTGGTTGATATGCAGATGCATTTCTTTTGGGCTCCATATGCCCTGAATGCATCTCCCCGCCAGGTGGGCCCATCAAGCATAGTCTGATGCGTCTGTAGTTAGGGTTTGGGTGGCAGGGGGGAGAGTGAATAACAGTCCCTTGTTTTGGTGGCATGTCTCTGCCCACCAAAGAAACTCCTGTTGTAGGCAGGGAATGAGAGGAATCATTGTTTCCAGACTGTGACAATGTTGACTCCATAAACCTTTTAGGTACCACTGAAGTTTCCTCATATGCAGTCTTGCATATGAAATTAGTAGAATGCAGGATGCCATGAACCCCAAAGCCTGCAGAATTTGTCTTGCAGATAACAGAGTTTTTGTTGCCATCTGTTTTAAGTATATAGTCAGTTGCCTTTGTTTGTCTGGCATAAGGTAAGCCAGTTGGGCAGATGTAGTCAAGCTTGCACCCAGGAATGTAATTTTTTGAGAGGGTACCAGTTGTGATTTCTTTTCGTTTACTGTGTACCCTAGGAATGTTAGAAGCCTTTTTACAAATGCCAGATGCTGAAGAAGAATGTCCTTGTTTTCTGCTTGAATGAGACAGTCGTCCAAATTAAGGATAAATTTGTATGCTTTGTCTGCAAAATGCAATTACTGGTGCCAGGCACTTTGTAAAGACCCTGGGCGCAGTAGCTAATCCAAAGGGCAGTGCAGAGAACTGGTAATGCATAAAACCTGTCTTGAAGCTGAGGTATCTTCTGCACGATTCCCTTACTGGGATATGCAGGTATGCCTCTTTCAAGTCTAGAGTCATTAACCAAGCGTTCTTGCCCAGCATAGGCAGTAGCTGTTGTATGTCCAGGAACGTGTTCAAAATCGATAAGTCTAGCATTGGATGCCAGTCATCGTCTTTCTTGGGTACCAGGAACAGCCTTGAATAAAAACCTTCTCCTTTTTCCTGTTCTAGTACTGGTTGAATAGCCCCAATATCCATGAGGGACGTAACTTGTTTCTGAGCCTCTGTCCATTGATTTTGTGGCAGATCTGACAAACCATTTGGAATTGGCAAAGTACGGAAATGAAATCTGTATCCCTGGGATACTATGTTTAATACCCACTGGTCCTAGGTAATTAACTACCAATTTTGAGCATGAAGTGCTAATTTCCCCCCCAAGAGGGCTGCTAAAAAATAAGTGCTTGGTGATGGTAGAGGGAAGTCATTGGAGACTGCTTACTGTAGGGTTGTGCTTTGTTTCCTCCAGACTTGGAGGTGGAGGCACCCCATTGCTTTGACCTGTAAGAACCCTGTGATTGGTATCTAGAGCCTTTTGAACACCTGGATTTGCAATGAGAGGCTCTGTTGGACACAGGAAAGGACCAATTTTTAGTAGGCCAGTGCCTACTGGATCTGGGAGGCTGCACTTGTAAGAAATCTTTTACAGTTTGCATAGATTTAGCTTTGTCTTCCATTTTCTTTAAAACCTCTTCTGCCTTATTACCAAACAGAGTACCATGCTGTAAAGGAGTATCCAACAATTTAGCTTTAACATGATCAGGCAGATTTTGCTCCTTGAACCAGGCATGCCTTCTAATCACAGATCCAGTAACTGTGGCCCTGCAAGGAATCAAAACCACATTGCAAAGTATGATTTCCAACCTGTTCTGCTGCATGCAATAATTCCTGTAATTCTTTATTTTCCACACAATCAGAAATCAACATTATTTTCTGTTTCAATAGGCCCATAACATGCTGTTGATATTTAAGCATATGAAACTGGCAGTTTAAGGCCCTAATTGCCAAGGTTGCAGACGTATAAATTCTTTCCTCATCTATCCAGCACCCTGGAATCTCTATCAGAGGGGGGTAGGATTTTTGGCTGTAGAGGCCCTTACACCTTTGGGACCCTGTGAGATAGTTTCAGGATCAGCAGCAGGATTTTTGAATAAAAATTTGTGGGAGTCAGGAACCCTGTAATATCAGACGGCTTAATAGGAGCCGGAGGTAGGGAATCAGGAGCCATGCTTGATTCCAAAAACACATCAACAATGTCTAATACAGGAGGTATAGCCAAAGGCCTATGCTGAGGAAGAAGGAGGAAATCCCTAAGCCTCTTTTTTGATTCAGAAAAATCCTGACGCTCCCACTGAAAATGTTCCCTTAAAGTATGCAAGGTTTCTCCAAAAGAATAATCCTCAGGAGATGCAGACGGGATGGATTCTTCTGCATCTGAATCCTCATAGGGTGGTACAGAAAATTCCTTATCAGAAGAGGAATCAGAAGAAATATAAACCTGATCAGAAGAAATATAAACCTGATCTGAAGAGTCATAATCAGTGTCTTGTCTAGGCCTCTTAGCAGGGGGGGGGTTGGGAACCCCTGATCAAGGTAATTAAGTCCTCAGCCATTTTGATCATCTGTTTTTTAGGCATAGGGACCTGAGCACGTGGCTCATGCGTCGGTTTTTTAGACTTAGAAGTTGTTTTTGATTTTGTTTTTGAAGCTAGCGTCGGTTTTATATAAAAATGTTGAGGCCTGAAAACACCCTCAGAAGCCGGTGCCTGCTCAGAGGCTCCGGACCCATCCAAGGGAGAGACATCCGCGGGTTTAATACTCTGAGAATCTCGCAGCATGCCGGACTCCGCATGGGTCTCGGTAGAGGTCTGCGACTCAAAAGTAGCGGGTATTAGGGGCTGCGAAAGCACCTCACTGAGTACCGGCGAATCGGCGACTGGCTTAGGAGAAGCTTAGTCATTGGTTTTGGACCTCAACGGTCTGTCGCTGTCTGTATCTTTGCATTTTTTGTGAACTCCGGTAGTCGGACTGCTATCTGACGACATTTCAGGGTAATTAAATCGGGATCCAAAATATTCTGAAGCAAAAATATACTGACGCTTAATAGTGCGTTGATTAAATCTAGCACAAAATCGACAGCAAGGCACGTTATGATCTGGGCCTAGGCAAGGAATACAGTACAAATGAAAATCCTTATGGAGGTATTTGCTTCCCACAAGTAATGCAATTATTAACTTTTATTGACATTGGTAAAGAGCAAGAAAAAGTTTTCCCAGCGGGATACTTAGCTTTAATTGAAGACTTCGGTTCTGAAACTCGAATGTGAAAATTTCAGGAGTTGGCCGACCGGCACTTGCGAACTGCTTATGCTTCGGGCACAGTGCAGCAAGAAAGACTGAATAAAATGGCGTCGGCTGCATGTTTTATACCCCTGATGTCATGGAAGAGGAGACAGTAACCGACGCAGGACCCAAAACTTTGTTATTCAGGCCGACTGAGGGCAACCTGCCAGCAGATTACCCAAATGTAATGACTGCAACAGTGAAACACGAAGAACATCTGCAGTTCCCCTTCTATTTTTTGAGAATGACACACAAAGTAGGTCAGATTTCCTGAATTCCTTTGTTCTATGCAGATAAAAACGTAACTGCCTATGCAAATCCAATTGGTGAAGTTTGTACTATGCTTGTTACCATGATTGGGAAAGAATACGTGAAGCTCAGACTTGATTCAGAACATACTTTTGGTAAAAAGGTAAGGTTTGTCCTGAGACAGAGAGAGAGAGAGAGTGAGACAGAGACAGAGAAAGAGAGAGAGAGAGAGAGAGAGAGAGAGAGAGAGAGAGAGAGAGAGAGACAGACAGAGACACAGAGACTCTGTCCTTGTGGAAAATCAAACCGGGAGGACGGATAGGCAGAGCTTGCAATTCTGAAACTCTCCTGGCGGAGGTAATGGCTGCTAAAAAAATTGTTTTCCATGTTAACAACTTCATAGAACAAGAGAAGACTGGTTCAAATGGAGGGAGAATCAAGGAAGCTAGAACCAAATTTAGATCCCAAGGAGGAGGAGGTTGTTTAATACTCGGTCTTAAAAGGAAAGGAATGTACCCCTGAGGAAAGCTTTGCATAATCTGGGAGACATAATACTGGGTCCACTATCTCCTATGTGGAAGTTAGAGATGGCAGCTAGCTGCACCCGAATTGTACCTGCAGCTGCACCTTCACATTACAGCCACGTGACGCCTCCAGGCGTTTCTGCAGTTACACCCTACTGCTCATCTAGGCGTCAAACATTGCCTGTTCATATTTGCATTAATAATTCCAAAACCATGTTACATACAAGGTATTGGAAAATTTTATCTTGAAGCATACATGACAGCAAACACAATTGTATTTATATATGACCTCTGTCGATGGGTATTTGTTTAAAATGTAAGGTGATAACTTCAATTTTT
>NC_056748.1:959294014-959331514 GCF_019279795.1 Protopterus annectens
AAACAGTCAAAAAATATTGCCAAGTCCCTATATAAATACTCTTGTAGCTCACACCTGGAACTCCCTTCCAATTAAAATAAGAAGTATCCCCCATAAGTTCCATTTCAAACTACAACTTCTTAAGACCTGGTCCTGTCCTTGCCAAGCTCCGATCTGATCTCCAACTGATTTCTTCCTAAATTCTACTTTCGATTAGGTTTTTCTCTCTTTTTATCTGCCTTTCTTTCTTGCTCTTCTTTACAGTATCTCTACAATCAGATTTCTGTAAATATTCCTACTCAGGGATAATCCTGCCGCTATTGTATAGAATTTTTTGAAACGTACATAAACATATTGTCTTTGCTGATTTCATTTTATGTAAATGTTTGTCAATATTACTATTGTAATTTTTAGTTTTTGTATTAATTACTGTTTGTTTTTTTTGGCATGTCTGTAATTGTAAATTGGAGCTTTTCTCCTTGGGTCTTCACTGAAAATGGGTCTTTCGCCCAGTTGGACCAACCCAGTTAACAAATGACAATAAATAAATTACAAACGTAATAGTGTGTTTACTGTGATTTATAAAATTCAGTACAAGACGTAGAACCTAAAGAATACTACCCCTATAAAAAATAGTTTGTGCTGAAAGTCTTGCCATTAATACTTCTTTCATAACCTCTATGGTTCTAGACAGAAGAGCATTTGTTTGAAATGTGAGGACATAACTTGAGTCTGTCAAAAAGGCTTAGGCTCCATCCATTGGTAGTTAAAGTGCAAACGTCCCGAGCTCCACTGGAGGGGAATGAGTTAATACATCAGTGTACGCAGGCGTTCGATCTTGTGCATTTTTTACTTTAGAAGTTCAAGTGAATCTTTCTGCTACATGAACTTACCCTTCTATAGTTTTAGGAGTGTGTTTCCTTTGGAAATTATTTGGGACTGTTTTTTTTTTTTAGGTTCATAGATTAGTACTAGGCTAACTGCCCTTGTGAGCCATTTTAAGCCTAGCCAATTATCCCTTGTGAGACTCAAACCCTATACCTTGTGTTTGCAAGGCAAACACCTTAACCATAAGGCCATCCTCCCAACTTGTAGTGTAAGTGAATCCTACATTAGATTTCCTTCCAATTATTTAAGTTTCTGGCACTGTTTGTGGTCTGTGCAAGACTGTACATACAGCTTTATAGGACTTTGCCTTTTTCTCTACTGCTATGCGATCTCAGAGTTGGAATACTAAAGTAATGGGAGTATGCATTTGGGCTTACCCCCATACAGAAATGCAGTTTTTGTTTCACTGTTTTTTGCTTTTTAATTTCTCCAAATCTTTTGAGCTTCTAATAGCATGATGGGAATGGACCCCATTCCTAAGTCAAAGTACAATTTAAGTTTATGAAATTAGTATTTTTTCAATCTTTAATGTCAGCCAAAAGTGCTCTTTGCAGCACCCGCAATGTGCCCAGTAATGACTCCTGCAATTCTTATGGGGTTACATGCACTAGTAACATCTAAATACGACTGTAGATTCTTTTCTACAAGACCCATTGCTCCCACTACTATTATAACTGTCTGGGTATCTTTCCTCCACATTGCTCTCGTTTCTGCCTGTACATCCTGATATTTTATGACATTGTTTCTTTCTCTGTATGCAAGACACTGTAGTCGATGGGTGTGGCGATTTCAATGTTCAATTCTCTCTCTTATTTTCATTGTCCACTACATCTGGTTTTCTAGCAACTATTTTTTGAACTGTTGGTAATGGGTGAGCCCATGTGATGGAAACTTCATTTTCTATGATGCTTTATGGTGCATATTCATAGGTTCATACTAGGCTATCTGCCCTAGGGCATTTATAAGCCTAGCCAGAATGTGTTTGGCTTTCGCCACCCATTTTAAATGAATTTTGCTATGCCCTTTTTCGAGGTTAGTATACTCTGCCTCTGTCTAACAGTGACACAGAAGTGATACCCAGGGTAAACCTACAATCTCCCATCCACTCATCAAGATTCCTCTTGAAGAGAGTCAATGAGGGACTCTGCCTAACCTGGACTTGGACTTTATTCCAGAGTGAAGGGAGCCTCTGGGTTATGAATCTGTCCCTCCAGCATGTCCTATTTATTTCAGTGCTGAGGTTCAAGTCTCTTGAGCGCGTAGCTCGATGGGATTTGGATTTTCTGAGGTGCAGCATGTCCATTAATTCCGGGTTGGACATGGCTTTATACGTCAGGCACAGATCGCCTCTGAGCAGGCAGTATGCCACTGAGTAGAGCTGGAGTTTCTTTAACCGGGCAGCATATGGCAACTGTTTTGAGCCCTTTGATCCTCTTGGTGAGGTACTTTTGGGGTCTTTTCAATTGCTGCAGGTGTCTGGTAAGGTACATCCCAAAAGGGGCATTGTACTCAATTATGGGCCTGATGAGGGATGAGTAAAGGAGGCACGATGACCTCCCCTGATCTAGATGTGAATCCCTTCAGGATTAGGTGGGCTATATAAAATGTTTTTCTAACCACTTTGGCCATGTGGTTGTCAAATGAGAGATTGCTATCAACTTGGGTACCCAGGTCCCTAATTACTTCTTCCATACTTAATGGATTACCACCTATGTGGTAATTTGTGGGCACTTTGTTTTTGCCAAAGGGGATGACTATACACTTTTTGGCGTTTAGCTTGAGGCCATGGCTCTGGCACCAGTTGTCTGTTTCTATGAGGCCCTTTTGTAGGATGCTTGTGTCTGCTGGAGAGTCGATTATGGTGCCCAGTTTGCAGTCATCTGCGAAATTGGTCAGCCACAGTCCTTCCGTGTTAGCCTGTACCTCCGAGAAATATATACCGAACAAGAGAGGTCCCTGGACTGAGCCTTGTGGGATGCCACTTGTAACTGGTTTGGAGTCTGACATGGCTCCAGCAATTCTAACCATGTGGGTTCTGTCCTTGAGCCAGTTTGCAACCCATCTAGTGACATAGGGGTTTATATTTAAGCTGGTGAGCTCATCTATAATGCCCGAGTGGGGTATTGTATCTAAGGCTTTTGCAAGGTCCAGGTAGGCTGTGTGGACCACCTTCCCCTCGTCAATGGCCTTGGTGACTGTTTCAAAGAAATCGACCAGGTTTAAGAGGCAGGATCTGCCCTTAACAAAGCCGAACTGGGTAGGATCCAGTGTCTGTAGGTCCCCGATATCTTTATTTATGAGGTCCATGATGATCCTTTCCATAGCTTTGCAGACCAAGCTAGTCAGGCTTATGGGGTGATAGTTTCCAGGATCCGTTGAGGCACCACCTTTGTGGAGAGGGACCACTGTTGCTGTACGCCACTCTTTGGGTACATATCCTGTAGTAAGGCTGAGATTGAACAGTAGTTTTATGTTTGGGTTTAGTTCTTCTTGGAGTTCATGTAGGACAATGTCTGTGGGTTCGGTGTATTTTTTGTCATTTTGGACTAATTCTGAGCATATCTGGGAATTCCCACCCAGGTTCCTAACATAACTAAAGAAAGCCTTGTGATTATCCTTAGTGTCCTGCGCAATTTTTCTCTCGAAGATGGCCTTAGACGATTTTATGAGTGCCGGTAGTTTTTTGCCAATACTGATCAGAGATGCCTTCCCTTTTTGGGATTTTGCTCTATCATGTAGTAGCTTCCTCCTTCTATTGTATAGTTTGTTTATGGTTGGGGTCCACCAGACAGGACGCCTAACCTTGGAGGATTAGGTCTTGGTTTTATTTGGGATTGCATGATCCATGCATTCCTGAGGTGTTCATAGAATGCGTTTATAAAGGATTCTGCGGTCTGGGCCGTATTTTCCACAGGCCCGGGGGCTTGGAAGGATTTCACCTCGGTTTTGAGGAGTGTGAAATTTGCTTTAGAGAAGTTTTTCACTGTGGTTTTCTGGGCAGGGGCTGGGGTCGGGATGTGAATATCTAGTGAGATTAGTTTATGGTCTGATCTTACCAGTGAGGGATACACTTCTGGTCTGGAGCATAGAGTCCCCATGTTGGTGATGATCAGGTCCAGTATGTTTTCCTCTCTTTTGGGAGTGGCAACAAGTTGTTCCATAGCATTTGAGTTTATAAATTCTAGGAACCTTTGGGCTAGGGTGTTGGAGCTACAGTAATGCTCCCAGTCTATGTTTGGGTAGTTAAACGCCCAATATAATGGTGTTTGGAGAGACCTTCATATTTTCCAGTGTTCTCAGGAAGGCTGAGTGGGGTTCCTGGGTTTGGGAGGGTGGTCTGTAGCAGACTATAAACTGGAAAGCAGTTTTACCCACTGTTAGTTGCACATGGATAGTCTCTGATGCTTCGTGCTGTGCCACCAACCTGGAGGTGTGGGTATCTTTGACGAATATTGATACTCCCCCTCCTTTTGTGGTTCGGTCCAAATTTTGGGGCCGAAAAACATGGTATGAGGTATAACCTGGTAGTGCTGGGGTGCTCTCGGGAGCTTTGAACCAGGTTTCTGTTACTGCACAGATATCGATGTTCTCCATGCTAAGGAGAGTTTCTTGAGGTTTAGACTTCTGGTGTTGAGTAGCATTACTCTTAGTTTCTTATCCCTTGTGATACCTATGGAGGTGGGTTTGTCTTTTGAGCCTTGCCTAAAAAAGGCACTATGGGGGTGGCAAGAGCCTTTGCCAATATCCGAAAGCCCAGGGGTGACAGGTGCAAGCCGTCCCTAGCGAAGCATCGTGGCTTGTCAAGCATGTCATCCCAGGCAGACAGGCATTGGATCCCTTTGAATGACACCAATACTTAAGCCAATTGTTGAAATTGATCATCTTGTCTTCATACTGTGGCATCATTCTTGGTGAGGATAATATGCTACTCAAGGTCAGGGTCATACCGGCCTGGGCTGCATGCTCAGAGAGCTCCTCTATGTCTTTTTTCATGTAGTCCAGGGAGGTACGTCTCAGGTCATTCACACCAGCATGGACGATGACCGAGTCATATTTGTACTTACCTTGGAGTGACCCGAGTGCTTGTGCTATGTGGCGGATCCTAGCACCCGACAGGCAGCTCACCGTGACCTTCTTCTTGTTCAGCCTGGTGAGTGGGACATCAGTGTGCCTGACGATAGAGTCACCTATTACAAGTGTATCAGGTGTGTTGTTTAGCCTTAAGGGCTGCGACTGTTCGGCACACTGGCTTTGTGAGCTATGTGTTGCACGTGTTTTGTTTTGGGGTAGCGGTTGCTTGGGTGTCTGCTTTGGAGGTCTCTGCTGCTTAGGCAGATTTTTATTTAGAGCCTCCGAGTATGTTTTTGTGTGTTTATGTGTTTGGTTTGCTGTCGTGATAGATCTTTGTGAGACTAGAATTGTAGTGAGTGTGGTTTCCTTCTCCTCCTGACTGGTTACGCCAGTACTGAGTTGAGAGAGCTTATCCTCCAGTTTGGCTGTATGGTTGCATCTCTCACATGTGTTGGAATTTGTTGGGAGGAGGAGAGGGTTGTCTGTGTACATGAGGCAGTTATAACATTGCCTCAAGATTCCCAGATTCAACAGCTGGACCGGAGAGGAGATTGACAACTGACCTTTGGACATGCTAGAATAGCATTGGGAATTCCTTTATAATTGAAAAAAAAGGGCCAATGGGGAACAAAGTACTTAAGGGGAGTTTGTGAGGGTGTAGTGCTTTTAATTCTTTAGTGCTGACACATAATTGCTTTAGTGAGCAAGTGCCAGGCTTTAGAGTGGGAATAGGGTGTTTATTATGAGAACTAGATCAGTTGTAAGGGAAAAGGTGAAGAGCAGACTTTGTGGAGCCAAGAATGGTTTAAACCCAATGATGCTGCACTATGCGCAAAATCGCGCAAAGCCGCGCTAAAACAGGTTTTATACAGGGGGACTTGAAAGAGCTAGAAAGTGGCCCAAAACGGCCAATAGACTACCAGATTCTTGTGCTGGGAACACTCCTCCAGGGATAGATAGGCTACTCCAAGCTCCCCACTGCCACTGGTGAACAAAGAAGCCTCCCGTTAACAAAAGCCTCCCTTTAGGTTTCCAGTGTTTTTCAGCTACTTCAATCCCATAATGTTTGCACAATCCCCAAAGCAACAGTCTTGCCACATTTTTATGCTTTTCAGTATACAGTCCTCCTGCCATTAGGATGTCACTACCAGCATCAAGGTATGTGACTGTTTCCAATTCGGTTTTACAAAACCTGCATTTGTCCGCTTCTCCTACATGTTCAATGGACTTTGTAAACCAGTGTGCATCTAGCCCACTATCTTGGGCCTCCAATGTTAACCTTTCATCTCTTGGTTTGAATTTGCCTCTCTTAACCATGCCTGCATTTGTTCCTGATCAACATGAGGTCCATCCAGAAGTTTTCTATACTTGCTACTAAATTTATGCATTTTCCACATTTCTTGCCTTCTCATTTGGTCCTTCAGCTTGTATCCTTTCTTTTGCTTTTTACACATTCAGTTGCTGCCTGACTTATCTACTTCTGGTTTGACTTCCATTCCTGCTTGACGAAGTTATCTTAGATTTATTCTCATGTTTCAAAACTCACTGCATTTGGGTCTTGTGAGGTCAGCAGATATATGTTGAGTCCCACGACTGCAGATCTATGCATGTAATTAATTTCAAGGAGGCTCATCTCTCCTTCGGAACGGGGAATATATAATCTTGGTAAGCACTAATTTTTATAAATCATCTGAGGAGCATAAAACATCATCATGTTTTCCTACCTACTCTATCAAACACGTTTTCGGGCAATCACTCCAAAACTTTAAGTTACGGCAGGAAGAGCAAATTGGTTTATAGCTTGGACTTTGTTCCAAGATGTCAACGCGGTTTTCAGGATTAATTTGTCTTCTAAAATATTCCTTACTAAGTTTTATTTGCATCTGTTTTATTGCTGATCCTTCATCAATTCCCAAATATTTTTACGCTCCCTCTTGCTCAAGTTCTCTTATAACACATTCTTGTCCCAAAATTATGTTTTCCTGGTACTGCAGCTTTCTTGCTTTAAAACTTGCAGTTCTACTTTCAGTTCCTCATCTGATGAGCTATACAGTTTTAAATCGACAAAGGGGAGATGAGAAGTCTTTATACTCTGTAGTTTTCTAGGAGCCAAATTATAGCCATGGTCTAAGCTGTGGGTTTATCATGGCTTAGTTGCAAAATGGTCTGCCACTGATTCATGGTCACTGCAATGTAGTCAATCAGTGTAGGGTGTTATACATTTTTAGGCACCCTTATCCATGAATGCGAGATACTATCAAATGCTTTTTTGTAGTCAATCCATGCCATACTTAGAGTCTTCTCCTTTTTACAGTTCTCCATTGAACAAATGATCTTTTGTTCCTTATGACTTTCTTTTACTTGCCCTTTTGTTCTACTGCCATAATTGAGTTTTCTTCTAAAGGACTATAACCTATACATGGGAATGTATGCAGACAGAGTTTATACGTCATCTGAAGGCAAGTTATTGGTCAATAATTTTTAGGGTAGCTTGCAAGTTCACTCTCAAGTAGGAGCATTGTTTTTCCTATTGTTAGCCAGGTTGTTGTCTGCTCAGGGTGTGCATATAAACAATTCTTACTCATGGCTAAATCGTCATGCAAAGATGTTAATACTTTTAACCAAAAGTTAGGTACTGCATCTGGGCCTGGGGCTTTCCAATTAGAGGCTTTTCTTAACTATGTTTCAGTCTACCTGGCTGTTGCTTCATCCCATTTCATATCCTGTACCTTTAAACTTCTTATTCTTTCTTTTACTTCTATCCATTTAGCATCTTTGCTATGTTTCACAGGGTCTTCATAGATACTTCTCCTAAACTAATCTATTTCTTCTTTTTTTGGCGGTCTTTCAATTCCTTTTACCTTGTTTCCGAATTCTCTATAAAACTTTTTTGGGTAATCAATAAATTGCCTATTTTGTACTTTTCCTTTATATTTATCTGCATATATTCTAAGTTTTTCCACCTGTGCTGAGATTTTTAGTTTATTTGCGATACTGCATGATAGATCCTGGCCTGTTCTAACACTGCGCATTGCTTTTATCATGTCCATCTTTCTTAGTATTTTTGTTGATCCCTCTTCTATATTCTTCTAACAGAGGCACTTTTTGTCTTAAATGCTATATAGTTTTCTCTGTTGGATACTTCCATGATGGTATTCGATTTCTCTCCTTCCTTTCCCTCACTACCCTGTATTCTTGTGGTAGAACTTTATCAGTTATTCATTTAGCTGCACAGTAACATATCCTGTTTACTTCTGTTATATTGCATGGATCTTTATGGACAGTCCTAATTACTGTGATCATTTGTATGATCAAACTTCTGACTTTTTGGGTTTTATTGACCTTCTGCAATCTATTTCTTTCATTGATCTTCATATGTCTAGGTCTCCTAAATCAAGCAACTCTTCTCTTAGCTCATTTTCATCTAAACTGACAGCACATTTTTTGTTTTCCACTTCCAGCAGACATTCTATAGAAAGTTCTATAGCATCGTCCTGTGGCACATTCTCTTCAGTTTCATCCTGTGCCATCCATTGCTCTGTCATATGTGAACTCACTGGCCTATCATTCCTCAACACTGACTGCATCAGAGTTTCCTGTTCATTCCCTTGCTGTCCAGCTATAAATGAACGTTTATACTGGTTTCCTGTGGAAGGCTCCAAAATATGGCACCTGACCAATTGCTTCCCGTTCCACATGTTTCCCCTTAATTTGGATATCTATTGCTCTACCATGCTGGGGTGCTTTCTGAATTAGATTTTCTACCCTGAATCCTTCACTTCACAGGTACTCCATAAAGTACAGTTGTGTACACTTATCATAAATGTAGATGTTAGAGTGTATTCACTGTTGCAGTCATCACACTAGGGTTATCCTGTCATGGGGTAGCCCTCAGTTGGCCCGAATACCAGAGGGTTAGTACTGCTGTCGCTCCAGGACTGACGTCAGTGGTATAAAATCAGGCAGATGACGCCATTACATCAGTTTTTCTTGCCCCCAATGTCAGGAGCCTCCAAATAGGGAGCTAGGTTATGGTGGAAAAACACCATCAGTAGAAAGTAAATACCAAAAAAATCCATGTAAGGTGTGAGGAAGAGCGAAAGAGACAAGGGGGATGGAGGGTGGGAAACCAGGACTGCAACAGTGAAAACACTAACATCTACATTGATAAGTGTACATAACTGCACTATGTTCTTCGTGTTTCACTGTTGCAGTCATCACACTTGAGTTGATTCCCAAAGCTGAAAAGGGTGGAGGCAGTCAAGAAGACTAGGGGCTGGCTAGGATGCCTTGCAAGACTGCGGTTGCAAAGCCTGCCCTGGATTTGGAGAAGATAGGGAGGTAATGATGCTTGGTGAAGGTATGAACAGAACTCCATGTGGCAGACTCCAGGATGTCCCTGGTAGGGACCCCTCTGAGAAAAGCCGCAAAGGTGGAAGTTGCCCTGGTGGAATGCGTCCTGACCCACAGTTTCCTGTGGTACTGGTAGCAGAAATGGATACAGTATGCTATCCATTTGGAGTTTGGATATGGCCTTGCCCTCTGCCCGTGCTGCAAAGCTGACTAGCAATTGGTCAGTTTTCCTAAAGACTTAGTCCTATCCAGGTAGAATCTGAGCTGTCTGTGCACATCTAGAGAATGCAGAATCCTTTCCCCTTGTTTTGAGGGTTAGGGGAAAAAGGTGAGCAAATGAATAGATTGGCTGAGAGCCACACTGGACACCACTTTAGGAATGAAAGTTAGTCCTGAGGGATACCCTGTCAGCATGAAAAATGATGAAGGGATCTACAGCTATGAATGCTTGTAACTTTGAAACTCTTCTAGCTGAAGTGATGGCCAGAAGCAAGACTGTTTTCCAAAAGCAAGACTGTTTTCCAAGAGAGGAATTTTAACTCTACTGAAGCTGCAGGCTCAAAAGGGGGGTAAGTGTGAGCTTTTCCAACACAAGTTATAGCCCCATGCTGGGGTAGGAGCTCTTCTGGGTGGCCTTAAATTGTTAGCCCCTCTTAGGAACTGTTTGATGAGAGAGTGAGAAAAGAGAGGTGGCTCTGGGCTGCAATGAGCAGGGATGGCAGAGGCATGGATGTTATTACAAAAGAAGGATAGGCCCCTGTGAAGTAGGTCTGCTAGGTAATCCAGGATGAGAGGTAAAGAGGGCTGTGCTGTTTCAGCTCCTTTAGCCTGGATCCAGGTGCAATATCTTTTCCACTTGTCAGCATAGGATTTTCTACTGCTGGGGCGTCTGGCCTCATGTATAATATCCAGGACTTGCTTGCTTAGGCTGGCAACTGGAGGAGAGGTCAGGGAATAAGCCAGGCTGCCAGGTTCAAGGTCTGCAATCGTGGATGCATGAATTCTCCTTTCTGCCGAGTCAGGAGAGTTGGGATCTGAGGTAAGTGTCATGGAGGGCAGGGGTGACGGACCTCGCCGCAGTAGGTACCAGTGCTGGTGTGGCCAGTCTGGGGCAATCAAGATTGCTCTTGGTTTTTCCTTCCTTATTTTGAGTAGTACCCTTGTAAGTAGAGGTAGAAGGGGAAATGCATAGATAGAGCGCTTTACCGACTGGAAGGATAGGGCATCCACTTTCCAGGCCTTGCTGTGAGGTTCCCTGGTGCAGAACTTGCTGAGCTGGTGATTGTTGTGGGAGGTAAAGAGGTCCACCTTCGGGATGCCCCATTTCTGGGTTACAAGGTTCTTCAACAAGGTGTGTGGTCCAGCTGCCACTCGTGTAGGTGTAGGAGGTTTCTGCTCAAGTTGTCTGCCAGAGTGTTTTGGGAGCCTGGCAAGAACTGTGCTAAAAGGTGAATTTGCATGGCTCAAGCCATGTGCCAAAGGGTCATGGCTAGGCTGCAGAGGGGATAAGAGTGAGTTCCTCCCTGCTTGTTGATGTACCACATCACTGTGGTGTTGTCTGTTTTGACCAGGAGAGGCCCTGGGGAGAGTAGGGATCTGAATGCTGTCAGAGCATGCTGAACAGCTAGCATCTCTTTTTTGGTTGATGTGCAGGTGTATTTGATTAGGGCTCCAATGGCCTTGAATGCACCTGCCGTCCAGGTGTGCACCCCAGGCATAATCTGATACATCTGTGGTTAGGGTCTGGGTGGTGAGGTTGTGAAAAGGCTTGTGGTTGCATGCTGCTGTCCAAAGGAAATCTTTCCTTAGATAAGGTGTCATAGGCATGATAGAGTCCTGGTCGAGTGTTGACACCAAAGACTTAGGTACCATTGAAGTTTCTTCATATGCAGTCTGGCATACGGAATGAGTAGAATACAGGATGCCATGAACCCTAGAGCTTGCAGGATTTTCCTTGGGGATAACTGGGTTCTGATGGCTAGTTGAGATAAGTAGCCTGTCAGATAGGCTTGTTTTCTGGAGTAAGGAATGCCATCTGGGATGCTGTGTCCAGGCTTGCTCCCAGGAATACAATTTTTTGAGTGGAGACTAATTTGGATTTCTTTTAGTTTATAGTATACCCAAGGAGGTCAGTAGGTCCTTTACAAAGGTCAGGTGCTGTAACAGCTTTTCCCGAGTGTCTGACTGAATCAGGCAGTCATCCAAGTAGGAGTAAATTTGAATACTCCTTTGTCTGCAAAAAGCAATGGCTGGAGCCTGGCATTTTGTGAAAACTCTGGGAGCAGTGGATGAGCCAAAGGGAAGCACAGAGAGCTGAAAGTGCATAGATCCTGCCCTGAAATGTAGATATTTCCTGCAAGATTCCCTGACTGGGATGTGTAGATAGGCCTCTTTTAGGTCTAGGGTGGCTAACCAAGCATCCTTGGATAGCATAGGAAGAAGCTGTTGGAGGGTGAGCATTTTGAATTTTAGTATCACCAGGAAGGTGTTTAGAATAGAGAGAGGATTGAGCACCAGGTGCCCTCTTTTCTGGGTACCAGGAAAAGCCTGGAAAATAAACCTTGGCCTATCTGGTCTGCAGGAACAGGCTGTATTGCCCTCATGGAGAGCAGGGAATGGACTTGGTTTTAGGCCTCTGCCCACTGGTTTGGAGGAAGACCTGGGAACCCTTTTGCGGTTGGCAGAGTGTGGAAATAAAATTTGTATCCCTGGGACATTATATGTTAAGGACCCATCGGTCGTTGGTGATGGAGGCCCAGTTTTTTGCATAGGAGGATAGTTTTCCTCCAAGGGGTACAAGCAGGTGGGCAGAGATAAGGGGTGGAGTTGTAAAGTCATTGTGAGTTCTTTCCATAAGGGGGTGGCTTAGCACCCCCTGTTTCTGAAGTGGTGAAACTCCATTGCTTAGGTCTCTGCATTCCCTGGGACTGCTGTCTGGGGGGGATCTGCTTCTCCTAGGTCTTGGCAGAGCTGGCCTTGAGGGGGGCCGGAAAGGACCAATGTTTGGAGGGGCAATGCCTACTGAACTTCAGAGGCTGGATCTGCAAAGAAGTCTTTAACTGTCTGCATAGATTTAGCTTTTTCTTCCATCTTTAAGACCTCTTCTGCCTTGGTGCCAAACAAATGGTCTTTGTTCAATGGTGCGTCCAATAGTTTTGATTTGACATGGTCTGGCAAGATCTGTTCCTTAAGCCAAGCATGCCTTCTAAGTATTGAACCTGTGACTGCTGCCCTGCAGGATGCTTCTAGGGCATCAAAGCCACATTGCAAGATGTGTTTAGTAACTTGGCTTGCAGGATGCGTAAGCTCCTGTAATTCTTTATTTTTCTGCACAAGCCAGAAAGGTAGATATTTTTTTGTTTCAGGAGTTCCACTGTATGTTGCTGGTATTTTAGCGTGTGGAACTGACAATTTAGTGCTCTAATGGCAAGAGTTGCAGAGGTGTATACTTTTTTACCCCATCTGTCTAAAGCTTGGGAATCCCGGTCTGAGGGGGTGGGATTCTTAGCTGTGGTTGCTTTTATTCCTTTAGGTCCTTGGGAGATGACCTCTGGGTCAGCAGTAGGATTTTTGAAAATAAATTTGTGCGAGTCAGGGACTCTAATACCTGTCAGGTTTCCTGGGAGCAGGTGGAAGGGTGTCAGGAGTTAAACTTGATTCCATAAAGACATCATCCACAACATCCAGGACAGGAGGAATGGCTAAAGGTCTGTGCAGTGGTAAATCTAAGAATTCCCCAAGTCTCTTTTTGGACTGAGGATTAGTCCTGACATTACCACTGGAAATGCTCCTTTAAAGTATGTAGGGTTTTACCAAATGAAAAATCCACTGAAGAGAGGCAGAAGGAATGGATTCCTCTGAATCTGAATCCTCATAAGCAGACAAGGGTTGCATGTCTTCATATTCAGAAACCTCAGAGTCATCAAACCCCTGATCAGATAAAACTGCTGGGGACAAGTCTCTTTCTTTTGGAAGGGGTAGGCTGGCTTCCCCTTGTTGTTTGGCTTTCGGCTTTTTCCCGGTAAGGGGTCACCACAGCGGAGCTCCGGTCCACTAATGATTGGCAGTAGATTTTTACGAAACGCCGAGGTGCCAGCTCAACGCCCAACCTTCAACGAAGGCATGCCCATTTACACACGCATGTCTTTCGAACGCTACCCAACCGCGGGGAGAACATGCAGAGTCCACACAGAAGGCACTCCCAAGCCAAGCAGAGAATCGAACGGGAGAACCTCTAGCTGTGAGGCAATGCTACCGCTATACCACCGCGGAATGCCCTAATAAGCATAATAAGGTCTTCTGCCATTTTAAGCATTTGAGATTAAGGCATGGAAGCAGGTGCTTGAACTTGGATCGTTTTTTTAGGTGCAGTTCGTACCCTGGGCCTTAGAAACTCGGTAGATTTAGTAAGAACTGAAGACGTGAAATAAGTCTGTTTGTGTCGAATATCAGAAGTGCGCTTCCTCGGAAGCCGGTGCCTCCTCAGCGGCTCCGGAACCATCCAAGGTAGAGACATCCACAGGATCCTTAGTCAAAGAAGGGTCTCACGGCACACCGGACTCCGAACAGGTCTCAGTAGTGGCCTGCGAGTCCACAGAAGCAGGCATCAGGGGCTGCGAAAGTGTTTCACTGAGAACTGGCAAACTGGCGACTAGCTTAACTGAAGCGTCATCGGCAGTTTTGGACCTGTGCGGTCTGTCTCTTAGTCTTTATCCTTACGTTTTTTCAGAAGATCGGTAGTCGGATGGCTTACCGAAGCCATTTCGGAATACGGAGATCGAAAGTGAAAATATTTAGCTACAATAAGGACCCGGCAACTTATAGTTCTGGCATTGAACAAAGCACAAAACCGACAGCGAAGGACGTTGTGGTCTGGCATTAAACAGGTGATGCAGTAAGAATGGAAATCTCGGTGTGGTATTTGCTTTCCACAGGCAAGACAATTGTTAACCTTTTCTGACATTGGTTAGAGCAAGAAAAAAGTATCCCCAATGGAGTACTTGGCTTTAGAAGACTTCAACTTCAATTTGGAAACAAAATCTCAGGTAGTGGCCAACCGGCACTCGCGCAAACCGCTTCTACTTTGGGCTCCTCGGTAAGAAAGACTGATGTAATGGCATCAGCTGCCTGATTTTATGCCACTGACGACCTGACTTCAGTCCTGGAGTGACTGCAACCGACGCAGAAATACTAAGCCTCTGGTATTCGGGCCAACTGAGGGCGACCCCTGGCAGGATAACCCTAGTGTGATGACTGCAACAGTGAAACATGAAGAACATCCTCGTCTCCATTACTAATCTGCTTTTCTACTTTTACTCTTGTCTTATGTTTTGTATTGTAAAGTTTTCCATGGCCAGATTTGTTTGCCTGCATTTCTTTTCATATATCTTTGGTTCCGCTCTTTTTATTTTTGCTTTCTTCTTTGCATAATTATACCATATTAGACCGCTTTTTCTTTCCCATGTCCATATTTCTTCTTCAGATGTATCCATCTTCCTGCTTCTCCTTACTTTTGGGACTCACTCCATCATGCTGTGATGTAACCAATGTTAGACAGTCTACACCAAACCCTTCACTTCACAGGCACTTCAACTTCTATTTTTTTAACTTCTACTTTACTAATCTTTTCTACATTCCCTCTTTGTGATTTTTTTTTTAATTTGAAATTTTCCATATCTGGATGTCTGCCTGCATTTCTCTTCGAATATCTTTCGGGCTGCCTTCTTTACACTGATTAATTTGGCTTACTCCTTTGCATAAATACTGCACCATATCAAATCTCTCTCTTTCCCATGTCCATGTTTCTTTTTTATAGTTTTCGATTTTGGTTTTTATATTTTTGCATTTCCGCAGATGCTTCTTTTTCTTAATCTATATACTGTTATTCACAAATTTGTTGCATTAATGAATACAAATTTGTATTTGAAGATTCTGAAAATTTTTCTTGTGGAAGTATTTTTCTTTCCTCTAATTTCTCTCAATCATTTTATATATATTGTGTCTGGAAATTCTGAACTTTTTGCATAATAGTAACAATACATAATTTCTTTCTTATCCTTAATAGTTCACTTTATTATCTTTATGGGCGCTTCTTTGGCCTATCAGTTTTTGTGATTTTGTGCAGACTACTACTGCCTTCTACAAAGGGGGGACCATCCTCTCCCTGGGCCTGTCCCCACTGCAGGAATTACATATTTTGAGGATTCTAAACTGTCATCTTTTCCAGTCCAGGCACCAGTGTGCCTACCAGAATTGGGCACTTTTTTATCCTGGGTCTTGTGCATCCAACTATCTTTTTTAATTGTAACCTACTTCTGCCCAGGATATATGCTATATAAATGCAGTCTATACATCAGTGTCGTCTTAGTGACATTTTGTAAAAAATAGGGTCCGTCTCATGAAGGTACTACCAAGACTTGAGGATGAATTCAGTTTCAGCAATAATACACTCCTTTACTTGCTGACTTATTTCTCCATTCGGACCCCATGCTTGTAAGTAGGGGCTGATGCACTATTGGATATACCGAACATCCGAATTAGAGAAATCTGAATTTTCACCACACATTTTGTAAAGGGCACCCAAAGTCATGGTTTGGACAAAGGGGGAAGAGGCATACTCTTTCGGTTATGTAAGAAAGCCACATTATGTCAGTCTGACAATTTACTTTACTGATTTAAAATTATGCTACGGTTCAGTTTACATCTACTCTGTCACTTATTCTGTTTAATGAAGATAAAACAGACGTGAAAGCCTTGAACTCAGCAAGGTCTTAACAACAGGTTTTAAGTGACAATTATCTCAAAGACTCGCCATGTTTCAGGCAAAATGAAAAGTCTTCAAACAATTATCACATCATAATAGCTCTCAGGTTTACAAAGAATGAAGGCAGAGAAAACATTGTCTACTGACCCGGTGAATAATTCCAGCTGAGTGAAGGTGCTTGATACCACAGAGCATCTGATACAGGAGGTATGACATTCGTTCATGGTCTAGTTCCATCTGAATAACCTGGCAGAGATTAGCATCCATGAGTTCCATTACAATGTAACTGTAAGGGTTATAAAAATGCATACATATATTAAGAAATTGGGATTTACAAAGTATACATCAACAAAATACAAAAAATCTTCCAGCTAATTTCTACTTAATGAAAATGCAAGTTCTAACACTGAGCAGTGTCTGACCGTTTTCAGCTACCATTGAAATAAGCAGCAAACATTACAGCTATTAGGAAGTCAGTACAAAAGGAAATAAATCAGTTTAGAATATGTCATAAACCTACAAACTTTAATGGAAAATGCATACTTATCTAGGTTTTCATTTCCAGTATGATTAAAGTTGGTTGTAACAAAACTAAACAAACAAGACTAAACAACAAAAAAAAAACAATCAGCCATGACAAGAGGAAATATTAGTGAAAGCTCCATATAACATAGTTAAGATAAATCTTCATGAATAAATGCTTGTTTAGGGGCTTTCCTGGATTTTCTTTGCACAATCAAAACTAGAAAGGGAGCATGTGTCACAAGATGAGACAGACGGCGGGCAATTAAACAGCCATTATACTTCGTAAAATTTAGACTAGAAATCAACAGTCCCCAGACTAACTGGCAGAGGACACTCAAAGTATGCAGAACTGTGGTCATTTACCCTTAAAGGCAGAATGAATACCAGCATCACAGCCACCAGTAACCTTTATAAGCTCTGCAGAAAAAAAGACATACAAGATGGAAGATGGTCAAAGTAAAAAAAACTTGCTGTCGAGTTCCACATATGTTGCAGGTGGATACAGATGGCATCCAGGCAGCCTAAGATACAGTTCACTGTACTAAATCAAATGAGAGAGATCAATGCATTGGTAACCACAAAAAGGTCATCTGGAAAAAAATAAGGATACGAGCAATTTTTGTTTGAAGAATTAACTCAATGGCTCCTCTTCCAGCACCCATTTATGACTTAATTTTCCTCCATCAAGGCATTCCGTAGTGAAGGCAACAAAAGTACAGTTGTATACACTTACCATAAATATAGATGTTAGAGTGCATTCACTGTTGCAGTCATTACATTTGGGTAATCTGCTGGCAGGTTGCCCTCAGTCGGCCTGATTAACAAAGTCTTGGGTCCTGTGTCAGTTGCTCTCTCTTCTTCCATGACGTCAGGTCATCAGGGGTATAAAACATGCAGCAGACGCCATTACATCAGTTTTTCTTGCCCCAGATGTCAGGTGCTCCCCAAAAGGGGAGCAAAATACATACATACATATATATTTAATTAGAAACACAAAAATATACCTCCAAACAAAAGCAAATAAACCAAAAAGGCTTTTAAGCATACTAAAAGAAATAAAAGGTATAGTAAAAGAAAAATGGGGCTGAAGGGAGGCATCTACATTTATGGTAAGTGTACACAATTGTACTATGTTCATTGTGTTTCACTGTTGCAGTCATTACATTTGGGTAGATTCCCAAAGCTAAGGTTGGGAGGATGGATTTATACAGCATTAGGAACAGCTATAAGGCCCTGCAAAACAGCAGCGGCAAAGCCAGCTCTAGATTTAAAGAAATTTGGTAAGTGATAATGCTTGGTGAAAGTATGAACTGAACTCCAGGTAGCAGCTTCTAGAATATCCCTGGTAGGAACACCTCTGAGAAAGGTTGCTGTAGATGCAAGCCCTGGTGGAATGAGATCTGATCCCCTGGGGGATAGGTTTTCCATGGTGCTTATAACAAAAATGAATACAATGGCTTATCCATTTAGAACTAGTTTGTTTTGAAATAGCCTTCCCCTCTGCCCCTGCAGCAAATGCTACCAGCAGTTGTCCAGATTTTCTTGAGATTTAGTCCTGTCAAAGTGGAATCCAAGTTGTCTGCGTACATCCAATGAATACAGAATCCGCTCTCCCTTGTTCTGTGGACTGGAAAAGAAAGTTGGCAAATGAATGGACTGATTAAGAGCCACATTGGATACCACCTTGGGCTTGAATAATGGACTGGTCCTGAGTGACACCCTGTCCGCATGAAAGATGATGAAAGGCTCCACTGCCATAAGGGCCTGTAATTCAGATATCCTTCTAGCTGAAGTGATTGCTAAAAGGAAGGCCGTTTTCCAGGAAAGAAATTTTAAGTCTGCAGTTGCAGCTGGCTCGAAAGGAAGTAGAGTGAGTTTCTCCAATACAAAGTTAAGGTACCAGGCAGGGGCTGGAGCTCTCCTTGGTGGTCTCAAGTTTTTGGCCCCTCTGAGATAATGCTTCAGAAGAGGATGAGAGGAGGGGGGGCTCTGAGTTGTAATGAGCTGAAATGGCTGAGGCATGGATTTTTATGGAATAAAAAGACAGGCCCTTGTGAAGCATCTCAGTTAAGTAATGCAAAATCTGAGGTAAATTGGGCACTGCTGTGCTCATCCTATGAGAATGATTCCAGGCACAGAATCTTTTCCATTTGTCAGCATAAGAATTTCTAGTACTAGGTCTTCTCGCCTCCGAAATGACATCCCATGTCAAGGGGGAATTTAAGTGATTAGCCAAGCTGCAAGATTCACTGTTTGGAGCTGAGGGTGCAGAATTTGGTTCTCCTGCTGAGACAGTAAGGAAGGTGCCTGAGGCAGGTGTCACGGAGAAATGTGTGTCACACTCTGCAGTAGTGGGTACCAGTGTTGGCGAGGCCAGTCTGGAGCAATCAAAATCATTTTTGGTTTGTCCTGTATGAATTTTAGTAGAACTTTGGAGAGCAAAGGCAGAGGGGGAAAGGCATAGACTGACAAGTGCGAAATTTGTTCATAGGTTGGTACTAGGCTATCGGCCCTAGGGCCTATGCAAGCCTAGCCATAACAATTCCCCGGATATTTCTTCCCACAATATTTACTTCTCCAGGCCCCTGTCTAGCAGGGCGACTGACATGATCCCTGGGGTGAATTTCCTATCTCCCATCCAATCATCAAGGTTCCTTTTGAAGAGGGCCAAAGAGGCGCTCTCTGCTAGATATGTATGGGCAGTCTATTCCAGAGTATGGGGAGTCTCTGGGTCAGGAACCTATCCCTCCAGCATGTTTTGTTCATTGTGATGACAAGGTTTAGATCCCTGGAGCGTGTGGCTCGGAGGGATTGGGATTTCTTTAAGTGGAGCATGTCCAACAGCTCAGGGTTTGACATGGCCTTGTATGTTAAGCAGACATCGCCTCTGAGTAGACAATATGCCACAGAGCATTGCTGGAGTTTTTTTTAGACTGTCAGTATATGGCATCTGCTTTAGGCCTGTGATTCTTTTAGTGAGGTATTTCTGTGGCCTTTCAAGATGTTGCAGATGTCTTGTGAGGTACATACCAAACGGGGCATTAATATACTCTACAATTGGTCTAATGAGGGATGAGTACAGTGGGACAATGACCTCCTTTTTTCTGGATGAAAAGCCCTTAGTGATGAGGTGTGCCACATAGAAGGATTTCCTGACTGCTGTGGCAATGTGGTTATCGAAAGTGAGACCACTGTCCACCTGTGTCCCTAAGTCTCTCATCACAATTACGATGTTTAGTGTCCTGCCACCTATGCGGTAATTCATGGGCACATGTTTTTTTCCAAAGGGGATAAAGTACAGTTTTGTACCTACCATAAATGTAGATGTTCGAAGATCCACATTGCTGCAGTCCTTACACTTGGGTAGTCCGCTGTCCTCGGTCGGCCCGAATATCAAAGTATAAGGCTGACGTCGGTCAAGGCGCATTTGACTGACATCAGAACGTCAGGGTACAAATGCGCATGACCGACGTCATATCCTCAGTCTTTTCTTGCCCCAGATGTCAGAAGACCCTAAAAAGAAAGGTCAAAACCAAAAGACAGCAAACAACCAACCAACCACCCTTGCAGTAATAATATGTACAATATATACAATATACACCATATTGACAACCCAACCCACACAACCACCTCTAACCACAGAGGGGAAGGAGGGAGGGTAAATTGGACTGCAGCAATGTGGATCTTCGAACATCTACATTTATGGTAGGTACAAAACTGTACTATGTTCTTCATCTCACATTGCTGCAGTCCTTACACTTGGGTAGAATCCCAAAGCAGAGGAAAGGGAGGATGGCAAAACTATAAAGAAGCAGGAGCTGCCAAAATGCCCTGCAAAATAGCAGTGGCAAAACCAGCCCTAGATTTAGAGTAAAGTGGAAGGTGATAATGCCTAGAGAAGGTATGCACTGAACTCCAAGTAGCTGCCTCCAAAATATCCTTAGTTGCCACCCCTTAAAAAGCTGTCAAGTGGCAGTAGCCCTAGTGGAATGAGGCCTAATCCCAGCTGGAATCTCCTTGCCATGATGGGAATAACAGAAAGCAATGCAAAACCCAATCCACTTAGAAATAGTTTGTTTTGACACAGGCTTGCCCTGAGAACTCAAAGCAAAAGAAACAAATAATTGCTGAGACTGCCTGAACCCTTTAGTTCTGTCCAAATAATATCGCAACTGCCTGTGTACATCTAAAGTGTGCAAAATCTTTTCCCCTTTATTTTGGGGATTTGCATAAAAGTAGGCAAATGAATAGTTTGGTTTAAAGCCACACTAGAAACCACTTTAGGCATAAAGGAAGGATTAGTACGTAAAGATACCCTATCCTTATGGAAAATTAAGAAAGGCTCAACCGCCATAAGGGCCTGCAACTCAGAAACCCTTCTTGCAGAGGTAATGGCCAACAAAACTTCCATGATAAATATTTCAACTCGGTAGTAGCTGCAGGCTCAAAAGGTTGTAGAGTGAGTTTCTCCAACACAAAATTGAGATCCCAAGCAGGAGTAGGAGCTCTCATGGGGGTCTTATATTCTTTGCCCTCTAAGAAATTGCTTGAACAAAGGATGAGAAAACAATGGTGGGTCACAATCATAGTGAGCGAAATTGCTGCAGCATGAACCTTAATAGAAGAGAAGGACAAACCTTTGTCCAGTAACTCAGTAAGATATTGAAGAGCCACACTTAAATTAGGCTCAGAAACATCAAAATCCTTTGCTGCACTCCAAAATAAAAATCTCTTCCATTTATCTGCGTACACTTTCCTTGTACTAGGCCTTCTAGCTTCCAAAATAACATTCAAAACTTGCTGTGGAAGTTGAGACCCACTATGGTTCAAAACAGAATATGCCAGGCTGTTAAGTGAAGAGAGTGAAGCTTGACATTGAGCAAATGACTGTCCTCCTGAGACAACAGGTGTGGAATCGAAGGCAAAGGCCATGGAGGCTCCCGTACCAGGCTTCTCAGTAATGGGTACCAATGCTGTCGAGGCCAATCTGGAGCTATCAAAATCATCCTTGGCTTGTCCTGTCTGGCCTTTAGTAGTACCTTTGGGAGGAGAGGCAGAGGTGGAAAGGCATACACATGAAGATTGCTCCAGTTGAAAGAAAGAGCATCCACTTTCCAAGCTGTGGGATGAAACCTTTTCGTGCAAAACTTTGGCAGCTGGTGGTTTAGTGGAGAAGCGAACAGATCTATGTCTGGAGTTCCCCATGACACTGTCAATTTCTGAAATACATGAGGATCCAATTTCCACTCGTGGGGATCCATAATTGCCTGCTCAACACATCTGCTAAGGAGTTCTGTGCTCCCGGCAGAAACCTTGCCTGAAGATTTAGCTGTAAACAGAGCAGTCTCTCACAAAATCATTGCTTGCCTGCATAGAGGATAAGAATGTGTTCCCCCTTGCTTGTTGATGTACCACATGACAGTTGTGTTGTCTGTTAGAATCAACACCTTCCCTGGAAGAAGTAAATCCTTGAAAGCTATTAATGCAAACTGGACTGCTAACATCTCCTTCAAGTTGATATGTAGATGTAGTAGTCTGGCAGGCCACTTGTCTTGTATCCACTTTCCATTCAGATGAGCTCCCCAAGCTTTGTCTGAGGCATCTGTCCTTAGAATCTGACTCGCCTCTGGCCGGGTCACAGAGAGTCCCTTGTTTAGGTGACATTCCTGAGCCCACCACAACAATTCCTTTTGAATGCAAGGTATTATTTGAATGACAGTGTCCAGATCCTGGCAGTGCTGTGTCCATACATTTTTGAGATACCATTGTAACTTCCTCATATGCAGTTTGGCATTGGGAAGCACCAGAATACAAGATGCCATGAACCCCAAGGCTTGAAGGACTGTCCTTGCAGTCAGCCTGGACTGATGAGACAATTGATGAAAGTAAAGGGAAAGATTCTTTTGTTTGTCCGGGGTCAAAAGGCCATCTGGGATGCTGTATTCAGTCTTACACCCAGAAAGCACATGTCCTGAGAGGGTACTAGACTGGACTTTATTTCGTTCACAGAATACCCCAGGCATCTTAGCACTGCTATCA
The DNA here is from genome assembly GCF_019279795.1 of Protopterus annectens. Taxonomy (NCBI): domain Eukaryota; kingdom Metazoa; phylum Chordata; order Ceratodontiformes; family Protopteridae; genus Protopterus; species Protopterus annectens. The sequence goes on from NC_056748.1 coordinate 959,316,633, forward strand.
CATATTCCAAATGATGAAGAAGCTCGTCCCTTCCTTGAGCCAGAATCAGGCAATCGTCAAATAAGGATAGATCTGTATTCCTTTTAGCCTGAGGAAAGCTATCACTGGAGCCAGAACTTTCGTGAACACTCTGGGCAGTAGATAAGCCAAAGGGCAATGCAGAGTACTGATAATGAGAAGTTGCAGCCGGCAATCGGAGATACTTCCTGCAACTCAGTCTGATAGGAACATGAAGGTAAGCCTCCTTGAGATCCAAAGTTACCATCCAATGATCTTTGCCCAGCAGAGGTAAAAGCTGTTGTAACGTCAACATTTTGAACTTGGGAATCTCCAGATAAATGTTGAGGGTAGATAAATCCAAAATTGGTCTCCACGTGTTCCCTTTCTTTGGTACTAGGAACAGGCGAGAATAGAATCCTAGGCCCACTTCTGGCATAGGGACCGGCTGTATGGCCCCTATTTGAAGTAACAGAGAAATTTGTTTGTGAGCCTCTATTCTTTGCTGAGGAGGAACGTCTGGCATGCCTTTGAAAGGAGGCAAGATATGGAAATAAAACCTGTAACCGTGGTGTATGATATCCAATACCCATCTGTCTTGGGTAATTAAACTCCAATTTTCCTTGAAAAGTGCCAACCTTCCTCCCAAAGGTGCTGCCAGACGAGAAGGCTCTGGCAGCTGAAAAGGTAAGTCATTGGGTCTGTTTACGAAAGGACTGACCCCTTCCCTCACCCGAAGACTGTGCAGGTGAACACCCTGTTCTAGGCCTAAAAGAGCCCTGAGCTCTGCCCCTACCACGTCTAGACCTACCCCTAGACTGGGAATCATAAGAAGGATACGTCCACCCCTTGGTAGGCCAATTTCTACTAAACTTCCGAGGCTGAACCTGCAAAAAATCTTTAACAGTCTGCATAGACTTAGCCTTGTCTTCCATTTTCTTTAAGACTGCCTCAACAGGAGAACCAAACAACACATCAGATTGTAAAGGAGCATCTAAAATCCTTGTCTTAACATGGTCAGATAAATTCTGATCCCTCAGCCAGGCGTGCCTGCGAAGAACTGACCCAGTGGCAGCCACCCTAGACGAGGCCTGTACAGCATCAAAACCACATTGCAAAGAATGCTTACCCACCTGTTCAGAAACATGTACTAAATCTTGTAACTCTTTACACTTAATACCTTCCGCCAGAGCATCTACCTTAGACTTCAATTGTGAAAGGAGATAGTTTTGGTATTTCAACATGTGAAACTGGCAATTCAAAGCCCTCATAGCTAGGGTGGAAGAAGTATAAACTTTCTTTCCCCATCTATCCAAAGCCCTGGCCTCTTTATCTGGAGGAACCGGATTTTTAACAACAGAAGCCTTAACACCTTTAGGCCCCTGACTAACAGTTTCTGGGTCTGCCCTAGGACTCTTAAAAAGATACTTATGAGCTTCAGGCACCCTGTAATACCTATCCGGTTTAACAGGAGCAGGAGGCAAAGAATCAGGATTAAGAGAAGCCTCTGCAAAAACATCTTCCACCACATCCAGAACAGGAGGAATAGCCAAAGGCCTATGCTGGGGTAAAAACAAAAATTCCCTAAGCCTTTTCCTGGAATCAGAGAAGTCCTGACCTTCCCACTTAAAATGATCCCTCATGGAATGAAGGGTCTCTGAAAAAGAAAAAACCTCAGGAGGAGAAGCAGAAGGAGTAGAATCATCCACATCAGAATCAGAATAAGGAGAATACTCCTGCAAGTCTTCAGCCGAAGACTCTGAAACATCCGAAGCCTGCTCAAAACTCCCAAGCTCAGGTTCCACCCTAGGTCTCTTATCAGGAGGGGGCATAGAACCTCTAATCAAAGTAATCAAATCTTCAGCCATTTTAAGCATATGCTTCTTGGGCACAGTCCCTGAAGAACTAGGGGTGACACCAACTGAAGCTAAACCTGGCCTGCCCCTGGGAGAAGCCTTGGAAACAGAAGGAGAGGGCCTAACCACCCTAGGAAGGGAGGGAGAACAGTAACCTGAGAAGCCCCTTCAGCCTGGCCTGCCTCCTGAGAGGCCACATCTTGCAATAACAAAGTCTCTCCCTGGGACTCCAAAGAAACCTCTGGCAGAACCACCGGCTCCACGAGACCTCTAAAGAACCGGCGTCACGGACGGTTCTTCTAACCTAGGCTTAGCTGCTTTGTCCTTGCGCTTCTTCAAGAAGCGCCGGAGCATCCGGCGACATTTTATAATTGCACCGCTTCAAGACTAACCTGGCACAATCTAACCTTCTCTTTATAGTGCGCTTGTTAAATCTAGCACAAGAGCGACACCCAACAACGTCGTGCTCAGGCCCTAAACAAGGAATACACAAAGTATGATAATCTCTATGCGTATCTGTTTCCCACAAGAAATACAGTTATTCACTTTTTCTGACATCCGGTAAACCACTGAGGCAAGAAAAAACTAAAATATTCCCCAACGGGGTACTTAGCCAACTTTGACTCGGTCTGAAACTCCGAATTCGAAAAATTTCAGAACGCCGAACGGCACTTGCAACGCTGCTTCTGCATCGGACCATGCGGCAAAAAAGACAGAGGATATGACGTCGGTCATGCGCATTTGTACCCTGACGTTCTGATGTCAGTCAAATGCGCCTTGACCGACGTCAGCCTTATACTTTGATATTCGGGCCGACCGAGGACAGCGGACTACCCAAGTGTAAGGACTGCAGCAATGTGAGATGAAGAACATCTATACATTTCTTGGCATTAAGCTTGAGCCCATGGCTCTGGCACGAGGCATCTGTTTCTGTAAGGCCCTTTTGTAGAATATCCACATCATTTGGGGATTCAATAATGGCTCCCAGTTTGCAGTCATCTGCAAACTTTGTTAGCCAGAGTCCCTTAGTGTTGGCCTGTACTTCAGAGAAGTAGATGCCAAACAAGAGTGGTCCCAGGACTGAACCCTGAGGTACTCCACTTGTCTGGAGCTGGATTTGGAGTCGGCTACTTTTACTGTCTGGGTTCTGTCAGTAAGCCAGTTAGCAACCCATCGAGTGACGTAGGGATTTATGCCCAGCTTAGTAAGTTTATCTAGGGATTCCAGAGTGGGGGGTGGTGTCAAAGGCCTTGGCGAGGTCCACATAGGCTGTGTGGACTGCCTTACCCTCGTCCACAGCTCTAGAGACTGATTCGAAGAAGCCAATCAGATTCAGGAGACAAGATTGGCCCTTCACAAACCCAAACTGGGTGGGGTCTAGTGTTTGAAGGTTGCCAACGTCTTTGTTTATAAGTTCCATGATAATGCGTTCCATGCCCTTGCAAATCAGGCTGGTCAGACTGATGGGACGGTAGTTCCCGGGATCAAAGGTGGATCCTCCCCTGTGGGGCGGGATAACTGTAGCTGTGCGCCACTCAGTGGGCACAAAGTCTGAGGTGAGACTATGATTAAACATGACACTTAGGTGAGGTGCCAGTTCATTTTGTAGTTCATATAGTACACAGCCTAGGATGTCATCTGGTCCCATGGATGCTGTATTCTTAGCTTTGGAGAGTGCGGTTTCTACCTGTGTGGCCGTGATTATCGGAATTTGGCAATCTTTTGGTATTGAGATGGGCCCTTTAGGGAGTGAGAGTGGGGTGAAGTTGGCACTAAATCGATCTGCCAGGATATTGGCAATATCCTTGGGATCAGTATATTTAATGCCATTCTGTTGTAACTCAGAGCAGATCTGAGCATTACCATTTATTTAGATTTTTGACATAACTATAGAATGCCTTGTGGTTGTCTTTGGAATATTTGCCGATGTTATTTTCATAACTAGCTTTTGAGGATTTTATGAGGGATCTCAGCTTCTTACTGAGGCTGGTGAGGGAGTTCTTTGCATCCTGGGATTTTCCTCTTTTTTGCAACAGTTTTTTCCTTCTGTTGTATAGTTTGTTTATAGCAGGGGACCACCAGATTGGCTTCCTTTTTTTGGAGAAGAGCATCTTGGTTCTATTTGGGATGGCACGATTCATGCAAGAGTGGATGTGCTCGTACAGTGTAGTGTAGGATTCTGCAGTCGAACTTCCAGATCCAGTCTGCGTGGGTGTTGTGAAGTTTGTCACTTCTGACTTGAGTAGCTTGAAGTTGGCTTTGAAGAAGTTTTTTAAGGAGGGTTCCTTACTGGGGGGTGGGGGTGGGATGTGGATGTCAATGGTGATTTGCTTATGGTCAGACCTGACCAATGAGGGGGTGACCACTGGTGTGGAGCATCTATCTCCCATGTTGGTAATGACCAGGTCTAGGATATTGGAGCCCCTGGTGGGAAAATGGATTAGTTGATCCAGGGCGTTGGAATTTATGAATTCCAAGAACCGTTGGGAAAAGGAGTTGGTACCAGAGTAGTTTTCCCAATTAATGGCAGGGTAGTTGAAATCACCCAGTATTAGGGTGTTTGGTTGAATCTTAATTTCCAGTATGTTTAGAAAGGTGTAGTGAGAATCTTGGGGCATGGATGGGGATCTGTAGCAAGCTACAATTTGGATTGCAGTCTTACCTAGTGTTAGTTGCACCTGGAGAATTTCAGATGCATTGGGTTGGGCAAATAGCCTGGAAGTGTGAATATCCTTAGTGTTTCGGTCCTGGTTTTGTGGCCGAAGTGTGGTAAGACTTGTAGCCTGGTATTGCAGGGGTGCTCTCTGCAGCCTTGAATCAGGTCTCAGTTACTGCACAGATATCGATGTTCTCCATTTTTAGGAGTGCCTCGAGGGAGTGCATTTTGAGGTTTAGACTTCTAGTCAACTTGTAGTTCTGGGTGAGGCAAAAAGATCTATGTCTGGCCTCCCCCATTTGCGGGTCAACATGTTGAAAATACGTGGTTCCAGTTTCCATTCATGAGGGTCCGTGAGATTTCTGCTTAGTTCATCTACCAGAACATTCTGCTTTCCAGCAGAAAATATTTATAAACTCCGGTCGTGAGCTGTTCCGACGGCATTATATAATTCAACATTCGGCCAAAGTAATGAAAGGCAAAATCGTACCAACGCTTAATACTGGGTTGGTTAAATCTAGCACAAAACCGACAGCTAGCAACGTTGTGGTCAGGGTCTAGGCAAGGAATACAGTAAGAATGAAAATCCTTATGAGGTATTTGCTTCCCACAAGAAATACAATTGTTAACTTTTTCTGACATCGGTCTGGAGCAAGAAAAAAAGTTTCCCCAAAGGGGTACTTAGCTTTATTACAGACTTTGGACCTGAAATTCGATTTTGAAAATCTCAGGAGTCGGCCGACCAGAACTTGCAAAAGTACAGTTGTGTACCTACCATAAATGTAGATGTTAGAGTGTATTCACTGTTGCAGTCATTACTCTTGGGTTATCCTGCTGGCAGGCTACCCGCAGTCGGCCTGAATTCCAAAGTCCTGGTCCGGCGTCGGATGCTGTCGCCTCTTCCCCGACGTCAGTGTGCCAGGGGTATAAAAGATGCAGCAGACTCCATTTTCTTCAGAGTTTCTTGCCCCAGATGTCAGGTGCCCCCAAAAGGGTAGGCTAAATATATATATAATGCCAATAAGCATACATGCAGTAAAAAAACATTTCCTTCATCTACAAGCAAACACACCACATAGGTTGTATAGAATAGAGAAGTACAGATAAACCCCAGCAAAAGAAAGGGGGATGGAGGGAGGGTAACCTGGACTGCAACAGTGAATACACTCAAACTTCTACATTTATGGTAGGTACACAACTGTACTATGTTCATCATGTTTCACTGTTACAGTCATTACAATTGGGTTAACCCAAAGCTAAGGTTGGGAGGCTGGAGCTAAATAGGATTAGAAGAGGCTATAAGGCCCTGCAGAACTGCAGTGGCAAAACCTGCTTTGGATTTAGAGTAAAGAGGTAAGTGGTAGTGCTTTGTAAAAAAGTATGCACTGAACTCCAAGTTGCAGCCTCTAAGATGTCTTTGGTTGGTACTCCTCTGAGGAAGGTTGCTGACATGGCTGCTGCTCTGGTTGAATGAGGCCTAATGCCCTTAGGCACTGGATTTGCCATGCTGAGAATAGCAGAAACTGATACAATGGGCTATCCATTTAGAAATGGTCTGTTTTGAGACAGTCTTTCCTTGTGATCGTGCAGCATATGACACAAAGTTGCTCAGTCTTTCTGAAAGCTTAAGTTCTGTCCAAGTAGAAGCGTAGCTACCTGTGTATATCCAAAGAATGCAGAATTTTCTCACCCTTGTTCTGTGGGTTTGGATAAAAGGTAGGCAAGTGAATGGTTTGGTTGAGGGCCACACTGGACACCACCTTAGGCATAAATGTTGGATTTGTCCTCAGAGAAACCCTGTCTGGATGAAAAATGATAAAAGGTTCCACATCCATGAGTGCTTGCAACTCAGAGACTCGTCTTGCAGAGGTTACTGCTAGGAGCAGAGCGGTTTTCCAGGATAAGAATTTTATATCAGCTGTTGAGGCTGGCTCAAAAGGAGGCAGTGTGAGTTCCTCCAAGCCATAATTGAGGTCCCATGCCGGAATTGGTGCTCTCCTTGGAGATCTGATGCTTTTAGCCCCTCTGAGGTACTGCCTTATTAAAGGTTGAGAAAAGATACGTGGTTCCGTATTGTAATGGGCTGAAATAGCAGAGGCATGAATCTTAATTGATGAAAAGGAAAGGCCTTTGTCCAGCATCTCAGTTAGGTATTGTAAAATCTGAGGGATATTTGGTACATACGTGTCAATGCCTTGTTCCTGGTTCCAAGCACAGAATCTCTTCCATTTTTCTGCATATGAGTTTCTGGTACTGGGCCTTCTGGTCTCCAATATAACATCCATAACAGCTTTTGAAAAAGGAGTGTTCTGAATGGCTACATTATCCGCCATGCTGCCAGATTTAAGGTCCTGAGATGGCTGTGCAGGATCTGATTGTTTTGTTGGGTTAGCAAGTGAAAAGTTTGAGTCAATATCCATGCTGGACCTTGAGACAAACTCTTTATGATTGGGTACCAGTGCCGGCGTGGCCAGTCTGGTGCAATCAGTATCATTTTTGGCTTCTCTTTGTCTGACCTTTAGGAGTACCCTGGGAAGGAGAGGCAGTGGAGGAAAAGCATATACTGTTAGATTTTTCCAGCTGAAGGATAGGGCGTCCACTCTCCATGCTTGTTTGTGATAAATCCTTGTTCAAAATCTCTCTAATTGGCAGTTGTGAGGGGAGGCAAATAGATGTCTGGGCATCCCCATTTCCTTGTTATCATGCTGAAGACTTGTGGATCCAGTTTCCACTCATGGGGATCAATGAGGATTCTGCTTTGTTAGTCTGCCAGAGTATTTGTTTTTCCTCGCAGGAATTGTGCTTGCAGGTGAACTTGATAAGTAAATGCTGTGTCCCATAAGGTCATGGCTTTTCTGAAGAGGGGGTAGGAATGTGTGCCTCCTTGTTTGTTTATGTACCACATGACCAAAGTACTGTCTGTCTTTTTATTCAGTAGCTGTCCTCGAAGTAGATCCTTGAAAGCTGTCAGGACATTCTGAACAGCTAGCATCTCTTTTTGATTGATGTGAAGATGCATCTGGCTTGCAAGCCATGTGCCCTGAATACATTTTCCTGCCATATAGGCTCCACAGGCATAATCTGATGCATCCGTTGTCAGTGTCTGTCTGGCTGTGGGTAAAGTGAATGGCAGACCCTTGTTGTGGTGACAGGCCTGTGCCCACCATCGAAACTCCTGTTTCAGGCAGGGAATGAGGGTAATTACTGTCTCCAGGCTGTGGCAATGCTGAGTCCAACCACTTTTTAGATACCATTGTAGTTTCCTCATATGCAGTCTGGCATATGGAATTAGTAGAATGCAGGATGCCATGAAGCCCAAGACCTGCAGGATTTTCCTTGCAGATAACTGGGTCTTTGTTGCCAACTCTCTGAAGTAAGAAGTCAGTTGCCTTTGTTTCTCTGGCATGAGATAAGCCATCTGGGCAGTTGTATTTAAGCTTGCACCCAGGAATATGATCTCTTGAGAGGGCACTAGTTTTGATTTCTTTTCGTTTACTGTGTACCCTAGGCAAATTAGTAATCTTTTTACAAACGCCAGATGCTTTAGAAGAATGTCTTTGTTCTCTGCTTGCATAAGGCAGCCGTCCAAGTAGGGATAGATTTTAATTCCTCTCTGTCTGTAAAATGCAATTACTGGTGCCAGGCATTTTGTGAAGACCCTGGGTGCAGTAGATAAGCCAAAGGGCAGTGCAGAGAATTGGTAGTGCATCGAGCCAGCTATGAATCTGAGTTATCTTCTGCAAGACTGTCTGATTGGGGCATGCAGGTATGCCTCTTTTAGGTGCAAAGTTACGATCCAAGCTTTACAGCAGCTACTGCCCATGCTGGGAAAGAGTCAACATCTTGAATTTTGGAACCTCCAGAAACGTGTTTAGTACAGACAGGTCCAGTATTGGTCTCCAGGTTTTGTCCTTTCTGGGCACTAAGAAAAGTCTGGAGTAAAATCCTTGCCCCTGCTCTTGTTGTGGTACTTGTTGAATGGCCCCCATGTCCATGAGGGCTGTAATTGGTTTGTGTGCCTCTGCCCATTGATTGTGTGGCAGGTCTGGCATACCTTTTGCCCATGGTAGGGTGTGAAAATGGAACCTGTAGCCCTGGGACACTATGTTCAAGACCCATTTGTCCTGGGTAATCATTTGTCAATTTGGTGAAAAAAGTGCTAGTTTTCCCCCTAAGGGGGGCTGCCAAAAGGAAAGTGTTTGGATCTGGCAGAGGAAAGTCATTGGGACTGTTTCCTGTAAGGATGTGATTTGTCTTCTCCGCTTTTGGAGGTAGGAGCACCCCATTGTTTAGGCCTGTATGAGCCTTGGCGCTGAGGAGATCTGCCTCTGGGACGTCTGCACCTGCCTCTTTGTGGCCTGCCTGACACTGGAAAGGACCAATTTTTTTGAAGGCCAGTTCCTGCCAAATCTGGGTGGCTGTACTTGTAAGAAATCCTTAACTGTCTGCATGGATTTTGCTTTATCCTCCATTTTCTTCAACACCTCTAATGCTTTAGCACCAAACAAAGTATCATGCTGTAAAGGAGCATCTAATAATTTTGCTTTAACATGATCAGGCAGATTCTGTTCCTTTAACCAAGCATGCCTTCTAATAACAGAACCTGTAGTAGCGGCCCTGCAAGAGGCCTCCAGTGAATCATAACCACATTGCAAAGTATGCTTTCCCGCTTGTTCAGCTGCATGCAATAAATCCTAAAGTTCCTTGTTCTCTGAACTTAAAGAATTTGACAACATTTTCTGTTTAAGCAATGACATTAAGTATTGCTGATATTTAAGCATATGAAACTGACAATTTAAAGCCCTTACAGCCAAGGTAGCAGAAATGTAAACTTTTTCCCCCATCTGTCCAGTGCCCTAGAATCCCTATCAGAGGGGACAGGGTTTTTTACAGTAGAAGCTTTGATCCCTTTGGGACCCTGAGATATAGTTTCTGGGTCAGCAGCAGGGTTTTTGTATAGGAATTTATGAGAGTCTAGGACCCTGTAGTATCTGTCTGGCGTAGCAGGTGCAGGGGGTAAAGAGTCAGGGGACAGGCTAGACTCTGAAAATACATCATCTACAATGTCTAGAACAGGTGGAACAACAAGGGGTCTGTGCCGAATAAGAAGAAGAAAGTCTATGAGCCTTTTCTTAGATTCATAGTAATCTTGGCTCTCCCAGTGGAAATGCTCCCTCGTGGTATGCAGGGTTTCCCCAAAAGAATAATCCTCAGGAGGAGAGGCTGAAAGAATGGATTCTTCAGCATCAGAATCCTCATAGGGAGGAACAGAATAATCCTGTTCAGAAGAGGAATCAGAGGAAATAGAAACCTGATCAGAAGAATCATTCTGTCTCTTGCCAAGGCCTCTTATCAGAATGGGGAAGGGAACCCCTGATGAAAGTAATTAGGTCTTCGGCCATTGTGAGTATCTGTTTTTTAGGCATGGAAGTCTGAGTAGGAGAATGCTGTACTTGTTTCTGTCTCTTTGGAGCTGCTTTAGTCTTAGAAGCTGAAGATGGTTTAACATATAACTGTGTAGGTCTAAAAACACCCTCAGAAGCAGATGCCTGCACAGCGGCACCAGACCCACCTGAGGGAATGTTTTCAGAGTGTCCAATACCCTGAGTATCCAGAGGTCCAGTCGGCTCCACGTGGGAGTCGGAAGCAGCCTGTGGCTCTGAGGTAGCGGGCACAAGGGGCCTGAGAACCGGCGAACCGGCAACTGGCCTAACAGAGGCCTCGTCGTCGGTTTTGGACCTCGGATGCCTATCCTTTTTCTTGTCCTTGCGTTTTTTGTAAACTCTGGTCATCAGCTGTTCTGACGGCATTATATAATTAAACCTTCGGCCAAAGTAATGAAATGCAAAATCAAACCGATGCTTAATAGTGCGTTGGTTAAATCTAGCACGAAACCGACAGCTACCAACGTCGTGGTCAGGGCCTAGGCAAGGAATACAATAAGAGTGAAAATCCTTATGATGTATTTGCTTCCCACAAGAAATATAATTGTTAACTTTTTCTGACATCAGTCTGGAGCAAGAAAAAAAAAGTTTCTCCAACGGGGTACTTCGCTTTAATGAAGACTTCGGTTCTGAAATTCGGATTTGAATATCTCAGGAGTCGGCCGACCGGCACTTGAGAACTGCTTTTGCTTCGGGCAAGAAAGACCGAAGAAAATGGCGTCGGCTGCATCTTTTATATCCCTGGCGCACAGACGTCAGGGAAGAGGCGACAGCAACTGGTGCTGGACAGGGAGTTTGGAATTCAGGCTGACTGCGGGTAGCCTGCCAGCAGGATAACCCAAGTGCAATGACTGCAACAGTGAAACGCGATGAACACTATATATATATATATATATATATATATATATATATATATATATATATATATATATATATATATATATATATTTATATACACACATATATATATATATATATATATATATATATATATATATATACATATATATATATACACACACACACATATATATATATATATATATATATATATATATATATACATATATATATATATATATACATATACATACATACACACAGACATATACACACACAGATACATATATATATATATATATATATATATATATATATATATATATATATATATATATATATACATATATATATATATATATATATATATATATATATATATATATATATATATATATATATATATACACACATACACATATATGTATGTATATGTGTTGGTGTGTATATATATAAATATATATATATATATATATATATATATATATATATATATACATATATATATATATTTAAGTCTATCTGTACATATATATAAATTTTTTATTCCTTAGCTGTGGAAGTTCGTTTTATATATATATATATACACATATATAGATAGATATATATATATATATATATATATATATATATATATATATATATATATATATATATATATAGAGAGAGAGAGAGAGATAAGCACACACACATATATATCTATATATATCTACACACACACACACACACACACACACACACACATATATATGTGTACAAAAGAACCAACACTTTTCTAGGAAGAAATTAAACACATACATAAAACGAACTTCCACAGCTAAGGAATAAAAAATGAACTTTTTTTAGAACAAAAGTAAAAAAGTTGACAAATACTGGGAATGTGGGAAAAACAAGCAGAAAACTTTCCGATAGGATTAAGGAACACTACAATTAAATCAGAGCGAAAGACCCACGTAATGCTTTAGCTAGACATTCGGAGATTTGTCTGCATTTTGAAAAATTTTTAGCTTTTGTATTGGAACAAGTAGATTTATTTTTTGGGGACTATGAAACATTACTGGAGTACAGGGAACTTAAATGGCAGGTTCTTCTAGGAGCTGATCATTTTCCAGGACTAAATGACAGTATTAATTAAAAATGTGCCTTAAAGTGGACTAACTGACTGTTATAACCTACAGTGATGTGCTTCACATAACCTGCTTGTTTCTTAACAGATATACAGCACAGAATTATGCCTCATATAAGCATTATGTTTATTCATGACTGCCTATTCTATTCACTATGATGTCACCTGTAAGACACTGATCCCATTGATTATCTCTAACTTTTATTGCATTTTCAAACTATATTATGTCCTACACTACTCTGTGGATTCATTTTCTGATGAAGTTCATAAACAATAAAGAACGAAAGCATACTCAATTATCGGATCCAATATTTGTCAACTGTTTTATTTTTATTATAAAAAAGTTCATTTTTTATTCCTTAGCTGTGGAAGTTCGTATATATATATATATACATATATATATGTATATCTATATATATCTATATATATATATCTATATATATATATATATATATATATATTACACACATACACACACACATATATATATATATACACACATACATACACATATATATACACACATACATACATATATATATCTAAAATTAACTGCACTCAAAAAAAAAAAAAAATTGAACAAAGAAGAAATTTTAACTAATAAATTAACTTTGTGACAATAACAGCATTCAAAAAATAGTAAATCACACCAACAACTCTTGTAGAACTTTAGCGCTTTCGTCTCATTTATTATCAAGACTTCTTCAGAAAGACATGTTTCATAAGTATGAGCAACCATTTTCACTTCCTTTAAATACATTAGTTCTAGCAGGCCATTTAAATTAACAACAGTTCCTTTCCAATAGTAAAGTGTGAACAAGCAGGGTGCTGTGTGCATTTTCATTAACATTACAATCGCAGTTACATAAGGTAAATTGGTCAGACAGCAATAGCCTTGTGCCCAGTGCATCCTAAGAATGTTGCAAAGGGATTATGCAAAAAGCCAAGAAAAAAAAATGGGGGAACCAGGAAGGATGAGAGTCATGCTGTGATGATTCTAATATAAAAACACGTAACTTTTGAGTCTTTGCCTCCAAAGGTAAGTATTGACAGTATTGACTGACAGTCTTCTGGGACACTCTGTTATTCATATGCTCCACACTCCTTGTCATGGGCGGCCCCCTAACAGCCCCCTCAAGTCCCACAGCATTCCTCCCACTCCCCCATCAGGTGGCATACCCACACATTTCTCTACACATACACTGATACCAAGGCATAGTAGGACTCTCCACCTTCCCCAGTTCCCTTCTTTACTTACCTTTGTTGGCAAAGACTCAAAAGTTACGTGTTTATATTAGAATCACCACAGCAGGACTCTCATCCTTCCTGGTTCCCCCATTTTTTTTTTTTGCTGCTTTTGCACACAATCCCTTTTTGCACACAATCCCTTTTTGCACATAATCCATTTTAGAATGCACACGGCACCACAAGGCTATTAATGTCTGACCAATTTACCTTATGTAACTGCATTTGTAATGTTAATCACATGTTAATGTTATGTCACGAAGTTAATTTCTTAGTTTACATATACATATATACATATATATATATATATATATATATATATATATATATATATATATATATATATATATATATATATATATATATATATATGTGTGTGTGTGTGTGTGTGTGTGTATATATATATATATATATATATATATATATATATATATATATATATATATATATATATATATATGTGTGTGTGTATATATATGCCTTACTCTCCTTTACTAACACTATCCTTCAGCATAAAAACAATGGCTCTCTCTCCTCTGCTACTTTCCTAGACCTATCTAAAGCATTTGACATGGTCCCACACAAACAACTTATCTCTGTTCTCAATAACCTATCCTTCTCACAATCGGTCACCAACTGGTTTCAGAGATACCTGTCTGACCGCCAACAATCCGTTGTATGGCAGAATGACACATCTTCCCAACTACCTCTCTCCATAGGGGTTCCCCAAGGATCCATCCTTGGACCCCTACTCTTCTCTGTTTACACCAATAATCTAGCCTCTGCCACCAAACATGGCACACCCATACAATATGCAGATGACTCGACCATCATCTGCTCAGCCCAGTCCCTACCAAAACTGCAAAAAGTCACAAAGGAAGATTTTTCCTCTGTTGAAACATGGTTATCAGATGCCCGATTAATACTCAACCCAAACAAAACTAAACTACTCATCTTCCAACCCACCAAACATACTCAATACAACTCTCACTTAAACATCACAGCAAAAGACAACACCACTATATACCCAACTGAACACACCAAACTGCTAGGAGTGGAAATAGACAATAAACTAAAATTTGACATTCACATATCCATGACTATAAAAAAAGTCCACAAAAAACTAAGAGCGGAGAGCTTTGTACAGAAATAAGCAATTTCTCACCAAAGCAGCAAAGATTTCAATAGCAAATTCCCACCTTATCTCCACCCTACTTTATGCCTCTCCAATATATACCAACCTACGGCACTGTGATCTAAACAAGCTAGAAACCTGCTACAACAAAATCGCCAAATTCGTCACAGGGGCATCCTACCATAGTCACCACTGTCTCTCACTTGCTGAACTGGGCTGGCTTTAACTCCCTCACCTCCTTCAGTGGTTATCAACTCTCACTCGCAAACAAACTAGTAAACCATCCACTAAATGTCCCATCCCTCCAGAATCTACTCCAACCCTATCGCACCACCAGACCACTAAGATCCAGCAGCAAAAATCACTTGCAGATCACTAAAGCCAATAACTCTGCTGGTGAAGCACTATTCTCTTGCACCATAGCCAAATTATGGAACTCACTCCCACCCACAATTACCTCCATACCATTATGCACCCACTTCAAAACTTTACTAAAAGTGCAACTAAAAACATGCTGGCTATGCCCTTGCAACTGCCACTCTAATATCATCCACCCCATCCAACCACTACCTTTCTTTCCACT
>NC_056748.1:959336514-959344014 GCF_019279795.1 Protopterus annectens
AGGGGTTCCCCAAGGATCCATCCTTGGACCCCTACTCTTCTCTGTTTACACCAATAATCTAGCCTCTGCCACCAAACATGGCACACCCATACAATATGCAGATGACTTCGACCATCATCTGCTCAGCCCAATCCCTACCAAAACTGCAAAAAGTCACAAAGGAAGATTTTTCCTCTGTTGAAACATGGTTATCAGATGCCCGATTAATACTCAACCCAAACAAAACTAAACTACTCATCTTCCAACCCACCAAACATACTCAATGCAACTCTCACTTAAACATCACAGCAAAGACAACACCACTATATACCCAACTGAACACACCAAACTGCTAGGAGTGGAAATAGACAATAAACTAAAATTTGACATTCACATATCCATGACTATAAAAAAAGTCCACAAAAAACTAAAGCGGAGGCGTTGTACAGAAATAAGCAATTTCTCACCAAAGCAGCAAGATTTCAATAGCAAATTCCACCTTATCTCCACCCTACTTTATGCCTCTCCAATATATACCAACCCTCTGACACTGTGATCTAAACAAACTAGAAACCTGCTACAACAAAATGCCAAATTCGTCACAGGGCATCCTTCCATACTCACCACTGTCTCTCACTTGCTGAACTGGGCTGGCTTTGACTCCCTCACCTCCTTCAGTGGTTATCAACTCTCACTTTCGCAAAACAAACAAGTAAAGCATCCACTAAATGTGCCATCCCTCCAGAATCTACTCCAACCCTATCGCACCACCAGACCACTAAGATCCAGCAGCAAAATCACTTGCAGATCACTAAAGCCAATAACTCTGCTGGTGAAGCACTATTCTCTTGCACCATAGCCAAATTATGGAACTCACTCCCACCCACAATTACCTCCATACCATTATGCACCCACTTCAAAACTTTACTAAAAGTGCAACTAAAACATGCTGGCTATGCCTTGCAACTCCACTCTAATATCATCCACCCCATCCAACCACTACCTTTCTTTCCACTCCACTAACGACCTTGATTATAGCAAGCTCAGATGCTCATAAGCCAGTACTTATTATACAGCACAAACTTCTTCTTCTTGTAACATTTGTTAATGTCTGGTATGCACTTCACAGATAAAGATTCTAGTTGTCTACTGACGTACTATGTTCTTCATCTGTAAATATGTTGTAAGTAATTGCTATGTAAATTGTTAATCACTATGTAATCCAATGTAAATACTGTCTGTTTATTTTAACAGTGGAGCTTTTCTCCCAGGGCCTCAGCTGAAAATGGACCTACGTCCAGTCGGACACACCCGGTCAACAAATTTTAATTAATTAATTAATTAATTAATTAATTAATTAATTAATTACACGCACATACACACACGTATATATATATATATATGTGTGTGTGTGTTTGTGTGTGTGTGTGTGTGTGTATATATATATGTGTGTGTGTGTGTGTGTATATATATATATATATATATATATATATATATATATATATATATGTGTGTGTGTGTGTGTGTGTGTGTGTGTGTATATATATATATATATATATATATGTGTATATATTTATATATATATATATATATATATATATATATATATATATATATATATATATACATACATACATACACACACACACACACACACACACACATATATATATATATATATATATATATATATATATATATATATATATATATATACATACACACAACAGTGGTACCTTTCTCTGGTGGCTTTTTTTTTCCACTGGTCCCCAAAGTGTAATTTGGCCCTTTTGAACGCACTGGCGACTTAGCGAAGGCATCTTGAACCTGATTTTATGCCTTTTGAAGCAAAGCGCCTCCATATGGTACAGATTAAACCTATCCCCTAATGTTAACTATTCAATGTTTGCCGTCGCTGAACACATTCCTGTTCAAACTCAGCGACAACTTTTTTCCCTTGAGCTAGTGCAGCGTGCAACTTATTTCACTTCACTGCTGGGTACAATTCAACTAGTCCCCTAACCTTACAGCTTATTTTTTGAAAGTGCCGGCAATCAGCTATAGCTACTCTGGTACCCCTAGTGGCACCTCTCTTGGGTGGTTCATCATTTACCACTGCTCCCTTGAGTGTTTTTTTTTGGCTCTTGTGTGTACTGAGAACTGCAACTTACACGTGGCTAAGCTTAAGAGGACACTTGAACTTCCTCTTATAACAATCTGCTGCTTCGCTTTCCTACCTCATTATGGAGCTGTGAAGATGTTTTAGAACCCTTTAAGTAGCTTCTGGCTACTTAATTAGAATGCCACTCTACCGAAACCAGCTGTAAGCTACCCTGCACCACTATTCATCCTTTGTCAAGCCTGTAATTAGCTCTCAAACTTGACAATGCCCCACTACTTTTAATCAGAAGAATAGCCCTACTATTCCATCTACATTTACGTTTCTGGCGTTCAAGCAGAGAAGTGGCCCTGTAACTACGGCTCTCTCATAGTGATCACCATAAGTAGCCCTTCTGACACCCGTATTGAGCATAATACAAGATGCTTAATTGCTAATAATGAACGCAGAGTAAATGTAACTGCATTGATACTAACCATATATAGTCTTTGTCTATATCATGTGCAATTTGTATCCACACTAGCCTAAACCTGTGCTAACTTTGATTTTTCTCTCCCACCTTGTCTCCTTTTCTACTTAAGCTTTCCCTGCTCTTCTTGTGCCTCCAACACTTGACTACAGGAACCAAATGACCCTCTCCAAACTACAGTGGAGTTTACCTTTTGCATTAGACTCCCAGCATCCCCATTCAAGGAAACTAGAAAAGTATGTTTGCTGTCTAACTACTGCCAGATAGCTTCTCCTCCGCTGTACCATTACTACAGGGCCTAAGCACGTTCAGAGTCTGGTCAGCCAGCAGCCTCTACTCCCCCTCCCTCTGCAATTTTCTAACACCCCTTCTTTCTCTAGTGAGTTCACGCAACTTCCACCCCAGCTTTCACCCCTCTCCTAGCTTCACACAGCTGCCTCCCTCATAGAGCCACCTGTAATTATAGACCTGGCAACTAGGGGGCTCCCTAGTTCCCAGTCCTATCTGTACTCTTTAGCCTCCTGAGTCTTTTCTACTTACTTTATCTTTTCTGTTTACCAAGACCTATTTTTCTCTAGCTCCTCCAACTATACCTTGTACTCTTCTTTCTTTTTCTACCATCTCTAGGCTCTTTCTTCACTGCTTTTATCTACTTAAGATTTAGAAAACGTACCTTCTGAAGCCTGCACTGCTGATTGTTTTTTCTCCCACAACTGCTTCTTACCAGCTGCTTCTTACCTGTTTCTACCCGCTCCGTTCACCCTGCGGGCTCACTCCGCTCCCCTACCCTGCCCCCAATTTCCACCCGCCCCCAGTGCTCCTACCTTTATAGTACTATTGACCACACCCCCTATCTTACCTACCCAATCAGATAAGTACCTTTTACACTCACTCCGCCCCTTCTACTGAACATCATACTCACTAATTAACTAACCAACTCCTACCCTATTTACCTAAGCTCAAACTACTTCTCAGCTTCTAGAACTACAACCTTCCTTTCTCTTCCTTGTGCACCTCCCTAACTTTTAAAATGCACAGAACATCAATCCCTCCTCAACTAAAACTTCTTATCTGTTTATCACTTCTTTCCTGTCTTGTTACTTCTTACCTCTTAACCTCTTACGAATACCCACTTCACTCTACCATTCCTTTTTCATCCAAACATACCTCTACACCTATTTGTACTTTCTCTCCTACCTTCTCAAATGTCACTACTCAACCCAATTACCTACTAGCCAAATTCCACAGACTTGCACTGTTTAAGTTAAACAAACCAAAATCTAAGAAACTAACAGATAACTTTCACAAACCACTCCTGCCAAGAGACTTCACATTCCTCCACTTACTGCTGGATGGAGATATTAATCCCAACCCTGGCCCACATCATACCAATTCCAACAACCACAAAAAACATGGCAAACCTAGTTCTTTATCATCCACCAAACCTACCAACTCTCTCTCTATAGCCCATCTAAATATACGAAGTATTTGTAACAAAACTAGTCAGGTTCATGCCCTTCGAGAAACATATCAATTTGATATTTTATGCTCAACTGAAACATGGCTAAAACCCTCCATTAAAGACAACGAAATTACCCCACCCGGATACAACCTCATTAGACTTGATCGTACTACAAAAAAGGGTGGAGGGGTTGCAATTCTCTTTAAAGCACAAATCCAAATTAGTATTATAGATCAGACTCTTTGCCTTGATAATCATGCAGAAATACTCAGCTTGAAACTTCAAATCAACTCTACTAAGGCCATAAATATAATTTGTGTTTACCTTTCCCCAGGAAATAACATTAACACACTTGAATGCATTCTAAGTTCACTCTATAACTACTTCCCTCAAGAAACACTACTCCTAGGCGATTTCAACATTGATTGGTATTCCTGTAATAGTAATAATCCTACCTCCCATATAAACCTCCATGGCTTTACCCAACTCATAAACAGTCCTACTAGAATAAATAAAACCAACAAAAATGATACCATCTTAGACTGGATTCTTACTAATACTCCTCAACAAACCTACCAATCAGGTACTCTCCCAGATAATCTAAGCGACCACTCACCTACTTATGTCATTAGGCATAAAACCAACCTAAATTTACCGACCATATACAGAACACTAGATTCAAAAAAGCATTTTAACTCTGAAGATTTTCTAGCTGAATTATTACAATGTAATTGGTCCCCACTAAAATATCTCCCTCTTAATGAAGCAGTAGAATTCTTTAATTCAACATTCTTATCTATCCTTGACCATTATGCTCCTAGTCGCACTATTAGAACCAAAGCTAAAGCAGCACCCTGGCTGACCAACAATACTAAGCAAAAAATCATCCTCAGAAACAAATCTTGGACCAAATGGCGTACCACAAAGAATCCAACTGACCACCAAAACTTCCAAGAACTTAGAAATAATACAAAAAAAAACATCCTAATAGACAAAAAGAATTATTACCTTCAATTACAACAAACCGCCAAAAAGGAACCAAAAAGATTTTGGTCCAGTATTAATAATCTTTTATCCCCAGGCCAATCCATAACATCTAACCCTCAGGACTGCAACCCAAAGAACCCCATACAAACAGCCAATGACTTTAATTCCTTCTTTACCAATACTATTCAAACTCTTGCTAGTCACCTAACACCCGACACCTCCAAGCTACTTTCACCTACTTAAAATCTACCTCCTTCACTTCACTTACAACCTGTATCTACCTCCTTTATCTTATCACTGCTCCAAAAACTAAAACCTACCACTCCTTCTGCAGATAAACTTCCTGCAGAATTCTTGCAAATAGCAGCCAAAGCCATTGCCTATCCCATCTCTATTCTGATAAATAGATCCATAAAAGACAGACTTTTTTCCCTCTATCTGGAAGATATCACACATCATCCCTCTACACAAAGGAGGCAAGTCAAATGACTTCTCTAACTTTTGTCCCATAGCACTCCTATCACCTATAGCTAAAATCATGGAAAAATGTATCGTATCCATAAGCAACTTCTTAATCACCTTCTGCACAACAACCTACTTGCTGTCAGCATAGATTCAGACCTTCCCATAGTACTACCACAGCTCTACTCTCCTTTACCAACTCAATCAACTATAACCGTAATAATAATAATCTATCATCATCAGTCTTCATCGACTTGTCTAAAGCTTTCGACATGGTTAACCATAAACTTCTTCTGCACATACTAAAATCTCTCTCACTTGACCTTCCTTCCTTAACTTGGTTCATGTATTACTTAGAAAACCGGCAACAGGCAGTTCTCTGGAAAAATGCACTATCCAATCTCCTCCCCATCTCTTTAGGTGTACCACAAGGCTCTATCTTAGGCCCCCTTCTATTTTCCATCTTTATTAATGACTTCCAATCAGCTATCCCATATACCACCTGTATACAATATGCAGACGATTCTACTATTATCTGCACTGCTAAGTCTCAAACTGAACTACAGTTAATAACCCAAAAAGCTTTTACCACTGTTGAACAATGGTGCTCCAATCGTTGACTACTACTCAACCCCAAGAAAACAAAACTGCTATTATTTTTACCATCCCGTAGATCTGGCCCACTAAACCTCACTCTTACTTCCACTGATAGTACTCTCATCTCACCAGTTTCATCTACTAAACTTTTAGGTATAACTATTGACAATAATCTCAACTTAGAGACTCACATCAACAACACAATAAAAATAGTTAATAAAAAAATTGGATCCCTTTACAGAATTAAACCCTTCCTCACACCTGAAGCAAGGACAACCTTAGCCAGATCTCACCTTATCTCTACTCTTCCATATGCTTCCCCCATATACACTAATCTCTCCAAAAATAACCTCAAGAAACTAACAATATCTCATCATAACATTGCTCGATTTGCAGCAGGATCCCCATTTAGAACTCACCACTGCCTAAACCTAAGAAAACTAGGTTGGCTTGAACTTCAGAACCAACTCATACTTCAACAGCTCTTAATAGCTCATAAGATACTATACCAACCAACTAAAGCACCTATACTCTCTAACCTCATTTCACCATACAATAATCTGAAACATCTACGCTCTTCCAATAAACTACTGATTAATTCAACCAAACCCAATAACTCTGCAGGTGACTGTCTCTTTTCCAATTCTGTTGGAAAAATGTGGAACAAATTACCCTCTGATATCTTAACTTTGTCTTCTCTCCCACATTTAAAGAAACAGCTGAAAATTCATCTAAATAAACACTGGCTGTGCTCCTGCACCTACCCAGCTTAACTCTACTTCTACCTCTTTAACCTTTCTTTCCCTATAATTCCTGCATTTACTTTTGTCTATATTCCTCGTAGCTCCCCCTTTATAAAATAATGTACACAGTCATATGTTTATTCTCTTTTGATAAAAAAAAAAAAAAAAACTTTTAAAATCATTTGCTTATTATACTTATGTTTTTGCTCTGATTATGTTTATATAATACATGTATTAACTAGTCCTGATGTAAAATCCTTGTATTTGTATTGTCAATCTCTGTTTTTAGTATTTTATAACTCTTGGAGCTTTTCTCCCCGGGCCTCTACTGAAAATGGACATATATCCGGCTAGACTAGCCCGGTCAACAAATGTAAAAAAAAAATAAAAAAATATATATATATATATATATATACATATACATATATATATATATATATATATATATATATATATATAATGTGTGTGTTGTGTGTGTGTGTATATATATATATATATATATATATATACATACATATATATATATATATATGTGTATATATATATATATATATATATATATATGTGTGTATATATATATATATATATATATATATATATATACATATATATATATATATATATATACATATATATATATATATATATATATATATATATACATATACATATATATACATAT
>NC_056748.1:959354014-959461514 GCF_019279795.1 Protopterus annectens
AAGGTTGGGTGCCGGGCTGGCAACTCGACACCGTAAAACTCCACTGCCAATCTTGAGCAGACTGGTAATCCGCTGTGGCAACCCCTAACCGGGAAAAGCCGAAAGAAGAAGACTTACATTTATATATTTTACATATGTACATACAAACAAATATTTCAGGTGTGAGCCATTTCTTATATTTTTCAACTATCACCTAGCTTGAGTTGGGACTCAAAGTGGTCTGTCAGCCTCCCACTTACGTGGTTATCAAGCTGAAATTAACAAGTAAACAAACAGCTGAATCAAGAAATAAGGAGAATAAATTAAATCATTTCAAACAGAGTTCAAGATTAATTCAAGGTACTTTGGAGAGTACAGCATACATCTAGTTGCTGTTTTTGTTACTTATTAAAATAAACAATTACATGTTTGTCTACAGGAACTTTATGATGTGTGTATATAGTTGGTATTCTTACAGGACATAAACCACATAGTAGGGTGTATTCAGAAAGGAAATGGAGTAGAAATCTGTTCTGCCATGCCATGTTCTACTTGTGTGTCTATAAAAGATTACAGTCTTTGTTGTGGGTGTTCATGCTGGTGTGTGTTTTGCATAGCTGTAAGAGATCAAGCAGGGTGGAATTGGCCATGCACCCTACTGATGGACAGCACTCTGCTGAAGAATGGCATGCAGAGCAAGAACTACACATATCAAAAATGCCATTTGTACCCTTGATACAAGTATCACCATGAATAGTAGGCAACAGTGAAGTACACCACTAAAACAATTATTAACTAAGGTCGGGTGGCACGACGCCAGGATAATCCTATGGGCTAGGCTTGTAAAGGCACCAGGGCCATTAGCCTAGTACACACCTATGAGCACTGCATACAAAATTTTAATAAAACACACGCATTATCACATATCCAGCATATACAAATTTGACAGACAATCAAGAATGCCTGGAAAGTACAGTTTTGTACCTACCATAAATGTAGATGTCCGAACTGGATAGCATCTGCAGTCATAACAAATGGGTTGTCCTGTCGTCAGGCAGCCCTTCGGTCGGCCGGATTCCAAAGTCTGGGTCCGGCTTCGGCTGATATCGCACTCCACCCGACGTCATCTCTGCTGGTCTTCGGGTATAAAGGCATCAGCCGACGCCATTTTCCTCAGTGTTTCTTGCCCCAGATGCCAATTGCCCTCTTGGAAAGCTAAATTTTGGATAAATGCCAATGTTTCCAAAATAGTAGAAGGCAAACACAAAAAATAAGCATGTATGTACATATATACAAACAAATACACCATAAGAGACTCCCCCCCCCCAGCTAGCTATTAGGAGGGTAAATACCCTAGGGGTACCACAGAGGGGAAGGAGGGAGGGTAATCCTGACTGCAGATGCTATCCAGTTCGGACATCTACATTTATGGTAGGTACAAAACTGTACTATGTCCTTCATGGATGCATCTGCAGTCATAACAAATGGGTAGAATACCATAGCCAAACTAGGGGAGGAGGGATAAAAATTATGGTGTAGTTAGGATCCCTTGCAGTACAGCAGTGGCAAACCCTGCTCGGGATCTAGAATATAGAGGTAGATTATAATGCTTGGCAAATGTATGCACGGAGGTCCAAGTAGCCGCCTCAATAATGTCCTTGGTTGCCACTCCTCGTAAGAAAGCTGTGGTAGTGGCTGTAGCCCTTGTAGAATGAGGTCTTATGTTCTGTGGAATTGGTTTTCCATGGTAGGAGTAACAGAATCTTATGCAATTTCCTATCCATTTGGAGATTGTCTGTTTGGAAATTGCTTTTCCTTCCCTTCCTGTTGCATAGGCTACAAAAAGCTGGTCAGTTTTTCTGTTACTTTTGGTTCTGTCCAGGTAGTAGCGTAACTGTCTATGTACATCCAAGGTATGCAGCATTCTTTCACCTCTGTTTTGTGGATTGGGAAAGAAGGTAGGTAGGTGGATTGCCTGGTTTAAAGACACTCTGGATACCACCTTAGGCATAAATGTAGGATTAGTTCTCATGGACACCCTATCTTGATGGAAGATTAGGAAGGGTTGCACTGCCATTAAGGCCTGTAGTTCCGAAACCCTCCTTGCTGAAGTAATAGCCAGTAGGAAAGCAGTTTTCCATGACAGGTGTTGTAGATCTGCTGTTGCTGCTGGTTCAAACGGAGGGAGTGTCATCTTTTCTAGTACAAAGTTCAAGTCCCATGCTGGTAATGGTGGTTTCCTAGGAGGTTTTATATTCTTGATCCCTCTGAGGAACTGCCTGAGTAGAGGATGTGAAAAGACAGGCGGATCAAAGCTGTATTCTGCTGAAATAGCTGATGCATGTATCTTGATGGAGGAATAGGACAGGCCTGTATGTAGAAGCTCTGCCAAGTACTCCAGAATGTTAGCAATATCTATGTTCGACACATCTTTTCCTCTTTCAGTACTCCAAATGACGAACCTTTTCCATTTTCCTGCATAGTTCCTTCTTGTT
The DNA here is from genome assembly GCF_019279795.1 of Protopterus annectens. NCBI lineage: Eukaryota > Metazoa > Chordata > Ceratodontiformes > Protopteridae > Protopterus > Protopterus annectens. The sequence continues at coordinate 959,356,489 of NC_056748.1, forward strand.
GAAGGTCTGCGGGCTTCAAGGAAAATGTCTTTAACCCTTTGGGAAAGGTCTGGGTTAGTTGCTGCTATGTGATGTTCCAGGCAGTCAGTTGCAAGGTTTTTAGGTTGGGATGTATGATGTTGTAGTTGTTCTGGAGTTAACATCAGAGGCATCAGGGGTATTGACCACATTTTCTCCCGAGACATGCTCCTCAGCAATGGGTGCCAGTGTTGTCTTGGCCAGTTCGGAGCCATCAGAATTATCCTTGGACGTTCCTCTTTGATTTTCAGTAGTACCTTGTACATCAAGGGAAGAGGTGGAAATGCATATGCTGTCAGGCCTTTCCAGCTGAAGGATAGGGAGTCCACCTTCCATGCAAGTGGGTGGAATGTCCTTCTGCAGAATTTTTTGAGCTGGTGATTGAGTGGGGAAGCGAATAGATCTATTTGTGGCATTCCCCATTTCTTTGTGATGGCCTTGAAGATGTCTGGGTGTAGCATCCATTCGTGAGCATCCGAGGTGGTTCTGCTTAAAATGTCTGCTAGGGTGTTCTCTTTTCCCGGTACAAATATTGCCTGTAACTGGATGTTGTAGCTGAGAGCCAGATTCCAAAGGTCCAAAGTCATTCTGCATAGGGGGTATGAATGAGTGCCTCCCTGTTTGTTGATGTACCACATGACTGTGGTGTTGTCTGTCCTTATCATCAAATGGCCTTCTTTGAGGAATGGTCTGAAGTTTTGGATTGCCAGTTTTACTGCCAGCATTTCTTTTTGGTTTATGTGCAGGTGCAGCTGGTCCTGAGTCCACAGTCCTTGTATGCATTTGTCCAGCATGTGCGCCCCATCCTAGGTCTGAGGCGTCCGCTGTGATGGTTTGGCTTGCTCGAAAGTTGTGGAAGGGTAAGCCTGGGTTTGACTGGCATGCTTGAGCCCACCATAGGAACTCCTGTTTTAGGCATGGGATTAGTGGTATTTCTGTTTCTAAGCTGTGCCTGTGTTGAGACCATAAATTCTTTAGGTACCACTGTAACTTTCTCATATGCAGTCTGGCATGTGGGACCAAGATTATGCATGATGCCATGAAGCCCAAGGCCTGCAGAACTTTTCTTGCTGTTAGTTTGTTCTGCTTTGTTAATGCCAAGAAGTAGAGAGGGAGCTCTTTTAGTTTTTCTGCAGTTAGGAATGCCATTTGTTTTACTGTGTCCAATTCCGCGCCCAAGAAAGTTCTTGTTTGGGATGGTATCAGCCTTGATTTTGTAAATTGACTGTGTATCCCAGGGCTTGTAGCAAGTAAATGACCCTTTGTAAATCTGTTGTCAGCTTGCTTTTGTTGTCCGCTTGTAACAGGCAGTCATCCAGGTATGGATAAATTTGGATTCCCTGTACTCTGCAGTGAGCGATTACTGATGCCAGGCATTTTGTGAATACTCTGGGCGCAGTAGATAAGCCAAAGGGCAATGCTGAGAATTGATAATGCTCTGATCCTGCAAGAAATCTGAGGTATCTTCTGCAATTTGGTCGAATGGGGACGTGCAGGTATGCCTCCTTGAGATCTAGAGTTACCAGCCAACACTCCTTGCCCAGCATGGGAAGAAGTTGCTGGAGGGTCAGTATTTTGAATTTTGGGACAATGATGTATGTGTTTAAGATGGACAGGTCGAGAATAGGTCTCCAGTTTTTCTTTTCTTGGCACTAGGAAGAGTCTGGAGTAGAATCCTTTGCCCTGTTCTGTTATTGGTACTCTTTCCACAGCTCTCATCTTTGTTAATTCCGCTATCTGCTGCAGAGCTTCTATTTTTGATTTGGAGGCAGGTTTGGCATTCCTCTTTTTACTGGTAAGGTGTGGAAGTGGAACCGGTAGCCTTGGTCTATGGTTTGCAAAATCCACTTGTCTGTTGTGATATAGTGCCAATTTTTCGAGAATAAGGCTAACTTTCCGCCTAATGGTGCTGCTATTTGCTCCCTGGTAGGCGGAGTCAGAGCCAAGTCACTGTGATTGTCCTGTTGCAGTGGCAGTGGTTGTGTCTGTGCCTCGGTTATTGCCTTGCCACTGTTGTCCTCTGTAGGCACCTCCTCTGGATTGATTTCTGCCCCTAGAGCGTCTATTCCTGCCCCTTTGGGATCTTGTGGAGTCAGGAAAGGACCAATTTTGGCAGGCCAGTTCCTGCTAAACCTTGGGGCTGAACCTGTAAGAAATCTTTAACTGTTTGTACAGATTTTGCCTTTTCTTCCATTTTCTTCATTACCTGCTGGGCAGGTTCCCAAATAGACTGGCCTTATCCATAGGAGCATCTAATAGCTTTGCTTTAACATGATCCGGTAAGACCTGTTCTTTCAACCATGCATGCCTTCTTATCACTGTGCCAGTCATGGCTGATCTAAATGAAGCCTCCAGTGCATCATAGCCACATTTTAAGGAATGGTTACTAACCTGTTGGATGTTATTCACCATTTCTAATACATATTTCTTATCTAAAGATTCATCAGAGGACAGCTTTTTTAATTAACTGATCAAGCATAAACTCTTGGTATTGGATCATGTGAAACTGACAGTTTAAAGCTCTAGCTGAGAGTGTAGCAGAGGTGTAGACTTTTTCCCCATCTCTAAGGACCTGGATTCCCTTTCAGAGGGAATAGGGTTTTTGCTGTGGTCGAGGCTACTGCCTTAGGCCCCTGGGATATAGTTTGGGGTCTGCAAGTGAGGCCTTGTATAGGTGGTGATGAGTGTCTGGCACTCTGTAAAATCTATCTGGTTTGGCAGGGGCTGGAGGTAAAGAATCAGGTGCAGTGCAGACATCATTAAATGCATCGTCCACAACAGGCAGAACAGGAGGTATAGCTAAGGGCCTGTGTTGTGGTAAGTGCAGAAAAGTCCTAAGCCTTTTCTTGAATCTGAGAAATCTTGTCCCTGCCATTGGAATTGTTCTCTCATGGCATGTAAGGTTTCCCCAAAGGAGAATTCCTCTGGTGGAGAGGCAGCTGGAATGGATTCTTCAGCATCGGAATCTTCATAATTGGAAAAAGGAGCCTCTGGCTGGTCTGTAATGTCTGAGTCATCCGCAGAATCATCAGAGGACACAGGCTCGGGGAGCTCTGCTCTAGGTCTCTTTTCTGGGGGCTGAGAGGCCCTGTCTGGGTGAGATTGGGATCACCTAATTAGGGATATTAAATCTTCTGCCAGAGTAAGCATTTGTGAACTAGAAGTGGGCCTGTGTGAGGGGGGTTTAACAGGCACTGATTTAGCAGATTTGGCTGCTTTAGCCCTGGCAAAGGCCTTAATAGACATGGCTGCAGGAGGCCTAGCAGCACCACGTGCTGGGGTAGAGACATCCAAAGGGATGGTGTCTGATAAATCACTAGGAACCACAGTTGTAGGCAAAATTTCTGAGGCTGATTCAGGTAAGGTAGCAGGAGCCTCAGTAGTAGTCATGGATTCGGCTGAAGATTGACCAGTTTTCTCGGTTTCGGCCGAAACCGAGACACTCATGCTTGCTTAACCGTGGTTTCAGCCGAAACCGCGGACCGCGAGTGTCGGTCTTTTTCTTTGCGTTTTTTAACAATTTGGGTAGTCGGAGGATCCGACGGCATAATGTACGCAAAATCTGAGCCGAAAACTGTTCAGCAAACTCCGACCGACGCCTAAGCGTTCGTCGGTTGAAGGAAGCACAGGCCGAACAGGCTGCTACGTCATGGTCTGGGCCTAAGCAAGGCAAACAGTAAGAGTGGAAATCTTTATGAGGTATTTGTTTCCCACAAGTTAAACAGTTATTGACTTTTTCTGACATCGGCTGAGGCAAGAAAGAGTCCCCAACGGGGTACTTAGCTTTTTAGAAGTCTTCGAAGTAGTATTCGGTAGTAGTAATCTCTGGATCTGACCGACCGGCACTTGCGAACAGCTTCTGCTTCGGGCGCCACGCAGCAAGAAAGACTGAGGAAAATGGTATCGGCTGATGCCTTTATATCCGAAGACCAGCAGAGATGACGTCGGGTGGAGTGCGACATCAGCCGAAGCCGGACCCAGACTTTGGAATCCGGCCGACCGAAGGGCTGCCTGACGACAGGACAACCCATTTGTTATGACTGCAGATGCATCCATGAAGGACATTTGCAAGCTGGTCAGTAAGACATAGCAAGGCTGTGGTTTTACAACCAAGAGTATAGACTTAGATTACATATTGTACACATACTTATGCACATAGACATGAAAATATAGGGAAATATAGAGACTACATCTGCCTCAAGTTTCAAATGGTAACCAGTGCATCTCTACTTCAGTCAAATATTCAGGAAAAGAGTGAAAGATCCAAACATTTTACCACAGTGCACGAAAGAAGAAGAAAATAAATTTGATTGGATGGAATCAGTATTATACATAAGGGTGTCAGCTAATGGGAAAATGCTTTTAGTACAGTAACAAGATTCAATTTCAAAGTTGTCTGACATGCTTTTTTTTGAAACTTTATAAAATTTTATTCTTCTAGAATGTTAAGACATCTGCAGCTCAGTGGATCTGTTTCCAAGATGCAACTCTCCAAAGCAATGCTGTCCTGTGAAATGAGGGAAGCGGTTTTATAAATGTATGTCTGCATGAGTACATGCATTAGTAAGCAACATTATTGCAGACCATATGAAAAATAATTATCAGTAAAGGGAAAAAGGCACAATACAGAAAACGAAAATACAATTGCCTAGGCTGGGTAATCTTTCCACTTGTTTGTTTGCGTCTTTCGGCTTTGCCTGGTTAGGGGTCGCCACAGCGGAACTCCGGTCCGCTAATGATTGGCAGTAGAGTTTTACGTGCTGGCTTGCCGGGCCTAACTCACAACCTTCAACGAAGGAACGCCCATTCACGCATGTCGCCACACAGAAGACGCTCTGAGAATTGAACGGGCAACATCTAACTGTGAGGCGACAACGCTACCGCAGTAGTCTTTCCACTAAGTTTTACAAAAAAACAAGCACATACTAAAGATGTAATTTCACTGCCGCAAAGGCTGCAGATCTGACTGTTACTGGACAGCATCTCTGGCTGATGCTAAACCAATCATTCATCTAATCTAATAGCCTATGGGTGAGGGAAGAAAAACAGAGGACAGCACCCCCCAGTGAAGTTTGTGAAATCTGACCTGCAGTATGCTAACAAGTTTCCCTGAAAACCCTGCCTCTGTGTAAACATGTGACTTGCACAGCACTAAAATCTAAATAAAGTACTCTAGCAAGCAAGTGAATTTAGAAACAAGATAATGCTCCTTTAATAACTGAGTGAGGCTTGCCTGATTTACAAAACTTTTGAAACTGGTTTCATTTTTTACACTTGTGGCACTGCTGACCAAATGCTAAGCACTTCTCTCTTTTAAACTCAGGATTGGCTCCAAAATTACGACCGTTAACAATAAGACTGGACTTGAGTTTTGCTGACTCACTCATACTGTACTGAGAATGCTCTTTTTACTGAGCTAGTCTTGGAACTAGCTAGAAAGCTATAAGCTTTCCCAGAAAACCCCGCAGGAGTTGAGGCTGCCACATGCTTAGGCCTGTTTCTGCTTGCCATGTGTTGCATGCTGTTTATGTTTGCTCTAGAGGCTGCTGAAACCATGCTTTCATCACCTGCAAGCATACTTGCATGCCTTTGTGAGCTCATAGATTTGACAAATCTCTATGGCTTTGCTTAACATTAAGTCACTGTCATGATGCAAAATCTTTCTCACTGCAACACTATTAACACCACACACAAGCCACTCCTTTACTAACACATATTTCAGGTCACCAAATCTACAAGTTTTGGCTTTATTTCTTAAGTCAGTGATATAACCTGCAAAAGTTTCACCTGGCTTTTGGTCTCTTGTATAAAATAAGTGCCTCTTTAATGTAACATTTGTCTGGGGGAGCTGGACATTTTTCTAAACTTACATTTTAAGCACTCGGGGTCCTCCCTTGATTCAGCCAGTACCACAACATGGTGGTTTCCCCCTCTCCTGCATATACTTCTGTTGCATACACAAATGAACACACACTTTCAATAGCCCCGGACCCAAATTTAAGTAAAACAAAATGAATGCCCTTGTTGTCCTGGATGAAGCAAGTCCTTGAAGGCTGTCAGAGCATTCTGAACAGCTAGCATTTCTTTCTGGTTGATATGCAGATTCATTTGGTTTGGGGTCCATTTGCCCTGAATGCATCTCCCTGCCAAGTGGGCCCCCCAAGCATAGTCTGATGAGTCTGCAGTTAGAGTTTGGGTGGCAGGGGGGTAGAGTGAATGACAGTCCCTTGGTTTGGTGACATGTCTTTGCCCACCAAAGAAACTCATGTTGTAGGCAGGGAATGAGAGGAATCATTGTTTCCAGGTTATGACAATGTTGACTTCATAAACTTTTTAGGTACCACTGAAGTTTCCTCATATGCAGTCTCGCTTATGGAATTAGTTAAAGGCAGGATGCCATGAACCCCAAAGCCTGCAGAATTTGTCTTGCAGATAACTGGGTTTTTGTTGCCATTTGTTTGAAGTATGCTGTCAATTGTATTTGTTTGTCTGGCATGAGGTAAGCCATCTGGGCAGATGTATTCAAGCTTGCACCCAGGAATGTAATTATTTCAGAGGGTACCAGTTGTGATTTATTTTCGTTTATGGTGTACCCTAGGCATGATAGAAGCCTTTTTACTAACGCCAGATGTTGAAGAAGAGTGTCCTTGTCCTCTGCCTGAATGAGAATCATCCAGATAAGGATATATTTGAATGTTTCTTTGTCTGCAGAATGCTATTACTGGTGCCAGGCACTTTGTAAAGACCCTGGACACAGTAGATAAGCCAAAGGGCAGTGCAGAGAATTGGTAATGCAAAAAACCTGCTTTGAAGAAGAGGTATCTTCTGCAAGATTCCCTTACTGGGATATGCAGGTATGCCTCTTAAGTCTGGAGTTACTAACCAAGCAGTAGCCAAAACCGACAGCAAGGCACGTTGTGATCAGGGCCTAAGCAAGGAATACAGTACAAATGAAAATCCTTATGAGATATTTGCTTCCCACAGGTAATGCAATTATTAACTTTTACTGACATCGGTAAGGAGCAAGAAAAAGTTTCCCCAACGGGGTACTTAACTTTAGTTTGAAGACTTTGGTTCTGAAACTCAAAAATGAAAATTTCAGGAGTCGGCTGACCGGCACTTGTGAACTGCTTCTGCTTCGGGCACCGCGCGGCAAGAAAGACTGATTAAAATGGTGTCAGCTGCATGTTTTATACCCCTGACGACCTGACATCATGGAAGACTAGACGGCAACCGATGCAGGACCCAAGACTTTGTTATTCAGGCTGACTGAGGGCAACCTACTAGCAGATTATCCAAATGTAATGACTGCAACAGTGAAACACTAAGAACATCATGCAGTCGCCTTGCTTTTTAAGCTTATTTTGTCCTTTTATTGTACTTGTTATGCTTTTTTAATCTCTTATCATGCTGATTATATTTTTCTTGTGTCCGTTTTACTTTAAACATGCTCATTATGCAAACCAAAGGTAATTCTGAGCCCCATATGAATATCTCTGCTAGTTTTATCAAATATGGTTTCGAACATTTTGTTTAATAATGTGTTTTGGGCACTTCTTTTTCAGTGCCAAATAAATCATTTGTGCAGTTTTTTTTGTTACCTTAAGTTTGTTTCTGGCCTTTTCTGAATGTCTGAGCTCCATTTCACTTAACCAGTTTAATCTGCCTTCACCTTCAATTCTGCACCACATGGCTTGAAGAAATTGCTCTCAATCCCAGATCTGAAACCATGTCGCTCGTCTGGTCAAGATAAAACAGACCAACATTCGTAGGTTCAGTTTAAGCAGCTTTATTACATACAGACACATCAGGAATGAGGCTTTGTAACTTAAACTTATAAACAAACTGACTACCACACTCATACATGTTAACATTCTGGCTCTTCTCTCAAAATGGCACTGCTGCCTGCACATGCTATTTGTATGCATGTGCTTACATGTAGAAATTCTTCTTAAAGGTACATACACATGCTCTGATCTACAATAATATTTTGCCAGGCCTGTGGATGTAAGGATAAGTGACCCTCAACAGCCTCCAGTGTGGCAGTCGGGAAAAAGTACAGTTTTGTACCTACCATAAATGTAGATGTTAGAGTGTTCACACTGCTGCAGTCATCAGACTTGGGTTATCCTGCCGTCAGGCGGTCCCGCAGTCGGCCAGAGTTCCAAAATCTTGGTCCGGCGTCAGTTGCTGTCTCTTCTTCCCCGATGTCAGTACACCAGGGGTATATAGGATGCATCAAACGCCATTTTCTTCAGTTTTTCTTGCCCCAGATGTCAGGTGCCCCCAAGTAGGTAGGCAATACATATTGCTAATAAAACATATAAAAGAAATAAAAAAAGAATACCTTCTGTTACAAGCAAATACACCACAAAGGTTGTACAGGATAGAAAGGTATAGATAAGTCCAGCTAGGTCAGAGGGGATGGAGGGAGGGTAACCTGGACTGCAGCAGTGTGAACACTCGAACATCTACATTTATGGTAGGTACAAAACTGTACTATGTTCATCGTGTTACACTGCTGCAGTCATCACACACGGGTTGAATCCCAAAGCTAAGGCTGGGCGGTGGTACTAAACAGGGTTTGGAGAAGCTAGTAGGCCCTGCAGAACTGCAGTGGCAAAACCAGCTCTGGTTTTTGAGTATAGAGGCAAGTGGTAGTGCTTGGTGAAGGTGTGCACTGAACTCCAAGTTGCAGCCTCCAAAATATCCTTGGTTGGTACCCCTCTGAGGAAGGCTGTTGATGTTGCTGTAGCCCTGGTGGAATGGGGCCTAATATTACCAGGTACAGGTTTCCCATGGTGTGTGTAGCAGAAACGGATACAATGTCCTATCCATTTTGAAATGGTCTGTTTTGAGATAGCCTTTCCTTGTGATCCTGCAGCATAGGATACAAAGAACTGGTCAGATTTTCTGAAAGCCTTTCCTTGTGATCCTGCAGCATAGGATACAAAGAGCTGGTCAGACTTTCTGAAAGTCTTAGTTTTATCCAAGTAGAAACGTAATTGCCTGTGAATGTCCAAAGAGTGTAGGAGCCTTTCCCCTTTATTCTGGGGGTTTGGATAAAAGGTGAGAAAATGAATGGTTTGGTTTAGAGCCACACTGGATACCACCTTTGGCATAAAGGAAGGGTTAGTTCGTAAAGCGACTCTGTCTTGATGAAAAATGATGAAAGGCTCCACTGCCATTAGGGCCTGTAGCTCTGAGACTCTTAATGCTGAAGTTATTGCTAGCAGCAGGGCAGTTTTCCATGATAGAAATTGTAAACCAGCTGTAAAATCTGGTTCAAAGGGCGGTAGTGTAAGTTTTTCCAAAACAAAATTGAGATCGCAAGTTGGTGTTGGTGCTCTCCGGGGCGGTCTTATCTTCTTAGCCACTCTGAGGTACTGTCTTAGTAATGGATGTGAAAATATAGGAGGATCCATGTTGTAATGAGCTGAAATAGCTGAGGCGTGGATCTTAATAGATGAAAAGAAAAGGCCTTTGTGCAACATCTCAGTTAATATTGCAGAATCTGAGGAATATTTGGGACAAGAGGATTTTGGCCTTTAGCCTGGTTCCAGGCACAAAATCTTTTCCATTTGTCTGAGTAGGCTTTCCTGGTGCTGGGCCTCCTGGCCTTCAGAATGACATCCATAACAGCTTTAGAGAGAAGTGTTGACTGGTTGTTTAAGTAATTTGCCATGCAGCCAGATTTAAAGTCTTGAGCTGGCTGTGTAGAATGTGATTGTTTTGCCGAGTCAGCAGGTGAGGAATTTGAGGTAAAATCCATGGTGGGCCTTGAGCCATGTTCCTTAGTATTGGATACCAGTGTTGGCGTGGCAAGTCTGGAGCAATTGAGTATCATTTGTGGCCTCTCTAATGTGGCTCTCAGCAGCACCTTTGCCAGAAGAGGCAGTGGAGGAAAGGCATACACTGTTGATGTTTTCCAACTGAATGAGAGGGTGTCCACTTTCCAAGCTAGTGTGTGGTATGTCCTTGTGCAAAATTTCCATAGTTGGTAGTTGTGGGGGGAGGCAAACAGATCTATGTCCGGGCTCCCCCATTTTTGAGTTATCATTGTGAATACTTGTGGATCTAGTTTCCACTCGTGAGGATCTATGATATTTCTGCTTAGGTCGTCTGCCAATGTGTTTTTCTTTCCTGGCAGGAATTGTGATTGTAGTTGAACTTGGTAGGTCAGTGCTGTGTTCCACAAGGTCATTGCTTCCCTGCATAGGGGGTAGGAATGTGTGCCCCCTTGTTTATGTACCACATCATTGTGGTGTTGTCCGTCTTTATTATGAATTGTCCTGGATGTAGGAGGTCCTTGAAAGCTGTTAGGGCATTTTGTACAGCTAGCATCTCTTTTTGATTGATGTGTAGATGCATTTGATCTGCAGACCATTTGCCCTGAATACACTGTCCTGCCATGTGTGCTCCCCAAGCGTAATCCGATGCATCTGTTGTTATTGTTTGCCTGGCTGTGGGTAAGGTAAAAGGCTGACCCTTGTTGAGGTGACATTCCGCGAGCCCACCACAGAAACTCCTGTTGAAGGCAGGGAATGAGTGGTATTATTGTTTCCAAGCTGTGGCTGTGTTGAGACCATACGCTTTTCAGGTACCATTGTAATTTCCTCATATGCAGTTTGGCATATGGTATTAGTAGTATGCAAGATGCCATGAATCCCAAGGCCTGCAGAATTTTTCTTGCAGGGAGTTGGGTCTTTGTTGCCATCTTTTTGAAGTATTGAGTCAGTTGTCCTTGCTTGTCTGGCGTGAGATAAGCCATCTGGGCTGCTGTATTTAAGCTGGCACCCAGGAATATGATGTCTTGTGAGGGCACTAGTTTTGACTTCTTTTCGTTTACTGTGTACCCTAGGCAACTTAATAGGTTTTTGACAAACGCCAGATGCTTTAAAAGAATGGCCTTGCTTTCTGCTTGAATAAGGCAGTCGTCCCGGTATGGATATATTTGAATTCCTCTTTGTCTGCAGTATGCAATTACTGGTGCCAGGCATTTTGTGAAGACCCCGGGCACAGTAGATAAGCCAAAGGGCAGTGCAGAGAATTGGTAATGAGTTGAACTTGCTATAAATCGGAGGTATCTTCTGCAATTTTGTCTGATAGGGACATGCAGGTATGCCTCCTTGAGGTCCAACGTTACTAACCAAGCCTTCTTGCCCAGCATGGGAAGAAGCTGCTGTAGTGTGAGCATCTTGAATTTGGGTACTTCCAGGTATGTGTTTAGAATTGAAAGGTCCAGAATGGGTCTCCAGGCTTTGTCCTTTCGGGAAACCAGAGAGAGTCTTGAGTAAAATCCTTGTCCTTGCTCCTGTGTAGGAACCTGCTGAATGGCTCTCATATCCATGAGAGCTGTAATTTGTCTTTGAAACTCTGCCCATTGATTTGGTGGCAGGTTTGGCATTCCTTTTATCCTTGGTAAAGTGTGAAAGTGGAACCTGTATCCTTGAGATACAATATTTAGGACCCATTTGTCTTTTGTGATGATGTGCCAGTTGCCCGTAAGAAGTGCTAGTTTTCCTCCCAAGGGGGCTGCCAAGAGGGATTTGCTTGGCAGTCTGAGGGGTAAGTCATTGTGCTTAAAGTCCCATTTTCTCCTCATTTCTGGGTTGTGGCACCCCATTGTCAAGGCTTGTAAGAGCCTTGTGGCTGACCTCTGCCCCTTGGGCGTCTGTATTTGCCCCTCTGTGGTCTGTCAGAAGTTGGAAAGGACCAGTTTTTGGTTGGCCAATTTCTGCTGAAACGAGGGGGTTGAACCTGTAAAAAAATCCTTGACCGTCTGCATAGATTTTGCCTTATCCTCCATTTTCTTTAAAACCTCTTCTGCTTTTACACCAAATAAAACATCCTGCTGTAAAGGTGCATCCAATAACTTTGCAACATGATCAGGTAAAGTTTGTTCTTTTAACCAAGCATGCCTACAAATGACAGACCCTGTCACTGCTGCTCTACAAGAAGCTTCTAATGAATCAAATCCACATTGCAAAGTATGCTTTCCCACTTGTTCAGCTGTATGCAACAAATCTTGAATTTCCTTGTAATCAGGCTGCTCTGCATGTGTGATCATTTTTTGCTTTAATTGAGACATCAAATATTGTTGATATTTCAGAATGTGAAACTGGCAATTTAAGGCCCTCATAGCTAGAGTAGCTGAGGTATATACTTTCTTTCCCCATCTGTCTAGTGCTCTAGAATCCCTTTCAGAGGGTACAGGATTTTTAGCAATAGAGGCCTTAACCCCTTTGGGACCCTGGGAAATGGTTTCTGGGTCAGCAACAGGGCTTTTATATAGGAATTTTTGTGAGTCAGGGACTCTGTAGTATCTGTCTGGTTTGGCTGGTGCAGGAGGTAGTGAATCTGGGTTAAGGCTGGATTCTGAACAAACATCATCCACAATGTCCAACACGGGTGGAATAGCAAGTGGTCTGTGCTGAGGTAGTAAAAGGAACTCTTGGAGCCTTTTCTTAGAATCAGAGTAATCCTGGCCTTCCCAGTGGAAATGTTCCCTCATGGTATGTAAAGTTTCTCCAAAAGAGTAGTCTTCTGAGGGAGATGCTGAAGGAATAGACTCTTCAGCATCACAGTCTTCATAAGGGGGAAAAGAGTATTCCTGTTCCTCAAAAGAATCTGAGGAAATGGAAACCTGATTAGACAAAGCATAGTCCTCCTCCTGTCTAGGCCTTTTGTCAGGAGGGGGATGGGAACCCCTGATTAGGGTAATTAAGTCTTCAGCCATCTTAAGCATCTGTTTCTTAGGCATGGGGCCTTGTACTGGAGACTGCTGTACAGGCTTCTTTACTTTTAAAGAAGTTACTTTGCATAGGATTTAATAGTAAGTGTAGTCTGTCTGAAGACACCTTCTGCAACTAAAGGCGTTTCAACTGCACCGGAATCCATCAGCCATGGAGTCGGGAGGGCCTAAAGATAAAGGCTCTGAAGGCCCAGCAATCTCCGCTAAGGAGTCGGATGCAGCCTGGGGTTCTAAATCAGCAGTCGTCAGGGGCTGCGTAGGCGCCTCACTGAAAACCGGAGAACCAGCAACTGGCCTAGCAGAGGCTTCGGAGTCTGGTTTGGGTCTCGGCTGCCTGTCCTTATCTTTGCGTTTTTTTATGCAGCCCAGTCATCGGTTGCTCCGATGGCATAGTATAATTAAATTTTCTACCAAAATAATGTCGGGCGAAATCAAACTGATGTTTAATAGATCGTTTGTTAAACCTAGCACAAAACCGACAACCTGTGATGTTGTGGTCTGGGCCTAGGCAAGGAATACAATAAGAATGAAAATCCTTATGAGGTCTTTGCTTCCCACAAGAAATGCAATTATTAACTTTTTCTGACATCGGTCTGACGCAAGAAAAGGTTCTCCAATGGGGTACTTAGCTTTATTGAAGACTTCGGTCTGAAATTCGATTTGAAAATCTCAGGAGTAGGCCGACCGGCACTTGCGAACTGCTTCTGCTTTGGGCACCGCACGGCAAGAAAGACTGAAGAAAATGGCGTCGGATGCATCTCATATAACCCTGGCGCACTGACGTCAGGGAAGAAGTGACAGCAACCGATGCCAGACCAAGACTTTGGAACTCTGGCCGACTGCGGGACCGCCTGACGGCAGGATAACCCAAGTGTGATGACTGCAGCAGTGTAACACGATGAACATCTCTCCAGGAGTGCTGGTACAGTTTCTCGGTAAAGAACCACAAAAACTCTGGTTACAGGTTTTGCATCTGCCTCTAGGGTGATGTCCATTTGAGTTGCCTCCTCCTCTGCCTCAAGGTAGCCTGTCTCCAGAAGTGTCCTGGAGACAACCCTCTGACTTTCCGAATCACATCTTCTTACCTTCTCTTTGGTTGCTAGAAAAGGTCTTCTGAGGGGTAGAGCAGCAGATCCTAACAGCAAAAAGAGATTTGCCATCTTGTTTATTCCTAGTAGGAATCTCTAACTTTTAGTACGAAAAGAGTGGAACCACTGAACAAGGCATTAATAAAGAACATTTTAAAGCCCTTTTCAAAACTCAGAGAGGCACATCCAAGCATGCTGACATGCACAACCAGAGCAGTAAGCACTGGGATAAGCATCAGCTGCATTGGAAAGCAGACATATTGGCACATTAGGCAGACTGGAGGGCAGACATTTTGGACTCCCACTTTTGGTAAGCTCTTTGATCAGGTACCTCTGAAAACATGTCACATGGGCAAGATAGTTCAGTGCTCCAAGTGAGAAGGTCACCGTCCATTTCTCAAACCTATACAACTTTCATGACTCCCTGTTGTGGGGGGGTGGACAGAAGAAAGTACAGTTGTGTACACTTACCATAAGTGAATCCAATGTTGCAGTCATCACATTTGCGTTGCCTGTCTGCAGGTAGCCCTCAGCCGGCATGAATACCAGAGTCTTCAGATTTCTGCGTCGGATGCTGTCACTTCTTTGACGTCAGGGATATAAAACATGGAGCCGACACCATTACATCAATTTTTCTTGCCCCAGATGTCAGGTGCCCACACAATAGGAAGCTATTATATGGTATGGTACACTCCCATCAAAAAGCAAATACACGCCAAACAAGAAGGAAAGGTAGAGGCAAGAGAAGTCAGGAGGCTGGAGAGAGGGTAACTAGGACTGCAACAGTGAATACACTCTAACATCTACATTTACGGTAAGCGTACACAACTGTACTATATTCTTCGTGTTTCACAGTTGCAGTCATCACATTTGGGTAGATTCCCAAAGCTAAGGAAGGGAAGAGGAAGTTAAAGAGCATTAGGGCCAGCTATTAATTCCTGCAAGACTGCAGTGACAAATCCAGCTCTGGATTTAGAAAGGATAGGCAAGTGGTAATGCTTGGTGAATGTATGTACAGAGCTCCAGGTAGCAGCTTCTAGGATGTCCCTGGTAGGGACCCCTCTCAGAAATGCCACAGAGGTAGATGCGGCCCTGGGTGTTGTGTGATCTTATCCCCTGTGGGGTAGGTTTTCAATGATGCTTGTAGAACAAATGGATGCAATGGGCTATCCATTTGGAAATGGTTTGCTTTGAAATAGTCTTCCCCTCTGCCCCTGCAGCAAAGCTAACTAGCAGCTGTTCAGATTTTCTGATAGATGATATTTGGACAGGACTAAGCCTAAGTAGTCTGTGCATGTCCAGAGAGTGCAATATTCATTCCCCTTTGTTTTGTGGATTAGGGAAAAAAGTAGGCAAATGAATAGACTGATTTAGGGCCACAGAAGACACCACCTTAGGCATAAAGGAAGGATTAGTCATGAGGGAAACCCTGTCTGCATGGAAGATAATGAAGGGTTCCACTGCCATGACGGCCTGTAATTCAGACACTGTTCTAGCTGAAATAATGGCTAGAAGGAAGGCTGTTTACCAAGAAAGGAATTTCAACTCTGCTGTAGCAGCTGGTTCAAAGGGGGGAAGAGTGAGCTTTTCCAATACACAGTTAAGGTCCCAGGCTGGAGTGGGAGCTCTCCTGGGGGGGGGGGCAAATTTTTTTGCCCCTCTAAGGAATTCTTTAGCAAGGGGTGAGAGAAGAGGGGTGGCTCAGTATTATAATGTGCTGAAATGGCAGAGGCATGAATTTTAAATAACGAGAAGGACAGGCCCTTGTGGAACATTTCTGTTAAGTACTGTAGAATATGAGGTAAGCTGGGCACTGCTGTGTCCATCCCCTGAGCTACGCTCCAGGAACAGTATCTTTTCCACTTTTCAGCATAAGATTTTCTAGTACTATGCCTCCTTGCCTCCAGAATGACATCCAGTACCTGCTTACTGAGGGATGCTAGGGGAGAGCTCAAGGAATTAGCCAGGCTGCAAGGTTCAGGGTTTGAAGCTGAGGGTGCAGAATCTGACCAGCCTGCTGGGACAGCAGGGAAGGCGCTTGCGGCAGGTGCCATGGTTGTAGCAGTGTCATACTTTGCAAGAGGGGGTACCTGTGCTGGCCTGGCCAGTCTGGTGCAATCAGTATTGTCCTTGGCTTGTCCTGTTTGATCTTTAGTAGGACCTTCGAGAGGAGAGACAGAGGGGGGGGGCATAAATTGAGAGGCTTTCCTATGTGAAGGACAGGGCATCCACTTTCCAAACTTGGCTGTGGAGAGTTCGTGTGCAGAATTTGTGCAATTGGTAGTTTTGAGGGGAGGCAAATAGGTCTACCTCTTGAGTCCCCCATTTGTTCAAGAGGTTTAATATTTTGTGTTCTAGTTTCCATTCGTGTGGGTCCATGAGATTTCTGCTTAGGTCGTCTGCAAATGAATTTAGTTTGCCTGGCAGGAAATGAGCTTGCAGGTGTACTTAGTAATTCAAGGCTGTGTTCCACAGAACCATGGCTAGTCTACAGAGAGGGTACGAGTGGGTTCCCCCCTGCTCATTTATCTACCACATAACTGTGGTGTTGTCTGTCTTTGCCAACAGTTGTCCTGGAAGAATACTGTCTTTGAAGGCTGTCAGGGCATTCTGTACAGCTAACATTTCTTTTTGATTGATATGCAGGTGCATCTGTCTTGGGTTCCATCTGCCCTGAATACACTAACTTGCCATGTGAGCCCCCCATGCATAGTCTGATGTGTCTGTTGTTAGGGTTTGGGTGGCAGGTGGTAGAGTGAAAGGGAGTCCCTTGCTGTGGTAGTAGGCCTCTGCCCACCAAAGGAACCCTGCCTTCATACAAGGAATAACAGAAATCATTGTTTCTAGGTCCTGAGAATGTTGACACCATAGGCTTTTTAGATACCATGGGAGTTTCCTCATATGCAGTCTTGCATATGGAATTAGTAAAATGCAAGAGGCCATGAACCCCAAGGCTTGCAGTATTTTCCTTGCAGATAGCTGGGGTTTGATGGCCAATAGTTTGAAGTAGGTTGTCAAATAAACTTGTTTCTCCGGAGTGAGGAATGCCATCTGGGAAGTTGTGTTCAAGCTTGCTCCCAGGAATACAATCTGTTGGCAGGGTACTAGGTGAGATTTATTTTTGCTGATGGTGTACCCCTGAGAGGTTAGAGGTTTCTTTACGAATGCCAGGTGTTGTAATAGCAAGTCCTGGCTTTCTGCCTGAATAAGACAATCGTCCAAGTATGGGTAAATTTGAATATTTCTCTGCCTGCAAAATGCTATGGCTGGAGCTAGACACTTTGTGAATACTCTGGGCGCAGTAGAAAAGCCAAAGGGAAGTGCAGAGAACTAACAGTGCATGGAGCCTGCCCTGAAGCGTAGGTTATTTCCTGCAAGATTCCCTTATTGGAACGTGAAGGTAAGCTTCCTTTAAGTCTAGGGTTGCCAGCCAGGCATCCTTAGCTAGCATGGGAAGAAGCTGTTGCAGAGTTAGCATTTTGGAACTACCAGAAAGGTGTTGAGAATAGAGGTCCAGGATGGGACACGGGAGTTGTCTTTTCTGGGTACCAGAAAAAGTCTTGAATAGAAACCTTGTCCCCTTTGTTCTGCTGGGACAGGTTGAATAGCTCTGATATTTAGAAGAGAGAGAACCTGCTGTTGGGCCTCCACTCATTGGTTTGGGGGTAGGTCTGGCCAACTATTTGGGTTTGGTAGTGTGTGGAAGTGGAATCTGTATCCTTGGGAAACTATGTTCAAAATCCATTTGTCCTGGGTAATCAGTTCCCAATGTTTTGCATGCAGAGCGAGCTTTCCTCCTAAGGGAGCAGGTAGCTGAGCAGGGCTTGGAAGGGTTAAGGTTAAGTCACTGCGCCATTTTTCCGTAGGGGGGTGGCTTACTACTCCCAGCTTTGGAAGTGAGAGCCCCCCACTGTTTAAGTCTGTGCATAGCCTGAGACTGTAACCTAGGTGGTCTGCTGTTCCTGGGTTTGGACTGAGAAGGCCTAGAAGGGACTGGAAAGGACCAGTTCTTGGAAGGCCAATGCCTACTGAATCTGGGAGGCTGCACTTGTAGGAAATCTTTATCAGTTTGCATAGATTTAGCTCTTTCCTCCATCCTTTTGAGGACTTCTTCTTTGTTGCCAAAAAGGCGGTCTTGGTTTAAGGGAGCATCCAGTAATTTAGCTTTTACATGATCTGGCAAGTTTTGTTCCTTAAGCCAAGCATGCCTTCTAATTACAGACCCAGTGACAGCAGCCCTGCAAGAAGCGTCAAAACCACATTGCAAAGTATGTTTACCAACTTGTTTTGCAGAATGCATTAAATCCTGTAATTCTTTTGTGTTCAGTACCATCAGGAATCATCATTTTCTGTTTAAGTAGCCTCATAACATGCTGCTGATACTTTAACATACGAAACTGGCAATTTAAAGCCCTAATGGCCAAAGCAGCAGAAGTGTATACCTTCTTACCCCATCTGTCCAAGGCTCTAGAATCTCTATCAGAAGGGGTAGGATTTTTGGCAGCAGTAGCCTTAATGCCTTTTGGTCCTTTGGAAATTGTCTCTGGATCCGCAGAAGGATTCTTAAAGAGGAACTTGCGAGACAGGTACTCTGTAGTACCAGTCAGGTTTTCTGGGAGCTAGAGGTAAAGTGTCTGGGGTAAGGCTAGATTCCAAGAAAGCATCATCTACAATGTCCAGAAAAGGAGGGATAGCTAAAGGCCTGTGTTGAGGTAATAGTAAGAATTCCCTAAGCCTTTTTGGAGTCAGTGTAATCCTGGCTTTTCCAGCGGAAATGCTCCCTAAGAGAGTGTGCAAGGTTTCACCGAAAGACAAACCCTCTGGAGGGGAAGCAGAGGGAATAGAATCCTCTGCATCAGAATTCTCATAAGTAGATAAGGGCAAATCCTGGTAATCAGAAGGAGCATAAATAGATTCCTGATAAGAAGACTCAAAAAGAAAATCAGTTCTATGTCTCTTAGAGGGGGAAGGCTGACTTCCACTAATTAAGGTAATAAGGTCTTCAGCCATTCTAAGCATTTGTTTTTTAGGCATATGGGCCTGAGTCTGCGGTTTGGTCATCGGTTTTCTAGGCGTGGTGCGAGTTTTTGGCCTGGATGAAAACAATGGCGTCGGTTTAATATGAATGTCTCTAGGCCTGAATACACCCTCAGAAGCCGGTGCCTGCATAGCGGCTCCGGACCCATCCAAGGTGGAGACATCCGCAGGTTCCAAAGTCGAAGAAAATGGGTCTCGGTAGAGGCCTGCAAATCAGAAGTAGCGGATATCAGGGGCTGCAAAAATGCCTCACTGAGTACCTGCGTACTGAGACTAGCTTAACGGAAGCGTCGGCAGTTTTGGACCTATGCGGTTTGTCTCAGTCTTTATCCTTACGTTTTTTTCGGAATATCGGTAGCCTGATGGCTTGATGAAGCCTTTATGGAGTACACAGAACAAGTACAAAAATAATTAGCTGCAAAAATAGCCTGACGATGAATAGTTTGAGCGTTGAACAAGGCACAAAACCGACAACGAGAGATGTCGTGGTCTGGGCCTAAACAAGGGATGCAGTAGAAATTAAAATCTCTGTGAGGTATTTACTTTCCACAGGTAAGACAATTGTTAACTTTTACTGACATCGGTTAGAGCAAGAAAAAGGAACCCCAATGGGGTACTTAGCTTTTTTGAAGACTTCGGGTCTGAAACTCAAAAACGAAAATTTCAGGAGTTGGCCGACTGGCACTTGCAAACTGCTTCTGCTTTGGGCACTGCACGGCAAGAAAGACTGGTATAATGGCATCGGCTGCATGTTTTATACCCCTGACAACCTGACGTCAGGGAAGAAGCGACAGAATCAGACGTAGAAATCCGAAGACTCTGGTATTCAGGCCGGCTGAGGGCTACCTGCAGCCAGATCACCCAAATCTGATGACTGCAACAGTGAAACACGAAGAACATCTTTTCTCGGACAGCTCCTTTTTCACAACTGCCACTACTACCACACCATCTACTGGTAGACCCTTGCTCTAGTACTTCCAGTCTTTCAGGGTCACCAAAATCCTGTTTCTTTGGGGATAAGTTTCATTATATCAGGGTCCTTCCATGCCCACTGAGCCACCACCAGAGGGCATAAGCAGCACTATGACCCATGATGCAGATGAGCCAGTACCAAAGGAATAGAGGAAAACAGAATCATCTGGTAAAGGAGTTTCAGTGGATAAACCCCCTTGTTGCTTCATTTCTAGGATGTCACCAGAGAGGACATCTTCTACAGGGAGCCTTGAGGAACCTTCACCCTCATCCAGATCTGAGAGACACTGGAGAGGAGTCTAGCCATTTCCATTTGCAAGTCTGTTTTATAGGTCCTTGTCTCAGGGGAATCCAAGATGACATGTCTGAATCAGTCTGGGAACACGAATATCAAGTATCCTCTGGGCCTAAAGGGAATGATTGTCCCTGTTGATCTGAATGAGCTAAGTCAGTCACAGGATCAAACAGAAGTTGAGAATGATCCAAGCTAAGAAGGTAGCACCGGACTTCTTGGCCTAGCCAAAACCTGCTCAAATGCCTGAAAAGCCGAGGTCATGATAAGGGCAGCGTGAATTATCTCCCCAACAGAATGTGAAGGAACAATCCCAACCCTGACTGGCGTTGGCTCTGAGGCTAACCTCGGACCAGGACTATTGATAGTAGAAGCCCTAAGAGGAAGAGACATCTCTGAAAACTTCAAAGTTGACTGCACCACCAATACTGGCAGTACATGTGGGTCTTGTACCACTTCATAATTAACCTTCACAACCATGAACCAGAACTGGTCCTCTCAGAGAAATATGAGCAACTTTTAAAATTCCAGTCACAACACAAGTACAGTTGTGTACCTACCATAAATGTAGATGTTAGGTGTAATCACGGTTGCAGTCATTACACTTGGGTTATCCGCCGGCAGGCTACCCGCAGTCGGCCCGAGTTTCAAAAGTCTTGGTCCGGCGTCGGTTGCTGTCACCTCTTCCCTGATGTCAGTGCGCCAGGGGTATAAAAGATGCAACAGACGCCATTTTCTTCAGTTTTTTCTTGCCCCAGATGTCAGGTGTCCCCAGATAGGAATGTTGGAAAAATAAAATTATGCCAAAAAGCATGCATGTACTAATATAAACATTTCCTTTATTTACAAGCAAATACACCACATAGGTTGCATAGAGTTGAGAACTACAGAGAAGTCCCAGCAATGAAAAGGGGGAAGGTAGGTGGGTAACCTGGATTGCAACAGTGAATACACTCTAACATCTACATTTATGGTAGGTACACAACTGTACTATGTTAATCGTGTTTCACTGTTGCAGTCATTACACTTGGGTTGAATCCCAAAGCTGAGGTTGGGCGGCTGGGTCGAGATTTGATTTGGAGAGGCTACCAGGCCCTGCAGGACTGCAGTGGCAAAGCCTGCTCTGGATTTAGAGTAGAGAGGCAAGTGGTAGTGCTTGGTGAAAGTGTGCACTGAGCTCCAGGTTGCAG
Source organism: Protopterus annectens (assembly GCF_019279795.1). NCBI lineage: Eukaryota > Metazoa > Chordata > Ceratodontiformes > Protopteridae > Protopterus > Protopterus annectens. The sequence continues at coordinate 959,377,840 of NC_056748.1, forward strand.
CTTCTAAAATGTCTTTGGTTGGTAACTCCTCTGAGAAAGGCTGCTGAAGTGGCTGCTGCTCTGGTAGAATGTGGCCTAATGACCTTAGGCACTGATTTGCCAGGTTGTGCACAACAGAAACAGATGCAGTGTCCCATCCATTTTGAAGTGGTCTGCTTTGCGATAGGTTTTCCTTGTGATCCTGCAGCATAGGCTACAAACAGTTGCTCAGTTTTTCTGAAAGCTTTTTTGTCCAAGTAGAATCGTAGCTGTCTGTGTATATCCAAAGCATGCAGAAGTCTCTCCCCTTTATTCTGGGGATTTGGGTAGAAAGTTGGTAAATGAATGGTTTGGTTCAGGGCCACATTGGAAACTACTTTTGGCATGAACGTTGGGTTTGTCCCGAGAGAAACCCTGTCCTGGTGAAAAATGATGAAAGGTTCCACAGCCATTAATGCCTGTAACTCTGATACTCTTCTTGCTGAAATTATTGCTAGAAGCAGAGCAGTTTTCCATGATAAGAATTTTATATCAGCTGTGCTGGCTGGTTCAAAAGGACGCAGTGTGAGTTTTTCTAAAACAAAACTGAGATCCCAAGTTGGTACTGATGCTCTCCTTGGGGGTCTTATGTTTTTTGCCCCTCTGAGGTACTGTCTTAGTAAAGGATGTGAAAAAATAGGAGGTTCCGTATTGTAATGAGCTGAAATGGCAAGAGGCATGGATTTTAATTGATGAGAAAGATAGGCCTTTGTCCAGCATCTTAGTGAGGTATTGTAAAATCTGAGATATATTTTGAACAAGTGGGTCGAGTCCTTGTGCCTGGTTCCAAGCACAGAATCTCTTCCATTTTTCTGCATAAGATTTCCTAGTGCTGGGCCTCCTGGCTTCTAAAATGACATCCATAACAGCTTTAGAGAGAGGTGCAGTCTGAGTGGCTACATTATCTGCCATGCTGCCAGATTTAAGGTTCGGAGTGGACTGTGCAGAATCTGATTGTTTTGTTGAGTCAGTAGATGAGGAATTTTGAGGTAAAGGCCAAGCTGGGCCCTGAGACAAGCTCTTTAGGATTGGGTACCAGTGCTGGTGTGGCCAGTCTGGGGCAATCAGGATCATTTTTGGCCTTTCTTGTCTGACTTTTAGGAGCACCTTGGTAAGAAGAGGCACTGGAGGGAAGGCATAGACTGTAAGACCTTTCCAGCTGAATGATAGAGCATCCACTTTCCATGCTTGAGAGTGATAAGTTCTTGTGCAGAATTTCTGTAGTTGGCAATTGTGAAGGGAGACAAAAAGATCTATGTTTGGGCGCCCCCATTTCCTTGTTATCATGCTGAACACCTGTGGATTTAGTTTCCATTCGTGAGGGTCCATGAGATTTCTGCTTAGTTCGTCTGCCAGTGTATTTTTTGTTCCTGGCAGGAATTGTGCCTGCAGATATACCTGACAGGTTAGTGCTGTGTTCCACAAAGTCATGGCTTGCCTGCATGGGGGGTAGGAATGTGTGCCCCCTTGCTTGTTTATTGTACCACATAACTGTGGCATTGTCCGTCTTTATTAGTAGTTGTCCTGGATATAGTAGGTCCTCGAAAGCTGTCAGGGCATTCTGTACAGCTAGCATCTTTTTCTGATTGATGTGAAGATGCATTTGTTCCTTGGGCCACGTGCCCTGAATACATTTTCCTGCCATATGTGCCCCCCAGGCATAATCCGATGCATCCGTTGTTATTGTCTGCCTAGCTGTGGGTACGGTGGAAGGCTGTCCCTTGTTGTGGTGACAGGCCTGGGACCACCATCAAAACTCCTGTTGTAGGCAGGGAATTAAAGTTATGATAGTCTCCAGGCTGTGACAATGTTGAGTCGAAACACTTTTTAGATACCATTGTAGTTTCCTCATATGCAGTCTTGCATATGGAATTAGTAGAATGCAGGACGCCATGAAGCCCAGGGCCTGCAGAATTTTTCTTGCAGGGTGCTGGGTCTTTGTTGCTATCAGTTGAAAGTATTTCATCAGTTGGCTTATCTCACGCCAGACAAAGGCATCTGGGCAGTTGTATTTAACCTTGCACCCAGAAATATTATCTCTTGAGAGGGCACTAGCTTTGAATTCTTTTCGTTTACTGTGTACCCTAAGCAAATTAGTAATCTTTTTACAAACGCCAGATGCTTTAGAAGAATGTCCTTGCACTCTGCTTGAATAAGGCAGTCGTCCAAGTAGGGATATATTTGAATTCCTTTTTGTCTGCAAAATGCAATTACTGGTGCCAGGGATTTTGTGAAGACCCTGGGAGCAGTAGATAAGCCAAAGGGCAGTGCAGAGAATTGGTAATGCATTGAGCCTGCTATGATTCGGAGGTATCTTCTGCAAGTTTGTCCGATTGGGTCATGCAGGTATGCCTCCTTGAGGTCCAAAGTAACTAGCCAAGCCTTCTTGCCCAGCATGGGAAGAAGCTGCTGTAGTGTTAACATTTTGAATTTTGGAACATCCAGGAAAATATTTAGGATTGATCGGTCCAGTATTGCTCTCCAGGCTTTGTCCTTTCTGGGTACTAAGAAAAGTCTCGAGTAAAATCCTTGCCCCTGTTCTTGCTGTGGTACTCTCCAAATAGCTCCCATGTCCATGAGAGCAGCAATTCATTTTTGCACCTCTGCCCATTGGTTTTGTGGCAGGTCCAGCACACCTCTTGATTTTGGAAACGTGTGAAAGTGGAACCTGTAACCCTGAGAAACAATATTCAGTACCCATTTGTCCCGGGTGATTATGTGCCAATTTTTTGAGAAAAGTGTTAGCTTTCCCCCTAGGGGTGCTGCCAAAAGTTAACTGCTTGGCATCTGTAGAGGGAAGTCATTGGGACAGTTTCCTATAAGGTTGTGATTCGTCTTCCCCTCCTTTGGGGGCTGAAGCACCCCATTGTTTAGGTCTGTAGGAGCCTTGGGGCTGAGATCTGCCTCTTGGGTGTCTGTATCTGCCTCTTTGTGGCCTGTCCGACATCGGAAAGGACCAATTTTTTGAAGGCCAGTTTCTGCTAAACCTAGGTGGTACAACCTGTAGGAAATCCTTTACTGTCTGCATTGATTTTGCTTTATCCTCCATTTTCTTTAACGCCTCTTCTGCCTTAACACCAAACAAAGTATCATGCTGCAGTGGAGCATCCAATAATTTTACTTTAACATGGTCAGGTAAACTTTGTTCTTTCAATCAAGCATGCCTTCGAATAACAGAGCCTGTAACTGCGGCTCTACAAGAAGCCTCTAATGAATCAAAACCACATTGTAAAGTATGCTTTCCCACTTGTTCAGCTGCATGCAATAAATCCTGCATTTCCTTACTGTCAGGACTTTCAGACTGAAACCATTTTCTGCTTTAACAATGACATGAGATACTGCTGATACTTAAGCATGTGAAACTGGCAATTTAAAGCCCTTACAGCTAAAGTAGCAGAAGTGTAAACTTTTCTCCCCCATCTGTCCAGAGCTCTGGAATCCCTATCTGAGGGGACAGGATTTTTAGCAGTGGAAGCCTTAACCCCTTTAGGACCCTGAGAAATTGTTTCTGGATCTGCAGCAGGGTTTTTGTAAAGAAATTTATGAGAGTCGGGGACCCTGTAGTACCTGTCTGGCTTGACTGGTGCAGGAGGTAAAGAATCAGGAGTCAGACTGGATTCAGAGAAATCACCACCAACAATATTAGGTACAGGGGTAATAGCCAGGGGCCTGTGTTGGGGCAATAAAAGAAAGTCTCTGAGCCTTTTCTTGGCTTCTGAATAATCCTGGCTCTCCCAATGGAAATGCTCCCCCATGATGTGCAGGGTTTCCCCAAAAGAATAATCCTCAGGCGGAGAGGCTGAAGGTATAGACTCTTCTGCATCAGAGCCCTCATAGGGAGGGAGAGGGTATCCCTGATCAGAAGAGGAATCAGAGAAAATAGCAACCTGGTCAGAGGAATCGTAGTCAGTGTCTTGCCTAGGCCTTTTGTCAGGAGGGGGATGGGAACCACTGATTAAAGTAATTAGGTCTTCGGCCATTTTAAGCATCTGTTTCTTTGGCATGGATGACTGTTCCGGAGAATGCCGTACTCGTTTCCTTGTCTTTAATGGTGTTTTTAACTTTGCCTTGGCTGCTGTAGTGGGCTTAATTGTAAGCTGTGAAGGTCTGAAAACACCCTCAGAAGCCGATGCCTGCTCAGTGGCTCCGGACCCATCTGAACCTATCTGAGGGAAAAGTTTCCGTCGGCCCAATACCTTGAGTTTCCACAGGCCTCGGTGTCTCCATGTGGCTGCCGGATACAGCCTGTGGCTCTGAGGTAGCGGGTGTCAGGGGCTGCGAAAGCACCTCACTGAGAACAGTCGAACCGGTGACTGGCCTAGAAGAGGCTTCGGTTTTGGACCTCTGATGCCTGTCCTTTTCTTTGTCTTTGCGTTTTTTATAAATTCCGGTCGTCTGTTGTTCCAACGGCATTATGCAATTAAACCTTCGGCCAAAATAATGTAAAGCAAAATCAAACCGACGTTAATAGTGCGTTTGTTGAATCTAGCACAAAACCGACAACTAGCAAAATCAAACCGACGTTAATAGAGCGTTTGTTGAATCTAGCACAAAACCGACAACTAGTAATATCGTGGTGAGGGCCTAGGCAAGGAATACAGTAAGAGTGAAAGTCCTTATGAGGTATTTGCTTCCCACAAGAAATACAATTATTAACTTTTACTGACATCGGTCTGGAGCAAGAAAAAGTTTCCCCAATGGAGTACTTGGCTTTAATTGAAGACTTCGGTTCTGAAACTCAATTTCGAAAGTCTCAGGAGTCAGCCGACCGGCACTTACGAACTGCTTTTGCTTCGGGCACCATGCGGCAAGAAAGACTGGGAAAAATGGCGTCGGTTGCATCTTTTATACCCCTGGCGCACTGACGTCAGGGAAGAGGCGACAGCAACCGACGCCGGGCCAAGAATTTGGAACTCGGGCCGACTGCGGGTAGCCTGCCGGCGGATAACCCAAGTGTAATGACTGCAACAGTGAAACACGATGAACATCAAAGTGGGCAAAACCAAATGTTATGATTTAGTGCTACAAGGAACGACCTGTGTTTGAAGATTTACTCCAAGTATCTTATGTAGGTACAGCTTTACATTCTGGAATGATGAAGCCCTGACAAAAACCCATATAAGCTAGGTTTTATTCGTGTCCCAGTTGGTGGGGTTGTCAACACTGCATGCAGTGTGTAAGCTGTGTCCAATACATATATACATGCATGACTGCACATGCACTTTTTTTTTTTAAACCTTTTACAAGATCCAAAAAGCTGGCCTTTCCATCACCTGCAAAAGACCACATAAACTTCCTTTGCAATTAAGTGTGTATGGTAGTTAATGCATCTCTTTCTATACTTGCGTGCTCTACTGTGTGCAGTTTCATATTCAATGGTTTTACTGTTTTCTCTGTGTTGGTTTTTGCTACTTACATCTCAATTTTCAATACATCTCCTCAGCTGTGGCTGAAACAGATCCTTTGGGGATCAGCCCTCGACACTAATCAGCAAACTTAGTAAAAAAAAAAAAAATAATAATAATGAAGCAGACACCTGCTCACCTGTCTAAGGGTATGTGGGAGGTGAGAGAGGAGCATCATGAGGAGTTCCTGAGGTAGACTGGGAACGGTACTGCTATGCTTGTTGTAGGTGGGTATGGAAGAAGCATTACAATGAAAGTATACAAAATGTATGTAACCTTCCATCTATGGGGATGTTAGGGCAGTTAACGTCTGTATTTAGCTACTGACTACCTGGTGTTTAACAACTGTCCCCCCCCCATGCTTTTGTTCTCGCTGTTCATAAGGCAGCAGGAAGCTCAACAGTAGTGAGTCTTTTTTTCTCTGAAGAGAGAGGACCCGCCTACCCTTAGAAAGGTTAAATTACAGAACAAACCCAAATAATAATGACCTCATGAACACAAGAGAGGAGTGGAAAAGTCTTGGGGAAAATGAAAACAGCTGAGGTTGACCATCAGTGAGTCTACCAAGTATGCAAAAAAAAAAAAAAAACTTCTCATGACTGTACTGTGCTCTTATTAGGACATTGGTCTACAGACATCTACAAGTTTGTGATTTTTAGGTCTGGAATCTTCCGATGTTTGACCTATTCTCTTTCAGGCTCTTTCTGATCATCTCGGTGAGGATGCTTGGGGACCAGATGTGGGTTGGCCACGTAACTAAATGAATATTGACTGAAAACTGATGTTTAATAGTTGACACTGGTTCCTTGACAAGGGGCATCTTCCATGTTTTTACAGATTACAACACCTATGACAAAAAAGTATATTTACTCAGTGCAGGTGATTCCATCCAGTTTTAGATCACCATGAAAATCTACTAGGAAAGCCACGGAAAACGAACCAGGGATACCATGCCCTCTTTGAGCTAACAGTCTGATTAGGTCTTTCACTCAGTCCTTCGTTCTTTGAGCCTCGATGCCATGCAAGGAGCTTGTGATTGACCCAACATTAGGTTTTTGTCTAACAAATAAAATTACTGACAAAAAAAGTTAATTTATTTTTTTTACAAATGACAGAACGGTGAGAATGGCACCTACATACAAAGTGAGTAAATTTTGAACAGGACTTTCATTCTCTTGGAAGGGGATGTGTATGCATGCATTCTTCTGCTCATTCTGAAAGGGCATCCATTTTCCAGGCTAGAGGGTGAGGAACACTGGCACAAAAATTGTGGAAGTTGCCTGTTTATGGGGGAGGCAAAGAGATCTACTGGAGGAATACCCCACTGGTAGACAATGTCCAGAAACACATCCCTTTTGAAACATAGATTCGTGGGGCTGTGTTAAGGACCTGCTCAAGGTGTCAGCCACGCAATTTGGTTGGATGGGATGTACACTGCCTGGAGTGTCACCCTATATTAGGCTGCCAGCCTGCATAACTGGTAGGATGTGGTTCCCTCCCCCCTCCATTTGCTCACATACCAGAGGACCATCTTTTGTCTATGAACAGCTTTACAGCTCAAAGGAGAAAGAGGAGATGAAATGACTGAATGGCTAGCAGCTGTGGTTCCTTTGTTGGCAGGGGGACTGGTAATCTCCAAGTGAAGTACCTCGCAGGATGCGCAGTAGCAAAACACGCCTCCTGGGCAAGCACGCATTAATAGTAGTAACTTTCAAAAGGACAGAACTTTTTTTTTTATTATTGGATCTTACTTTACCTATATTATATTTCGTAGAAAAAACACCTTTCATATAAACACCGCAGCGGTAACTTGCAAATGGACAGAACTATTTCTTTTTATTATTGGATCTTACTTTACTTATCTACTTACTTTACTTGTCTACATAATAAACACATTACACCGTACCAGTAACTTTTGTCACTTTATTAAGGGAAACGTGGAAAAAACACCTTTCATATAATCAGCGTATAACGAATAATAAACACATTGCACCGTACCGGTAACTTTTGTCACTTTATTAAGGGAAAACACTGCAAATGTACAGAAAAAGCACACGTTGATATAAGGTATAACATTGCAAATGTAGTGTATTCATTATAAACATTTCACGGAACACAGGGAAAATCACTGCAAACAAATGCACACTTAGAACCCATTGCAGGAAAAACATTGCAAATGTCCAAAAAATTCAGTAAACATTTCATATAAGCAAATCCTAGCGGTAACTCACAGAAAATTATTGCAAACAAATGCACACTTAGAAGTCATTGCACCGGTCACTTTATTCCAAAAACACTGCAAATGTACAAAAAAATCAGTAATGTAAGGAAGTTAGCTGAAACAGTTGGTTTTACAAGTCCGGTCGACATTTCAAGCACTTGCACGGCCATTTTTAGAGAGGTGTCACTCACTGGTAATAATGTGTCAAGCATATAACTGTGTTGTTATCGGGCATGGCGATTATAGGCATGGTAGGAAATGGTGCTTTGTGTTCTTTCAACATTTAGTGAGAAATGTATTTTCGGACAACTGAATAACAGGTGTTTGTGTACCATATGTCAATCAGATGCACGATGACCTGCCAGTCACCGTGGACACGTCCTAACCTGCGCAGAACCGCCCGCAAGGTACTACACCTGGAGATTACTGGGGGACCATACCCCTTCAGCTTTCAAATCTCTGAAAGCTGCTCCCATCCTACATCTGAAGCATCTGTGAATAGTTCTTGAACTGGAGGTAGAGGGTGCAAGGGGAGCCCTGGTTTGAGAGACACCTGTTAGATGCAGCACTGAAGTTCCATTTTCAGACAGGGGATATGAGGAATTGGAAAGTCTAGAGGGTGCAAATGCTGCATCCAAAAAGACTTTAGAAACCACTGGAGTTTCCTCATGTGAAGTTTTGCCAGAGGGAGCACAGAGATAGTGGACGTCATGAAACCCATACTCCTAAGGAACTCCCTGGCTGAAATGTGGTGAAGAGGCAAAAGGTTTCTGGAGTAGGACTTGAGGTCCAGAGCTTTCTGAGGAGGGAGAAAGACTCTCATGAGGTTTGTCTGAATCCTTCATCCCTGGAAGATGTGATCCTGAGAGGGGCAGAGAATGGATTTTTTGCAGTTTATGCTGAACCCCAGGCATTGCAGAAGAGAAATGGCAAAAGAATGTTTTGCTCTAGGATCTCTGAAGAAGTTGCCATAGAGAGAAGATAGTCTAGGCAAAGGAAAATATGGATGCCCTGCAGCCTGCAGTAGGCAATCACAGGAGCTAGGCATTTTGTAAACATGTTTGGTGTTCAAAATATTGAAAACTCAAAATACTGAAAACACACAGGATACCAACACTTACTAAATTCCACCACAAGTACATAAGGAAACATATTACCCTTCAACTATATGTAGGGGGGCAAGCCCCCCTGCACCCCCACACCACCTGCTACTTGAATATATCAACTGCGAGACTGCACTTCACTACACTAAGTGCAATCTTGGAGTTGATATATTTAAGTAGCAGGGGGTGCAGCCCCCACATTGGGGGGTGCAGGGGGGCCTTCCCCCCTATACTTGGAGAAGAGTAACATGGTTTGTGTTTTGTTTCTGTATGTACTTGTGCTGGAATATAGTAAGTGATGAATTCCTTGTGTTTTCAGTATTTTGAGTTTTCAGTATTTTGAACTTTCGAGATTTGGATCTTCAGGATTCTGTAACACTATATACACATATATATATATATATATATATATATATACACACATACATATACACACACACACACACACACACACACACACACACACACACACACACACACACACACACACATATATAGTTAATAGGAGAGAGAGATAACCAACGATGGCATCAAGAATACACTCAATGTGTAGAAAAGGGGAAGGATTGTTAACCAACAATGGTAACAAGAAATGCACAAAAGTGTAGGAAAGGGAAGAGAAGTAACATGTGAAAAAAATATAAAGGCATAAATACAATAAAATTAAACTTCTCTCTGTAATAACTAACAGTAAGCTTGAGAGTTCACAGCAACCATGACCGAAAGTGAAAGGGGCAAATGAGGTCTGAGGTATGTTCAGGGATAGAGCATTATGGGTAAGGGAGAAGCTCGCGAGTTTGTTAGTGGCCACAAGCTGAAATAAAAAACAGCAGAGTCTGATCTGAGGGTCGGATCCAAACCCAACTGTTGAAGAATAAATGAAAATTGACATCAGCTCATGTTTTTGAAGCTATTTACAACTTTGAAGTGGCTCTGACTTTCTATCTCTATAGATGAACAGTTTTTCTTAAAATCATGTTGCAAGCTGGAAGCAAATTGGGAACTTGACTGGGCTTTACACCTCAAGGAAACGGTGGATGAACATGAACTCCAGTAAATGATTACAGAGTTTGTCACTCAAAAAAAACAGCTCCAAGAGTACTTGTGTCCTGCCCTAAGTCTGCAGTATTACTTTTTTAACTATGCTTTTCTGAAGTACTTCTAAAACACTCCTTAATTCTAGGCATTTCTATAGACTTACTAACTACAGCTGACTGACAGGAAGGAGAAATAGCCTGTATTTTTTAATGTTCTATGCATGCTACAAGATAACCTACAAGTCTTATAAAAGGAATCATAACAATCACATGATCATACCGCTCAGCACAAACAATCTGGATAAATCAAAACTAAATGGAGGACAGAGACTTAAATCTACACTAACAAATAAAAGGTAGAGGGATAGATTTGTCAAAAAAAATTACCCCTTCTCAAGAACAAACCTTCTCCAAGTTAAGAAGTGTGGTACATTGTCTGCCTTTAGAAAGCAGCTGCTCAGTTGGTTGGATATTTATAAATTCACTCCTCACATGGCTAGCATGTCCCTCCTTGAAAAGGGAGGTAAAGTGGAAATGGCCTTGCAGCTTAGTTGCCTTGTAACTACTATGATCCTAAACCAAATTACATTGGCTCTGCTTAAAAGTGTGAATCAAGAAGTCTTAAAATAAATAATAAAAGACCAACAGTTAAGAAAGGCAAGGCTTAAACAACCACAAAGTACAGTTTTGTACCTACCATAAATGTAGATGTCCGATAGGAATGCATCTGCAGTCCTTACAAATGGGTTGTCCTGTCGTCAGGCAGCCCTTCGGTCGGCCGGATTCCAAAGTCTGGGTCTGGCCTCGGCTGGTGTCGCACTTCACCCGACGTCATAGCTGCAGTTATTCGGGTATAAAGGCATCAGCCGACGCCATTTTCTCAGTGTTTCTTGCCCCAGATGCCAGGTGCCCTCTAGGAAGGCTAAATTTGGATAAATGCAAATGATTCCAAATAGTAGAAAGCAAACAAAAAATAAGCATGTATGTACATATATACAAACAAATACACCATAGTAGATTCCCCCAGCTAGCTACAAGATGGGCAAATACCCTAGGAGTACCACAGAGGGGAAGGAGGGTGGGTAATCCTGACTGCAGATGCATTCCTATCGGACATCTACATTTATGGTAGGTACAAAACTGTACTATGTCCTTCAAGGATGCATCTGCAGTCCTTACAAATGGGTAGAATACCATAGCCAAACTGGGGGAGGAGGAGAATAAAATTATGGTGTAGTTAAGATCCCTTGCAAAACAGCAGTGGCAAAACCTGCTCGGGATCTGGAGTATAAAGGTAAATTATAATGCTTGGCAAATGTATGCACGGAGCTCCAAGTAGCAGCCTCTAAAATGTCTTTGGTAGCCACTCCTCGCAGAAAAGCTGTGGTACTGGCTGTAGCCCTTGTAGAGTGAGGCCTGATGTTTTCTGGAGTTTTCTTTCCATGGTAGGAGTAACAAAAATCTAATGCAATTTCCTATCCACTTAGAGATTGTCTGTTTTGAAATTGCTTTTCCTTCCATTCCTGTTGCATATGCTACCAGTAGCTGGTCAGTTTTCCTATTGCCCTTGGTCCTGTCCAGGTAGTAGCGTAATTGTCTATGCACATCCAAGGTATGCAACAGTCTTTCTCCCCTGTTCTGTGGGTTGGGGAAGAATGTAGGTAGGTGGATAGCCTGATTCAAAGATACTCTGGAGACCACCTTAGGCATAAAAGTAGGATTAGTTCTCATGGATACTCTATCGTGATGGAAGATCAGGAAGGGCTGTACTGCCATTAGTGCCTGTAGCTCAGATACCCTTCTTGCTGAAGTGATTGCCAACAGGAAAGCAGTTTTCCATGATAAGTATTGTAATTCTGCTGTTGCTGCTGGTTCGAAAGGAGGAAGTGTCAATTTTTCTAGCACAAAGTTCAAGTCCCATGCTGGCAATGGTGGCTTCCTAGGTGGTTTTACATTTTAATTCCTCTCAGAAACTGCCTGAGCAGAGGATGTGAGAAGACTGGAGGATCCAAGTCGTATTCTGCTGAAATAGCTGATGCATGAATCTTGATGGAAGAATAGGACAGGCCTTTGTGGAAGAGCTCTGCCAAGTATTCCAGGATGTTGGCTATGTTTACCAGTGACACATTTTCTCCTTTTGCAGTACTCCAAATGAAATATCTTTTCCATTTTGCTGAATAATTTTTTCTTGTTGAGGGTCTGCAAGCCTCCAAGATAATGTCTTTAACCCTTTGGGATAAATTTGGGTTATTTGTTCTTATGCAATGTTCCAGGCAGTCAGCTGCAGTGTTTTCAGGTTTGGATGCAGGGTGTTGTAGTTGTTCTGTGTTAACAGCAAGGGAACAAGGGGTAGAGGCCATATTTGTTCCCGAGACATGCTCCTCAGTAATGGGTACCAATGTTGTCTTGGCCAGTCTGGAGCTATCAGAATGATCCTTGGACGGTCCTCTTTGATCTTCAATAGCACCTTGTGCATCAAAGGAAGTGGTGGGAATGCATATGCTGTCAGGTTTTTCCAGCTGAAAGATAGGGAGTCCACCTTCCAAGCAAGTGGGTGGTACGTCCTTGTGCAGAATTTCTTTAGTTGGTGATTGCGTGGGGATGCAAATAAGTCTATTTGTGGGAGCCCCCATTTTCTTGTAATTGTTTTGAAGATGTCCGGATGCAGCATCCATTCGTGGGCATCCGTGGTAGTTCTGCTTAGTATGTCTGCTAGAATGTTTTCCTTTCCTGGTACAAAAATTGCTTGCAACTGAATGTTGTAGCTCAGGGCCACATTCCAGAGGTCCATTGCCATCCGGCATAGAGGGTACGAATGTGTGCCTCCCTGTTTGTTGATGTACCACTTAACTGTGGTGTTGTCTGTCCTTAACAGTTGACCTTGTCGAAGAAATGGTCTGAATGCCTGAATTGCCAGTTTTACTGCCAGCATTTCCTTTTGATTTATGTGTAAGTGCAGCTGGTCTTGAGTCCATAAACCTTGAATGCACTTGTCCAGCATGTGGGCCCCCTAACCGAGGTCTGAGGCGTCCGTTGTGATGGTTTGGCTTGGTTGAGTGTTGTGGAAAGGCAATCTTTGTTTGCTTGACAGGCCTGAGCCCACCATTGGAATTCTTGCTTCAGGCATGGAATTATTGGAATTTGGGTTTCTAGGCTGTGCTTGTGCTGAGACCATAAATTCCTTAGGTACCACTGTAACTTTCTCATATGCAGTCTGGCATGTGGAACCAATATTATGCAGGATGCCATGAAACTCAAGGCTTGCAGGACTTTTCTTGCTGTTAGATGATTCTGCTTTGTTAATGCCAAGAAGTAGAGAGGGAGTTGCTCCTGTTTTTCTACTGTTAGGAATGCCATTTGTTTCGTTGTGTCCAGCTCTGCACCCAAAAGGTTATCCTTTGGGATGGTATCAGTCTTGACTTTTTTATATTGACTGTGTATCCCAGAGCTTGTAGTAGGTAAATGACCCTTTTCAAGTCTTCTGCTAGCTTGTTTTTGTTGTCCGCTTGTATCAGGCAGTCGTCCAGGTAAGGGTAGATTTGGATTCCCTGAAGCCTGCAATGAGCAATTACTGATGCCAGGCAATTCGTGAACACTCTGGGTGCAGTAGATAAGCCAAAGGGCAATGCTGAGAATTGATAATGCTCTGATCCTGCAAGAAATCTGAGGTATCTTCTGCAATTTGGTCGTATGGGGACGTGCAGGTATGCCTCCTTGAGATCTAGAGTTACCAGCCAAGACTCCTTGCCCAGCATGGGAAGAAGCTGCTGTAGGGTCAGCATTTTGAATTTTGGAACAATGAGGAATGTGTTTAAAGCGGACAGGTCGAGAATAGGTCTCTATTTGCTTTCTTTTCTTGGTACCAGGAAGAGCCTGGAGTAAAATCCCTGTCCTTGCTCCATAGATGGTACCTTTTCCACAGCTCTCATCCTTAATAATTGAGTTATTTGTTTTAGAGCTTCTGCCTTTTGATTTGGAGGTAGGTTTGGCATTCCTCTCTTCCTGGTAGAGTATGGAAGTGAAACCTGTAACCTTGGTCTATTGTCTGCAAAATCCACTTGTCTCTTGTGATGTAATGCCAGTTTACTGAAAATAAAGCTAGCTTTCCGCCCAAGGGTGCTTCTAGTTGTTCCCTGGTAGGCGGTGCTAGAGCCAAGTCACTGTGATTGTCCTGTAGTAGTGGTGGTGGCTGTGTCTGTGGCTGCACCTCGCTGGTTGTTACCCTGCCACTGGCATCCCCTGTAGGCACCCCTGGATTGGCTTCTGCCTCTTGAACGCCTATTCCTGCCTCTCTGAGCTCTGGAGGAGTCTGGAAAGGACCAATTCTTGGAGGGCCAATTCCTGCTAAACCTTGGAGGTTGGACCTGTAAGAAATCTTTCACTGTTTGGACAGATTTTGCTTTCTCTTCCATCTTCTTCAGCACCTGTTGTGCAGGAGAGCCAAACAAATTGATCTTGTCCATGGGAGCATCTAGTAGTTTTGATTTGACATGGTCTGGTAAGGCCTGCTCTTTTAACCACGCATGCCTTCTGATAACTGTGCCAGTCATGGCTGATCTAAAGGAAGCCTCCAGTGCATCATAGCCGCATTTTAAGGAATGGTTACTGACTTGCTGAATGTTATGTACCATTTCCTGAACAGATTTTTTTGTCTAATGGTTCATCCGAGGACAGTTTTTTGGTTAACTGGTCTAGCATAAATTCTTGATACTGGATCATGTGGAATTGACAGTTCAAGGCCCTAGCTGAAAGAGTAGCAGAAGTGTAAACTTTTTTACCCCATCTCTCTAAGGACCTGGATTCCCTTTCAGAGGGGAGGGGGTTTTTGGCAGAGGTAGCTGCTACAGCCTTAGGGCCCTGGGAGATAGTCTCGGGATCTGCAAAGGGAGCCTTATACAAATGGTAATGCGTGTCCGGGAACCTGTAGTACCTATCGGGCTTAGCAGGGGCCGGAGGTAGAGAATCAGGAGCAGTACAAGCATCATTAAATGCATCATCTACAACAGAAAGAACTGGAGGTATGGCTAAAGGCCTATGTTGTGGTAAATGCAGAAAGGTTCTAAGCCTTTTTCTGGAGTCTGAAAAATCCTGGCCCTGCCACTGAAATTGTTCCCTCATAGCATGCAAGGTTTCCCTAAAGGAAAATTCCTCAGGCGGAGAGGCAGAAGGAATGGACTCTTCAGCATCAGAGTCTTCATAAGGGGAGAAAGGAGCCTCTGGAGGGTTTGTGTTATCTGAATCATCAGAGGAATCATCTGTTGAAACAGGCTCAGGGGGCACTGCTCTAGGCCTCTTCTCTGGAGGTGGGTGAGAGGCCCTGTCAGGTTGAGGTTGGGATCCCCGGATTAAAGAAATGAGGTCCTCTGCTAAACTAAGCATTTGTGAACTAGAGCTAGGCCTGTGAGAGGGGATCTTAGCAGGCACAGATTTAGTAGTTTTAGCTGCTTTGGCCCTGGCAAAGGCCTTAATGGACATGGATGCAGGTGGCCTAGCAGCTCCACGTGCAGGGGTAGAAATATCCAAGGGGATAGTGTCAGATAATTCCTGAGAAACTGTACGAGCAGGAGTGATTTCAGAAGCCGATTCCACCAGGTTGGAAGAGGCCTCGGTAGGAGGTAAGTTTTCGGCTGAAGGAAGAACCGCTTGCTCGGTTTCAGCCGAAACAGAGACACTCGCGGTTGGCTTAACCGCGGTTTCGGCCAAAACCGCAGACCGCGAGTGTCGGTCCTTTTCCTTGCGCTTTTTAGATATTTGCGTAGTCGGAGGATCCGACGGCATAATGTAAGCAAAATCGGAGCCGAAAAACTCCTCAGCAAATTCCGACCGACGTCTAAGCGTCCGTTGGTTAAAAGAAGCACAGGCTAGACAAGCTACTACGTCGTGGTCTGGGCCTAAACAAGGTAAGCAGTAAGAGTGGAAATCTTTATGAGGTATTTGTTTCCCACAAGTTAAACAGTTATTCACTTTTTCTGACATCGGCTGAGGCAAGAAAGAGTCCCCAATGGGGTACTTAGCTTTTTAGAAGTCTTCGGTAGACGTATTCGGTAGTAGTAATCTCTGGTTCTGACCGACCGGCACTTGCGAACAGCTTCTGCTTCGGGCACCACACGGCAAGAAAGACTGAGGAAAATGGCATCGGCTGATGCCTTTATACCCGAATAACTGCAGCTATGACGTCGGGTGAAGTGCGACACCAGCCGAGGCCAGACCCAGACTTTGGAATCCGGCCGACCGAAGGGCTGCCTGACGACAGGACAACCCATTTGTAAGGACTGCAGATGCATCCTTGAAGGACATCTGCAAAACTAATGCAATGGCTGCTACATCAAATGGAAAAACAAGCTGTTGTACACAATACAACTGCTCACTTTTTATAAATGAAAATAGCCTTTCCAATGGTTACGTTAAAGTTGAAGAATGCTATCCTTCCATTTTGGGGTAAAAAATATGGCTGAGGATCTCTATCAAGCTTCAGTAGACAGTTCCACTACATACAAAATCCAGTGCAATAATCCTTACAAGGTACATCTTATCTAAATATTACATACAGGAAAATTAATATGACAAATACTTACACATCTTGAAATTCTTCCAACGACTTCTGTGGTGTGAAAACATTCAATAATCCAATTATCTGAAAAAACAGGGAATGCACACAGGACAATAAGACCATATGAATAAAACAAACATCAAGCTAGTCTGGGAGAAGATGCAGACAGACAACCAAGTTAAATTAGTCAAAACGTTTAGATATACATGCACTCTTGCTATAACCGAGTTAATGCTAACATGGCAGCTAGACAGCAAGATTTTTAGTTCTGCATCACAGTGTAAATATAACTGCATACTTTTATATAAAAGGTCATTATGTTAACATTCTGTTAATTTAGGATGGCTTCTACTCCTTAAAAATTATGTCAAAGTGGTCATCTTACATAATTATTTTTTTTAACTTTCTTGAAGAGAGTTTAGATTTTAGCTTCTGCTATAGCAGACAGACAAGAAAATGGACTTCTCATTTAACAACACTTACTAGTGTAGCAAATCGCTATAAAATCAAAGCCTCTTGAAATGGGTTTCCTTGGATATAGCATGCAGTCAGAACAGTTGAAGTAACTACATGTATTTGGTATCAGGAGTGCAAAGCAAATACGTTTCTTAGAATGTCTAACAGACAGTGTAGAAAATCTAAGATTTTTGCTGCAAGTGTTTGCATAGATATTTTTATAGCCCTAGCAGACTGCAAATAATTTTTCCTCAGGTACACATATTTTGGAGGTGTGATAGGGAAGGAATAACTGGAAACAAGAAGTTATGCACTCACCATAATGTTCAATGTATGTAGTCCATCTCGCCTCACATTCTTACCCTTGGGTTCAGACCCGAACCTTGACTCAGACTCGGTCATACTCTAGCTCAAAGTCTTCAATTGGCTCGTGGCTAAGAGGTATCCCATACTGCAATGCGCCTATTCCCAGATCTTGTTTGCTGCAAGCTCACAGACACGCACAGACACACAGAGACCACGCCAAGAGAAAGAACCAACCCAACAAATCAAAAAGGAGTGCTGAAAACAGTGACTCAACCTCTAGGTCCTCCAGGAGGGAGAAGGTGGGTGGGTTAGTAAGAATGTGAGGCGAGATGGACTACATACATTGAACGTCATGGTGAGTACATAACTTCTTGATTTTATGTAGTCCAATCTCGCCTACATTCTTACCCTTGGGACAGCGTCCCTAGCACCTAAAGCTTGGGTGGCTCACTGGAAAATACTCCTGAGCACTGTGGAACCAAAGGAAGATATGCCTCAAGATATCAGATCCAATTTGAAGTGACTAATAAAGGTGTGAGGCGATACCCATGTGGCTGCAGCAAAAATATCATCCATAGACATCCTAGCCTGAAAAGCAGTAGAGGTAGACACCGATCGTGTAGAATGAGCCTTCACTTTAAAGGGTAACTCCTTGCCATTTGAAGTATAATGAAGGAAATGCAACTAGAAATCCATCTGGACAGAGTTATTTTAGAAACTGGAGCCCCGAGTCTATTGCCTGAGAATGAGACAAAGAGTTGATCTGATTTCCTAATATCTTTAGTTCTATGTAAATAGAAATGCAATTGTCTGAACATCTAGCTGATTAAACTTAATTCTGCCCTGTTACAGAATTCAAGGAAAAATACAGGCAGCTCAATGGACTGGTTGAGGTTGACAACTGAAGCAACCTTAGGCATAAAGGAAGGATTAGGTCTTAGAGAAACCCTATCCTTGTGAAATACTAAGTAAGGGAGCCGAACCAATAAAGCTTAGAGTTCAGAGACCCGCCTAGCCAAGTGATGGCCATCAAGAAGATGGTCTTCCAAGACAAAAATTTAATGTCACAAGTTGCTGCGGGCTCAAAAGGAGGTGAGGTAAGCCGCTGTAACACAAAATTGAGGTCCCGTGGCATTACAGTATCAAAGATTGGAGGTCGAAGTAGCATAGTCCCTTTCAGAAAAGCCCTACAAAGTCTGTGTACCATTACATTGGGTTCATTAGCAACATGAAAAGTAGAGACGGCTGCCAACTGCACTTTGATAGTTGCTGCAGCTGATCCCTGGCTGAACAGTTGAGAAAGAAATTCTAAAACTGATGAAATGGGAGCTGTATAGGGATCAATCTGCCTTTCATGAGCCCAAATGGAGAATATCTTCCACTTACTGGAATAAATCTTCCTAGTAGAAGGCTTGTGGGAAGAAGACAGGATATAAACCACCTCCAGGGAAAAATCATGAAGCCTGAATTGGAGCAGCCATGCTGCCATCTTGAGGGTCTGAATGGAGGGGTGGAACTGCCCTGACATACAAGTCAACAGATCTGGCTCTGGGTCCAGAATCCACAGATCGTCCATTAGATAAGGGTGGAGAAAAGGAAACCAAATTTGATGAGGCCAGTGTGGTGCAATCAGTATCATTTTGCTTCCCAAGGATTGTGCTTTCTGTATAACCTTCATTATCAGGGAGACTGGTGGGAAGGCATAGAGAAAACCGGAGGGCCAATCGTGAACTAGAGTGTCCCTGGGTGCCTCCCCCTTCGGGGGGATAAGGGTGAAGTAGCTGCTGCATTTGGCATTGAGGGGGCTGGCAAATGTATAGCAGCAAGTCTAACCCCATCTGCGGAAAACCCACTCCGCCACTTGTTCGTTCAGGGACCACTCGTGAGGCATTAGAATAGCTCTGCTCAGCCTGTCGGCAATCACATTGGACTTCCTCGGTATGTGCGTTGCAACTAGAAAGCGTCGGAAGATACTGCCCACTACCACACTCAAAGTGCCTCTCTGCAAAGGGGATACAACCTGGTTCCTCCCTGTTTGTTCAGATACCATATCACTGACAAGTTGTCTGAGTGGATTGCAATTGTCCCATGAGGAAGAAAGCCTTGAAGTGCTTGCAACGCTAATAGCACCGCTCTCATCTCCAAGACACTGATATGCAAATGGGTCTCGTGTTCTTGCCATGTGCCCTGGACTGTCCTGCCAAGATAACGCCCTCCCCCACCCGATCTGGGAGGCATCCATGGTCACCGTGGCAAATGGAGAAGGAAGAACGAAAGGCATGCCTGCATTGAGATTGCTGGTCTGAAGCCACAAACGCAGATCCTGCTTGCACCTGTCTGTAATCAGAATAAGATGGGAGAGTGGGAGATGCTGTAGAGACCATTGGGCAAAAAGTAGCCACTGAAGAAGCCTCATGTGTAGTCTCGCAAGAGGAACTAGCATAATCGTGGCAGCCATGGTCCCTAATAACTTGAGGATCACTTTTGCCTAGACTTTCTTCAAACCTGAATTCTCTCTTCTGGTAGGAAGGCCCTCATGAGCACAGTGTCTAATTCGGCACCGATAAAGGTAACACGCTGCGAGGGCAACAAGGCAGACTTTTCCCAATTCAGAATAATTCCCAGACTTTTGCAGAGCGCAGTAGTGGTGTCCCTGGTCTGAAGCAGTAGATGCCTGGTGGTGGCAGACAGGAGCCAGTCGTCCAGGTACGGAAACACTTGGAATCCCTGACATGTCAAGTGAGCAGTTATCACTGCCATGCATTTGGTGAAAACCCTGGGGGCTGTGGTGAGACCAAAAGGCAGGGTGTGAAACTGAAAATGACTGGCTCCCAGCTGGAAACGTAAGTGACTTCCAGATGCCCTGTCCATCTTGATATGGTAGTAAGCATCGTTGAGGTCGATGGAGCACAGCCACACATCTTTCCCTAATAACGGGAGAATTGACTGTAACGTGACCGTGGGGAACGGACTTCTCTACATGAAGGTTCAAATGGCGGAGATCCAAGATGGGTCTCGGGTCCCCTGTTCGTTTCGGCACCAAAAAGAATCTGGAGTAAGTCCCTAATCCTACTTGGTCTGAGGAGACAGGTTGGATGGCACCCTTTGACAGCAACTTTTGTACTTCTAAAGTTGCGGAACCCCTTTGACTGGGTGGAACATCTAGGATTCTTTTGTATGGAGGGGTATAAGAAAGAAGGGGGATATGATAATCTGGAAATAATATCTAATACCCACTCGTCTTGGGTGATGTCTCACCAGGCTTCTGGGTATAGAGAAATGTGACCCCTGACTGGCTCCAGAGACGCACAGTCGGGCCTACCCTCAGGAGCGCTGGTAGGGAGAACCACGAAAGGAATAGAGGTCCCCCTGGTTACACGGGCCTCCTCTGCCTCTAGGGCAACGTCTACCTGAATTTCCATCCCATCCTCTGCCTCTGGAGGGGGAATCACTCTATGCGTCATGAAAAAACCTCTGCAACATTCTGAACCACATTTTTTCCACCCTTCTGGCCCTTGGGATGAGGTCTAGAAGGCAATGAAAAACAGACTCCCAAGGCAGACAGGATTTTTCCTTCCTGCTCGCACCTACTGCGAGTGTCTTTCACCTTGGGTCCAAATAAGGATGAACTGTCAAAGGGGGCGTTGGTGAAAGTAGACTTGAAAGCGTCTGCGAAATTGCACAGGCGCATCCAGGAGTGTCTCCAAAGAGAGATTCCGGAACCCGCAGCCTTGCTCACTCCGTCGGCTGCGTAACAGATCAGCCTCATGGAGGAGTTGGCAACAGAATTTAGGGTAGACATCTGAGCACTGACCTTCTGAGCCACAGCATCAGAAACATTACCCTGTAGAGAATCTCCCAGCTCTTTTACGAGATCTCTCTGGAGCCGTGTAAAATGCGACAAATAGTTCAGCGACCGCAGTGTAAAGGCCGCTAAAGAACACACGCTTCCCATACCTGTCCACAGCCCTAGACTCCTTGTTAGGGGGATGGACGGTAGATGAAGTTTCTGCAAGTTCCTTCTTGGTGGCTGCTGCCACCACCACGGCATCTACTGGAACGCCTTTCGTAAGAAATTCCCTGTCAGGGGAGCGGACAAGAACTTGTTGCGTCTCCTAGGGACCGGTTCCACAGTGTCTGGAGTTTCCCAGTCCTTTCGATAAACAAGGTCCAGGAGCTCTAACGGGGGAGAAACCCAAGAGGTGGAGGGTTGGTCGAACGGAGGAGAAACCCAAGGGGCGGAGGGTTGGGACCCAAAGGCCTTCAGGAACATAGACTCCTCCTCAGAAGGGGCTTTGAAGAGCCAGTCGCCTCTCTGTCTCAATATTTCCAAAATATATGAGAAAGAGATATTGTCAGAAGACGACTTGGGGGGACCCCTCTGACTCCTCGAGGTCGGTGTTAGACGTGAGAGACTCATCTTGGGAGTCCATGTGCTTCCTTTTGCACACACTCTTTCTGGGGGCCTCCTCAGGTAAAAACTCTGGGGAGGCCTCAGAAAGTTGGGGACCACTCATGAAGGTATCCTGAGGCCTTGGGTCTTCACTGTCCCTGGATAAGAGGGTGATCAGAGACTGATATCGGTGCTGGAGGGGGAAGAGTGTCAGTGCGGTAAGTTGCAGCTGACAACCTAGCCAGCACACTCCTCATGACCTCGAAAGCTGATCCCCCCGGCTCCGAAGGTAGACTAACCGTGGAAGATACGGTAGTAGCCCTCAGAGCTGAGGAGATGAGGTCCAAAGCCAATGTCAGGTCCACGCTCACCCGAGCCGAAGCACTGAGAGGAAGGCTCGGAGACTAAGATAGATTCGTGACCTCCCTCTCGGGTCCGACCGGCTAACTGTGAATCCTGGACCCCGTGGACGGTGCCGACGGGGTCGGAGTGGAGATCGGAGCAGAGATGCCAAGCTACTTCCAGGCTACTGGAACCGACCTCACATCGTCCGACGGAACCGACAGCTCTGACTCCGACGAAAGGCTCGGAGGCGGAACAGCCAAAGATGAAGGGACGATGGGCTCCAGAGCCAACTGGGCCTGAGCCGAAAGCAATTTAGCCAACACCGTTGACTGGAGCAGTTTCTTCACCACTCTATCAACATAGTCATCGGAAGAGGGTCCTTGAGGACCTAGAGGATACGGTCAGGGATCTGGATCTCCCTACAGAGGGAGACCTGTGAGTCGGAGAAACCAATCGAAAAACTGGAGACCAGATCCAATAGACTGGGAGCCGATGTCGACATCATAGATGCACTGCCTTCTGTCAGCCCCGAAGCCAGTGGAGCTGAAGAAGCAACTGTAGTTTTGGTGATTTTCTCTGGTGGCTCTGAGGAAACAGACTGAGTTTTAAATCTTGACCACAATAACCCTTTAACCTAACCATTCTGAGCAGAAAAATTATTACTTATTACAGCCCACCCTGCATCTCACACTGATTTTAACGACAAGAGAGAATGATTGGAGGATAAAGGCTATATATTAACAGGGGTCCGCTTATAAATCTTGAACGCTCAAGCTTGAAATTCAAAACACTGAAAACTCAAAATACTGAATTTCATAATATTGAAAAAAAAAAAAAAACTACAGGATACTAACACTTGGTATACTCCAGCACAAGTACCTAGAGAAACAAAAAAAAGACAAAGCATATTGGTTTACTCCAACTGTTAGCAGGGGGGAAAACTCCCCTGCACCTCCCATGTCAGGGGCTGCGCCCCCCACACCCCCCTGCTACTTAAATTCATCAACTCTGCGATCGCACTTTACTACACTAAGATGAGTTATGTTGTACAGCAAATTAAAAGGCAACATGACTAAGGTTACAACAGGCAGTCATGAAGCACGTAATGGTATGTTTGCCATTTTCTTCTGTGGAGTGCGATCTCGGAGTTGATGTATTTAAGTAGAAGGGGGTGTGGACTGCGCAGCCCCCCACATGGGGGGTGCAGGGTGGCTTGCCCCCCTGCTTATAGTTGGAGAAGAGTAATATGTTTTGTTATGTTGTGTTGGAATATTGTAAGTGTTGATGTACTTTGTTTTTTTTCCATATTATGAAATTCATTATTTTGAGTTTTCAGTATTCTGAACTTTCAGGATTTTGGCTTCAGTATTTTGAATTTCAAGATTTAGAAGCAGACCCATTAACAGACATACCAAAGCACACTACCCCCCCCCCCGAATAAAGATTTGAACAAACACCCTCAAAATCCAGGAACTTGTTATAACCTATCAAAGTAGCCTGTCTCTTACATTGCAGGACAAAAATCTTCTGAAATGATGTAAGTTTGATTACAATCAGACAGCAAAAGTTAACCTGAAACTTCTGTTTACTTTTCCTTAATCCTGTAATGCCATAAAGCATTACCACTTGCCTTTGGTTAACCTGAATCATCATAAGCAGAACAGCATATTTTCAACACGACCCTGTTAAAATAAGTAGAAAGACATGTCTGTCTATAAAAAAACTCAGGAGAAGATGACACCAGTGTGGAACAAGTGAGAACACCTATGAAAGTACGAGAAGGAAATTGCAGCTCCACTTCAGCTGCTCTCAGCAAGGTCTGCAGCTTTAAAAATATAAGATACTTTTACTGAATATATTTACATTAACATCGTTAGAAACAAAATTTTTCACATCCTAGTAATTAAATTTGAAATAATTGTGTAAACTAATAGGAAACACTAAATGCATTAACACAAATAATGCAACACAAGTATTTAATGGACTGAATTATACTTACATTTTTATGATTCACATATTTCATGAGGACTAGTTCTCTGAATGCCCTTTTAGCATGAGTCTGATTCTGAAAGGGCCGGCTAAGCTTCTTTATTGCAACATTTCTATCAAGAACAGCATCATAGGAAGCACTGAAAAGAGACAGACCAATGCCCTTTAAACAAGCACAAGTTTTGTTGCAAAACAAACAATGTAAGTAAAGGCACAAAAACAAAATGGCTGCATTAGTGCTGACTGTTGCATCTTTGAATAACAAAATACTTCATCAGTACTATAAATACATTGTACAGCAACACAATGCAGCATTTAATGGATTATCTAAACTTATAAAGAGACTATCAGCTTAACAGTTACCATGGGAAAACTTTGGCACTTCTTACTGCGACTATTTCAGAAGAAGTGGCAGCATCATTCATACTGCTGTTTTTCTTTTTCTGAAGACTTCAAAATACACATACAGTTCACAAACAACTCACACAATGAGAATACTGAACCCTCAATGTTCTTATTTAGCAAGCAGCTTTGCAACATACGTATCACACAAACATCTTCCAACAGTTTCTATTTATCTACAAACCTAAAAAGCTGTGCTTAATGGCATTCATGTCACACTAGGCACAGTGGTATTTTCTGCAGTATTGTTATCCAAGACAGTGCAGGCTTTATTTTTCATGTACTACAATTGGATTTATGCTCTTTTGCTTTAATTCAATAAGCATTTTTCATGTTCTAGCAACTTCAAACATGGAAAGTAACTCACTGTGCAGATGTGCTGGAATTTTTTATAAAAGCTTTTCCACAAACGTATTTCAATAAAATATGTGATCATTGGCAAGCAATTAAGTGCGGTACTTACGTAGTCTCGCAACCACATTCTGTGCTCAGTGCAAACCCTTTTGCGTCTCGATAGATGTTATATACAGTTCGCCCACATTTTGAAAAGTAGTTGTTTTTCACGGATAAGTAAACCAAGGACCGGTTGTCATACTTATCAAGGGTCTGTGTTTTTGCATTTAATTTGTGCTAGTCACCGAATAAATGCCGATACAAAAAATGTTTAGTTCACTTTGCAAGTGAACTACATTAATTTTTATAAACCGTCCCTTGAATTTTAAGTGCAGACATATAACCGAAAACCCTGCAGCCATGCCACCCCCTTTCAGGAAGCACCCCTAGGGTATTTTTCTGCCAGGCATGAATGCGTTCAGCATGACCGTTACAGCTGTGGTTCCCCATGGAAATGCCCCCCAGACACTCGTACAAGAAACATTGTAACGCAACACCATTTCACGGCTTTCCTTTTAATGTTTGTATTTATACAATAATAATATATGTGCCAATCTTTTTGCACCACATAATGTACTAGTGCTCATGAGTAAACCACCCTGTGAACACACACTTGGAATCTGCTTGAGCTATCCGTAGAAGAAGCAGTTTAATGACATACTATCTCACGGTTTTCCTTGTAATATTTTGACAGACATGTTTATTAATATACATTTCAAAGTCTTTGGAGCAGAAAAGTAACAGTTTAAAGTAAGACTGGACTGTGCAAACACTGTTTAATGTGGTTGCAACAACACGTGGAGCAGAAAAGGTAAGTGTTCATGATAAGACTGGACTGTGAAAACACAGTTGGAATGTGGTTGCGATAATACTTAAGTACCTTAAGTGCTTTGCTTCCAAGTTGATCTCAACTGATTTGTTTGCTGAGCAAAGCAAAGGAAATGTCTGGAGAAGAAAAAAAAATATTACTACTAATATGAGAAAGAAGCATAACCGATACTTTTATAATATATATAATTTTATAAGATACTTTTAACTCCAAGATTAAGTCTGGGAGGAAAAGTACAGACTATTACCACTGGAGGACCCACCAAACTCTGCTTGGTGCTATGGCCAACAGCAAATTATCTAATGCACACAGGGTACAAAAGCGTTTTCCTCAGCAGCCAAGACAGCAGATCTCCAAGAATGAGCCTTTAAGAGATACCTAAATGTTTAAAGATTTCACAGAAAAAGCACTTTAAAGCTTTAATGTGGTTTTCATGCCATCACAACCACCAAAAGTTCATCTTGGAATTTTGCAAGACAGAAATTGTACAAGGTACTCCTCTCCCCTACTGAATATTCAAGTGTCCTTTGCAGAATTACTATCTGGAAATGGTCTCTGCTACAACCGCAAGTGTTACAAGGATGAAGCAGATTTGCATAACATCAGACCCTAGCAAACAGGAAACAGTCCGCAAAGTGTCAGTATTTCCAGGCACCACTCCCCTAACAATTTGCTTGTAAGAAAAAAGTAAGTTGTATATGTATGTAATGTTCCATCTGTGTTGCTATTAAATTATCCTTGACAGATGGGTCCAGTTATGATATCGGAACTGACTCAGCCGTTACTACAGCTCATGCTAGCCAAAACTCGAGCTTCACCTCTACCCACAATCCCTCTCTTGCAATTACCTCAGACTGAGTTTGCAACTCGAGCTTCACCTCTACCCACAATCCCACTCTTGCAATTACCTCAGACTGAGTTTGCAGAAAAGTATATAAAGATATACATGTATAAACACATACACAAATTTTAGAAAGAAAGCCTAAATGGAAGCCATATCTACTGTGGTTAAAAAATCATAATTCAAGGATATACAATCTGCTCCACCAAAACATTTTTAAAGGTCGGTGGAATTGAGGGTGGAAGTCAAGGATAAATGAAGATGGACAATACAGGTGGAACATTATGGTAAGTACATAACTTCTTTACCTGATGTTGTCAATCTTCATTTTATCCTTGACAGATGGGACAGAGTCCCCAGCTACGTAAAATCTTGGATGGACTCACACAAGAATATTCCTGAGCACCATCGAACCAAAGGACGCCCTTCCCCTAGAGACCTAGTCCAATTTGTAATGAGTAATAAAGGTATGGGAAAAAGCTCAAGCAGTTGCTGCACATACTTCATCCATTGAAGCTCTAGATTAGAAACCTGCCGCGGTAACTATAGATCTTGTAGAATGCGCTTTCAAGGGCCTAATAAATGAAAACCAGTCTTTCAGATGTTTAGCCAAAGTTAGCTTGCTGACTAGCTTACCCAACTTTGCACTGGTTGTTCTGTGAAGACAGAAATGTAACAGCCTATGAACATCAAGTAAATGTAAGGCATATTGAGCTTTGCTGGAAAAGCTTGGAAAGAAAACTGGTAAATTAATCATTTGATGGATGTTAGCCTCTGAGACTACCTTGCGTAGAAAGGAAGGGTTTGTTTGTATAAAAAAAAAAAAAAAAAAGGAAGTTATGTACTCATCATAACGTTCCATCAGAGTAGTTCTGCTTCATTAGTCTTCAACCTGTGGGTCCTCAGATCCACGGCCACTTTTTCCAGCTACGGCTCTAAGCTCCATGCTTCTCCCCTTACCCATAATGCCCCCTGTCTCCCTTCAGATCGAGTTTGCTGCCCAACTATCAGATACCTGATCAAACACCACCTTATCCTCCAACACAAACATTACAAAAAAGCTTTAACCCTGACAGAACCAAAGAATCCAGCAATAACTGTCCGGTACAAAGGACATGTCATATCCCAAAGCATAAGGTTAGGGGGAAGGGGGGGGGGCGTTGAAGACAAATGAAGTAGAACTACTCAGATGGAACATTATGGTGAGTAGATAACTTCTTTATCTAAAGTAGTTTATTTCATTTGCTCGTCAACCTGTGGGACAGAGTCCCCAGCTACTTAACTCTTGGGAGATCCTCATGGAAGGACATTCCGGAGCACCCCAGAACCAAAGGATGCTCTACTCCTAGAGACCAAATCCACTTTATAATGAGCAAAACAGGTGTGAGATGAGGCCCAAGTAGCAGCTGAACAAATATCGCCCAGAGAGACCCTAGACCAAAAGGCCACTTAAGTAGCCATTGATCGAGTCGAATGAGCCTTCACTCTTCCTGGAAGAGACAAACCTCTATCTGAGTAAGCCCAGCCAATGCATTGCCAATGCATTGTGAAACCCAGCGAGCAATAGTCACTTTTGAGACAGGTTTACCTAAGAAGGGCTTGGCATAGGACAAAAAAAGCTGATCAGACTGGCGGAAAGGTTTATCCCTGTGCAGATAAAACCTCAACTGCCTATGTACATCCAGTAAATGTAATTTGTATTCCCCTTTGTTCTGGTAGTTCAGAAAAAATACTGGTAAATTAATAACCTGATTAATATTGGCCTTCGAAGCTACCTTGGGAAGAAAGGACAAGTTAGTGCGTAGCGACACTCTATCCTTGTGAAAGATTACGTAAGAGACTTTGACAGAAAGAGCTTGAAGCTCCAACATCCTTCTAGCAGATGGAATGGCAACGAAGAAGGCAGTTTTCCAGGTCAAAAATTGTAGATATACAGATGCCACGAGCTCAAAGGGAGGAGAAGCCAATGCCTGCAACAAAGGGAGATCCCACAGAGGATTCGGGTCCTTAACTGGGGCTCTGAGAAGAAAAGCACCTTTGAGAATTAGTTTAGAAGAAGCCAACAAAGACATGTCTACCCAGATATGAAAAATAGAAATGGCGGCTAGTTGGATTTTCACCGTTGAGGAAAGTACAGTTGTGTACACCTACCATAAATGTAGATGTTAGAGTGTCTTCACTGTTGCAGTCATGACTGTAGGGTTCTCCCCTGCCGGCAGGCAGCCCTCGGTCGGCCAGAATCCCAAAGTCTGGGTCCGGCGTCGGCTGTTCATCCATGCTCCTTGACATCACAGCGCCAGGAGTACAAAGCTGACAGCCGACGCCATCTTCTCCAGTTTTTCTTGCCCCAGATGTCAGGAGTCCCAAAATGAAAAAGGTCCCATAACCTTTGCAAATATACCTCAGAAGAATGGTGAAAAAAGGAACTACACAAAAGTAAAAATAAGAGGGGACAGGAGGGAGGGAAACCTAGACTGCAACAGTGAAGACACTCTAACATCTACATTTATGGTAGGTGTACACAACTGTACTATGTTCATCGTGTTTCACTGTTGCAGTCATGACTGTAGGGTAGAATCCCAAAGCTGAAAGAAAGGGAGGTGGTCATAAAGAAGGGGTGGCTAAAAGGCCCTGCAGGACTGCAGAGGCAAAGCCTGCCCTAGACTCAGAGTAGAGAGGTAGATTATAGTGCTTAGAAAGTATGCACTGAACTCCAAGTTGCAGCTTCCAAAATGTCTTTGGTAGGAACTCCCCTGAGGAAGGCCGCAGAAGTGGCAGCAGCTCTGGTGGAATGAGTCCATATACTCCCTGGGATTTACTTTCCATGGTGTGAATAACAAAATCTGATTCCATGAGCAATCCATTTAGAAATGGTCCGTTTTGTAATGGCTTTACCTTGGGAACTTGAAGCATAAGAAACAAACAATTGTTCTGATTTTCTGATGTCCTTGGTTGCAGGCTCAAAAGGAGGCAAGGTTAGTTTTTCCAAAACATAGTTGAGATCCCAAGCAGGAATGGGAGGAGATCTACTAGGTCTTACGTTCTTAGCTCCTCTGAGGAACTGTCTCATGAGCTGGTGGGAAAAGATGGGAGGGTCTGTATTATAATGAGCAGAAATAGCAGAGTCATGAATCTTAATGGAAGAGAAAGAGAGACCCTTATGTAAGAGATCTGTCAAGTAAAGTAAAATTAAGGTAATGTTAGGAAGAAGAGGATCAGAATCCTGAGCCTGCATCCAGGAACAAAATCTTTTCCATTTTCCAGCATAAGATTTTCTAGTGCTAGGACGTCTGGCTTCTAAAATGACATCCATAACCTGCTTGGGTAGGAAAGAAGAAATCAAAGGCCCTGGATTAACCAGCCAGGCTGAGAGTTCTGACATGAGAGAGTGTAGAACCTGACCCTGATGTTGGGACAGAAGGTTCGGAGACTGAGGCAAAACCCAAGGGGGCTCCAGACATAGGTTCTTTAGAGTTGGATACCAAAACTGCCGAGGCCAATTTGGAGGCAGCAAGATTATCATCTTGGGCTTGTCCTGTTTTATCTTCAATAAGACCCGTGGAAGAAGAGGAAGAGGTGGAATGGCATATCCCAAGAGGTTCCTCCAACTGAATGACAGGGCATCCACTTTCCAAGCTTCTCTGTGGAAAGTCCTGGTGCAAAAATTCTGTAGTTGATGATTGAGATGGGGTGTAGAGAGGTCTATGTGAGGACATCCCCAGACTGCTGTTATCATCCTGAATATTTTGGTGTCCAGCATCCATTCGTGTGGATCTGAAAGGTTTCTGCTCAGACTGTCTGCCAAGAAGTTTTGTTTCCCTGGTAGAAACTGAGCTTGAAGATCCAGATTGCAAGCTAGAGCTGTGTTCCATAGATCCATGGCTAGTCTGCAAAGGGGGTAGGAATGAGATCCCCCTTGCTTGTTTATGTACCACATAACTGTGGTGTTGTCTGTCCGTATTAGCAGTTGTCCTGGTTGTAAAAGATTCCTGAAGGCCAATAGAGCTTTCTGAACGGCTAACATTTCCTTTAAATTGATATGCAGGTGCTTCTGATCCTTTGTCCAAAGGCCCTGCAGATAAGTGCCCTGAAAATGGGCTCCCCAAGCATAATCCGAGGCGTCCGTGGTTAGAATCTGAGTGGCAGGAGGCAGACGGAAGGGTTTCCCTTTGTTTAGAGCACATGCCCTGGACCACCAAAGAAATTCCTTTTGAAGGCAAGGAAGGACGGAGATCAGTATATCTAAGCTGTGGCAATGCTGAGACCATACACTTTTTAGGTACCACTGTATTTTCCTCATGTGTAGTCTTGCATATGGTACAAGAAGGATGCAGGAATTTCCTTGCAGATAGTTGAGTTAAAGTTGCCAAGGTTTTGAAAGTTGAAGCCAGCTGTAATTGTTTTTCGGATGTCAGAAATGCCATCTGGGTTGTGGTGTTTAGAGGAGCACCCAGAAAAGTTATCTGTTGTGATGGTGTCAAATTTGACTTTTTTATGTTTACAGAGAATCCCAGGAACTTGAGGAGGTTCTGTACAAATTCTAGATGCTGGAGTAAGACATCCTTGCTGTCTGCCTGAATTAGACAATCGTCCAGATAAGGGTAAATTTGAATTCCCTTTAGTCTGCAGTAAGCTACTACTGGAGCCAGGCATTTGGTGAAGACCCTGGGCGCAGTAGACAATCCAAAGGGCAGCGCAGAGAATTGAAAGTGCCTCGATCCGGCCTTGAACCAGAGGTATTTTCTGCAATCCTGCCCGATGGGAATGTGTAAATATGCCTCCTTTAAATCCAAAGTTACCATCCATGCATCTTTGGACAGCACTGGAAGTAGCTGCTGTAGAGTAAGCATCTGGAATTTTGGAATCTCTAAAAAGGTGTTCAAGACTGACAGATCCAGAATGGGTCTCCATGAGTTTTGCTTCCTTGGGACTAGAAAGAGCCTTGAGTAAAAACCTTTTCCCATCTCTGAAAGTGGAACCAGTTCTATGGCATTCATAGCCAAAAGAGCTTTCACCTGGTTTAAGGCCTCCGTCCATTGAAGTTTTGGAAGGTCTGGCCATCCGCTTGGCCTTGGCAAGGTATGAAAATGGAATTTGTAACCTCTTAAAACCACATCCAAAACCCACTTGTCTTGGGTTATTGGAGTCCAATTCTGATAAAAAAGAGAGAGTTTTCCTCCGAGAGGGGCTTCCAGGCAAGAAGTTCCTGTAGCCCAACAGAGGGAGTCATTGAATTTGTTTCCTTTGAGTTTGTGACCTGTCCTCTCCTCCCCTAGGGGTGGAAGCAGTCCACTGTCTTGGTCTATAAGAAGCTTGTGTTTGAGGCCTTCCTCTGGAGCGTCTATATCTACCCCTCTGAGGCCTGTCTGGAGTGGGAAAGGACCAATTTTTTGAAGGCCAATTCCTGCTAAATCTAGGTGGCTGTACTTGTAAGAAATCTTTAACTGTTTGCATGGATTTTGCCTTATCCTCCATCTTTTTAATCACCTCTTCAGCATTTGATCCAAACAAAACATTATCCTGAACAGGAGCATCCAATAATTTAGCCTTTACTTGTTCAGGCAAATTTTGTTCCTTTAGCCATGCATGCCTTCTAATGACTGTGCCAGAGGCCGCAGCCCGACAAGAAGCCTCCAAGGCATCAAATCCACAGTGTAAACCATGCTTCCCAACTTGTTCAGTGGCATGCAATAAGTCATGTAATTCCTTATCATCTGCACAGGCAGAAATGGAAGTAAGCTTTTGTTTTAAAACAGACAAGAGAAATTGCTGGTATTTCAGCATATGAAACTGACAGTTTAAAGCCCTAATAGACAAAGTAGCAGAAGTGTACACCTTTTTGCCCCATCTTTCTAAGGATCGAGAATCCTTTTCAGTAGGAATGGGATTTTTGGCAGAAGCGGCCTTAACTCCCTTAGGACCCTGAGAAATGGTTTCAGGGTCAGCAGAAGGGTTCTTGTTTTAAAAACTGGTGGGAATCAGGAACCCTGTAATATCTATCAGGCTTAACAGGAGCAGGAGGAAGAGAGTCAGGGGTTAAGTTAGCCTCCGAAAAGGCATCATCCACAATATCCAAAACAGGAGGAATAGCCAGGGGTCTATGTTGGGGAAGAAGAAGAAAATCCCTCAGTCTTTTCTTAGATTCCGAATACTCCTGTCCTTCCCAGTGGAAATGTTCCCTCATTTTATGCAAAGTTTCCCCAAAAGAGAAATCCTCAGGGGGAGAAGCTGAAGGAATGGATTCCTCAGCATCAGAATCCTCATAAGGAGGGAAAGAATATTCCTGGTCAGAAGAAGAAACTGAGGAAACAGAAGCCTGATCAGAGGAATCTTAATAAACATCCTGCCTTGGCCTTTTATCTGGAGGGGGATGTGAACCCCTAATCATAGTAAGTAAATCCTCCGCCATCTTGAGTAACTGTTTCTGTGACTTGGGAGCCGGTTCAGAGGCCTGTGTTGCAGTCTTTGATTTAGGAGTCTTTGCCTTTGTCTTTGGCTTTGCTTTTATTAGAAGCTGAGTAGGCCTGAAAACCCCTTCGGAAGCCGGTACCTGCACAGCGGCTCCGGACCCATCCGAAGGAACATTGTCCAAAGGTCCTGCAATAGAAATATTTAAAGGCCTGGTTGGCTCCTCATGAGAGTCCGTTTCGGCCATTGGTTCTGAAATGGCCGACGACAGGGGCTGCAAAAGCGCCTCACTGACGACGGCCGAACCTGAAGCTGGCTCCGCTTGTGCGCTATCATCAGATTTGGACCTCAGAGGCCTGTCTTTATCCTTGCGACATTTGTGAACTCTGGTAGTCGGAACCGTATCAGACGACATTTTGTAGTTAAAGCGCCTACCGAAGTAATGAAAAGCAAAATCGTACCTTCGCTTAATTGTACGTTGATTGAATCTAGCACAAAACCGACAACTAGCTACGTCGTGGTCAGGGCCTAAGCAAGGAATACAGTAAGAATGAAAACCCTTATGAGGCATTTGCTTCCCACATGAAATACAATTATTAACTTTTTCTGACATCGGAGTGGAGCAAGAAAAAAGTTTCCCCAACGGGGTACTTAGCTTTGAGTGGAGAAGAAAATCTTCGGACTGAAGTTTATCAGAAAAAATCGTCAGGAGTAAGCCGACCGGCACTTGCGAACTGCTATCACTGCACGGCAAGAAAGACTGGAAAAGATGGCGTCGGCTATCAGCTTTGTACTCCTGGTGCTCTGATGTCAGGAAGCATGGTTGAACAGCCGACGCCGGACCCAGACTTTGGGATTCTGGCCGACCGAGGGCTGCCTGCCGGCAGGGGAGAACCCTACAGTCATGACTGCAACAGTGAAACACGAACATCTAGCACCCTGAGGAAAAATGCTAGCTAGAAAATTTAAAACCACCGAAAGCGGTGCAGTGAAAGGGTCCAAAGACCTCTGAATGGCCAATATAGAAAAACGTTTCCATTTACTGCGATAAACTTTTCTGACAGATGATTTATGATCCGCCACCAGAATAGACTCAACAGGAGATGACAGACTGGGAGTCCTAAGAATCATGGGAACCGGAGCAGCCAAGCAGTGACTTCAGACTGTCCAAGTCTGGATGAGGAATCCCCGAGGAATGTGAAAGCAGAGCCGGGACTGGATCCAAGGTCCATGGTGGAATAACTAAACGAGACCCGAGTAAGGGGAACCAAACCTGTCGAGGCCAGAATGGGGCGAAAGATCACAGGGCTCCCCAGCCTTCGAGCTTTCTGTAGAAACTTCGACATGAGGGGAAGGAGGAGGATATACATAAAGAAGCCTGGGAGGCCAAGCATGAATCAGAGCATCTCTGGGGGGGTTCAGAGCAAAAAAACATGCTGCATTTTGCAATGGAAGGAGATGCGAAGAAATCGCAGCAAGGACGACCCCACTCTAGGAAGATCTGTTCTGCTACTGAAGGTTTCAGAGACCACTCATAAGGCATCAGGACAGATCTGCTGAGCCTGTCCGCTAAAATGTTGGACCATTCCGGGATCTGTGTTGCCACCAGAAAACGGCCGGTGGAGATCACCCATTCCCACACTCTCATGGCCTCTCGACATAAGGGATAAGATCTGGTTCCCCCCGTTTGTTGATATACCAGACCATGACATGCTGTCACAGTCTGATCTGCAATCATTCCCAGAGGAAGATGAGCATTGAGGGCCTGCAACACAAGAAGAACCGCTCTCATCCCTAAAACACTGAAGTGCAGATAGGTCTCGGAGGGGAACCACGTGCCTTGGACTGTCCATCCTGAGCTATGCCCCTCTACCCTAGTAGGGAGGCATCCGTAGTCAACGTGGTTTGGGGTAAAGGAGTTTGAAAAGGCTGTCCCCCTTGAGGAGATCCAGGGACTGAATCCACCATCAAAGGAAGTCCATGCATGCTTTTGAAATTCTCACTGGAAAAGACAAAGGAAGGTCTAACAGGGACCACTGGACCGCCAGTATCCACTGCAATACCCTCATATGAAGGCGAGCCATGGGGTGATTTATTTTGGCCGCCATAGAACCTAGAGCTCTTAACACTGCTTTGGCTCTTGGCAAATTGGTCTGAAGACTGTGTAAGATGTGTAACTTCAAGCTGCGTATCCTGTCTGAGGTGATGAACACCTACGATTGTTCTGTGTCCAGCCGTGCCCCAATGAAATCTAAATCTGAACCGGGTGAAGAGCAGACTTGTTCATATTGATCATAATGCCCAACTTGTTGGCTAGCTTAAGGAAGGAGTCCCTGGCCTGACATACTAGATGCTCTGAGGGGGCGGTAAAGAGCCAATCATCCAGGTACGGAAAGACCTGAATGCCTTGAAGCTTCAGGTGAGCCGCTACTACTGCCATTACAGTGGGAAAAATCTGGAACCAGCTTCCAATTGAAATTTTTACTCTTTCTTCTATACTGCTTTTCAAAAAACACCTTAAAGAAGACCTTAAAAACACATTGGCTTTGTCCCTGCTCTAACCCTGCTAATATCTTTCTCCCCATACTTAGCTACTCTACTGTACTAGGATGCTGACATGTATTAACCGGTTATTTAACATCTCACTAGTATCGAACGAGATTTCCTTCTTTGTACTTTATAAGAATTTTTATATTAGCTTTCCTTCTTACTTAACAAAAAAAATAAAAAGTGGGGCTTATGTTTTTTTTCAGTGTTGTCTGCTGTTTGTATTAGATGTTAGCAAAATAACTAAAATAAAAAGAAAGCATCCACAGATAATCCACCAACAATATATTATGTTAACCGCTTTCATCCGCTAAATAGCTAGACTTCCTCAGATGTTAGCTAAACCCCATAAAGGACTCTGTAGAAGTTTTTCCATATTTACAATCTCAACAATGTTCTGTTATTCATTTTACTATCATATATATTGTATGTTATGTTGTTGCCTATGCTTGGAGCTTTTCTCCCCGGGCCTCTACTGAAAATGGACATGTATATCCAGTTAGACTAGCCTGGTCAACATATGTAAAATAAAATAAAAATAAATAAATTACCTTGGTAAACAACTGGGGGGGGGGGGGGGCTGTGGTGAAAACAAAGGGAAGGGCTCAAAATTAGTAATGATTGGCTCCCAGCTGGAAGCGAAGGAACCTCCGGGAGCGCCTGTGCATCTTGATGTGATGGTACGCATCCTGGAGGTCGATCGAGCACATCCAGTCTCTGTCCTGCAGATAAGGCAGAATAGACTGACTCGTGACCATCCTGAATTTTGTCTTGGTTACAGACAGGTTCAATTGGGACAGATCCAATATTGGTCTGAATTCCTCCATCTTTTTTGGCACTAAAAAGAACCTGGAATAAACCCCAGATCTGGACTGGCCTGGGAGACCAGTTGGATGACTCGTTTTCCTAGCAGCAAGTCTACTTGCACTGCTGCTTCCTCCCACTGCATGGGTGGGATGTCTGGGAGGGCTTTGTTCTATGGGGGAAGATCCTTGAAGGGAATGAAATATTTGCTGGATACGACTCGCAGCACCCACTGAACTGTAATGATGGACTCCAATGCTAGTGAGTGAAGCGACAGACTACCCCAGACTGCCAACAAAGATGGATAGCCAGGCAACCCCTCAGGGTTGTTGTCCGGGTTTATCCGAGAAGAGATCTCGGGACCTAAAATTCCTAGAACCCCCTCTGCGTCTAGGCCGGCATCTATCATATCCCCCTCCGTCTCTGGGGGAAGGCGA
Source organism: Protopterus annectens (assembly GCF_019279795.1). Taxonomy (NCBI): domain Eukaryota; kingdom Metazoa; phylum Chordata; order Ceratodontiformes; family Protopteridae; genus Protopterus; species Protopterus annectens. The sequence goes on from NC_056748.1 coordinate 959,414,324, forward strand.
GTCCTGAGCATCCTGGGAAAACATCTGAGACTTGCGGAACCACATCTTTTTCTGGCCTCGCTGGTTCTTGGAAAAGGACCTTTGAGGCGGTAAGAAGCAGACCCCAATGACAAACTGTGTCTTCCCGCCCTCCTCGCTCTGGACCAAAGTCTCTCTGCCCATCTTCCCAACAAGAGAAGAACCATCATAAGGGGCATTGGTAAACGATGCCATGAAGGGCTCCGAGAACTGACATAAGCAGAGCCAGGCTTGGCGCCGGAAGGCAACGCTTGACCCCACCGCCTGTGCAGCTCCCTCCGTGGCATGGGAGAGCAAATGCATAGACGGTGTTGGCTACAGATTTTAGGGTGGCCATTCATGCATCGAACGTCTTCCTGTCCTCTGCTGACATGGACCCTGGGGTTGACTCTGCGACTTCCTTGACCAGATCTCTCTGGAGTCTAACGTGCGCCATGTAGTTCAGCGCCCTCACGCAGAAGGTGGCTGATGCATAAACTTGCTTCCCAAAACGATCCAATATTCTCGACTCTTGGTCAGGTGGATGGACCATGAAACTCTCCTGGGCAAGTTCCTTCTCGGTGGCCACCACCACCATAGTATCTATGGGGGACCCCTTGTGCCAGTGTAATTTGTCCGTGGGGGGCTTAAGACCTTATTCGGGTGCTTGGATATTGGCTCTACGGTGTCCGGCTCCTTCCACGCCCTAGACGTCATCAAATCCACAAGTGAATCAGCAGGAGGGGACACTCAAGAGGTAGATGGGCCCGAGCCGAATGCCTCCAGAAACACGGACTCGTCAGAGGTTGGTTTTGGGATTTACCACTGCCCTATTTGGTGGATATCTCCATCCTCGGGGGGGGGGGGTGATCTTGGGGAACCTTCCCCTTCATCTAGGACCATGTCTTTGGTGAGGGACTCTGAGGGAGAGTCCAAGTGCCTCCTTTTACATGTATGCTTGTGGGTGGGGGGACTATCTGAGGAGGTCTTGCAAGCTGGTTGTTCCAAGGCCGGAACGTCCTGCGGCACTATGGCTATGGGCTGTCCCTGAAAGGGCAAGATGGTTGGACCTGCACTCAAGGCCAGGGGGGGTCTGGACAGACTCTATAGTCAGAGGCCTCGACCCTGCGAGATAGCTCTCCACCACGTCAAATGCCGAGGGGGAACAGACCTCATGGGCTGAACCAGCGGAAGCCGATCCCCCTGATCCAACCAGGGAGTCGGAGCAGAGATGCCGAGGGGGATGCTTCTCTCTGACCAGCTCAGAGCAGAGAGCACTCCCTCAGATCCGACCCTGAGGCTATGACCCCCGAGATCTTGGATCCGATTTAGTCAGATCAGACACACTCAAAAGCACTGGCCAGTGTCAAGGTACAGGGTACCATCGGCGCTGACCCCTCGACTCAGTCTTCGGATCCAACAACTCCGAAACTACAGGTCGGATCAGAGAAGTGATAGATCTAAATACTGGCTGGAAGGCACCCGCTCCAGTGGGAGAATGAGCTGGCAAGACCCCCATCTACATTTGAGTGCGGATAAACCTCCACATCATCCTGTCCATCTCTGCTTCAGATGGGCTCCGGGTAGAGCGGGAGGATGCTGCCGAAGTGGGCCAGAAGAGCCAGTGGGGACAGTGCCTAGGGGGCAACCGGCTAACTTGAACCTCAGGCTCAGGGGAGAACCTCTAGGACCTGACCGGGGTGCAATAGGCCTGGAAACAGGCTTAACCTTTGGGGAGAGGCCGGTCTCTGACAATCAGTCAGGGGAGCGCTTGCGGGGCCAGTCCTTCTTGACCTTATCCCTTTCCCCGGGCCTCGGTGGGAGGGGGAGTCCCAGCGGCCAAGGAAGGGGAAGACAAAGCAGCAACCACTGCTTTCTTAGCAGGGGAAGATGGAACTTCAGTCCCAGCAGAGGAGGGCAACAGGCCCATAGTCAGTTTGTTCCCCCCTGTCCTTAAGTGCTCTGCGCAAATAGAAAAGGGGGACTGGAAGTGAGCCACCCCCAAACAAACCACTCACAGAGTGTGGCCATCCGTCGTGGAAAGCTTAAGGCCGCTCTCTGTGCACCTTTTGAAACCAGGCTTCGGGGCGTCCGCCATGCCTCAGCCGGCCCAAAAGAAACACACACACACACACATGCTACCAAGAGGAAAGAAAAGAGTGGAGGAAGATAGAAAAGCCTACGAGAAAAACGCTACGAAGAACCCTGAGAAGGTATAGACAGGTTAAGAGTGAAATAGATAAGTAGAAAAAGGTAAAAAAAATACTGTTAAAGAAACCATCACCACAATGGAGCAAGGACCACACTGCTTCCTCTCAGGTGGCAAACGAGATCTGAAGGGAGACTGGGAGCATTATGGGTAAGGGGAAGAGCATGGAGCTCGGAGCCGTAGCTGGAAAAAGCGGCAGTGTCTGATCAGATGTGGATCCAAGGACCCACAGGTTGATAAGCAAATGAAGTAAACTACTTCACATCACTAACCTTGTAAAAAATCACATCAGGAGGTTCAAACAACAAGGCCTAGAACTCCGAAATCCTTCTGGCAGAAGTAACTGCTACCAAAAACAGTGTCTTCCAAGAAAAAAACTTCAGATCACATTCCACAGAGGGCTCAAAGGGAGAATGTACTATGGCCTGCAACACTAAGTTCAGATCCCAAGGAGGAGTCAGATCTTTGAAAGTGGGCTTCAGCAAAAGTATACCGATTTACAAATTCTATGAGAGGCTAAAGGATGTTCTTCCAAACCCAAGTGGAAATTAGAAGCTGCAGCTAACTTGTAATCCAATGGTAGAAAGTAAAACTCCAGCACGGAAAATGCAAGACTAAAAAGTCTAAAATATGCTCTACAGAAGCAGAAAATGCATTAATTAATGTTTTCCATGGGCCCAAATGGTAAATCTCTTCAATTTGCTACAGTACAGTTTACAAGTGGAAGGTTTATGAGCGGACAATAGGATGTGGCATACTGGGTAGGAAATATTAGGATGCCTGACAACGGAATAGGAGGAATCACGTTGTCAGCTTAAGGTTCAAAATGTCTGGGTGTACAAGTCCGTCTGGATGGAACAGAAGTTCAGGAACCGGCTCCAGATTCCACCGTTGTCGAATCAGATAAGGCCAAAGGAAGGGGAACCAAAATCTGCCAAGGTCAATGAGGATTTCTGTGCTTTTCAACCCAACCACTTTCTGTAAGAATTTTGGAAATTAGAGGTATTGGGAGAAAGGCATACAGGAGACCAGTGTGCCAACTGTGGAGGACAGTGTCTCTGGGTGACTTTCCCGGAGGGGGAAATCAGGGTGATGTAATTGCTGCACTTGTTTAGGGAGGAAGCAAACAGGTCACAGCAAGGTTGACCCCACTGACTGAAGATCATTTTTGCTACTTCTAGACTGAGAGACAAGTTGTGATGCTGAAGGATACATCTCTGCTCAGTTTGTGTGCATTCACACTGGAACACCCTCTAATGTGCGTTGCTATTACAAAACGGTTGGAAGAAAATCACCCACTGCCACACTGAGAGCTTCTTGACCAAGGGGCTAAGACTTGGTTCCTCCCTGCTTGTTGATGTACCAAACTACTGACACTGTTTGAAATGCAATTGCCCAATGAGAAAGACCTGTCTGAAAGGCCTGCAATGCTAGCAGCACCACTCTTAGCTCCAGGACATTGAAGTGCAAGTTGTCTCTACTGGGGACCAAGGGCCTTGGAGAGTCTTACCTAGAAAATGTCCCACCCCACCCCATATGGGAGGCATTCATGGTCACTATGGCTGTGGGCTCTGGAAAAACAAAGGGGCGACCATGGAAAATTTGCTCGGAATCCAAACCACCAAAGATGATCCCTCTTGCAATAACTGGTGATCAGAATCTGGGCTGACTAGGGCTGGTGAAGGAGAGACCACTGAGAATCTAGTAGCCATTGCATAATTCTCATATGAATCCTGGCTAGAAGTACTAGAGTTACTGATGCTGCATCGACATCGACTCTACAGTGTGCATAACTAGTCAAGCAGGAACCCTCTTTCTGTGGATTATCTTCTGAACTTGTACCGTTGTTATTTGAAGCCTCTCTGGAGGAAGGGATGCTTTAGTAGTCTCCATATTTAGTACAGCCCATATGAATTCTAAATTTTGCGCTGGCATCAAATGCAATTTCGAGATCTAGCATAATCCCCCGATGGGTACAGATGTGTGTGTAATCTCTGGGCACAGATGTGTGTAATCTCTGGATACTATCAACTGATGCCCGGTCAAGGCAGTTATGAGACAGTCCAAGTACGGAAACAGCCAGAATCCTTGCAGTCTCAAGTGACCTGCTATTACTTCCATGCATCTAGTGAACACCTTGGGGGCTGTAGTGAGAACAAAGGGCACAGAAGCGGAGGAGCATCCTGCAGTGTGTGTCCATTTTTATATGGTAATACACACCCTGAAGATCTAAATGCGCACATCCAGACATCTTTCTTCACAAAGGGAAGAAATGACTGTACCGCGAGTATCCAGAACTTTGTCGAACTGATTTGTTCAGCCCACTGAAATACAAACATTGGTCTCCAGTTCTGAGCCTTTTTTGGCACTAAAAAGAATCCCGAGTGTTCTGGATCCTTTATGGTCTGGCGGGACTTCTTGGATGACTCTCTTGTCCAGCAGTTTCTGAATTTCTTGCACTGTTGAATTCCCTCCAATTGGGTGGAACATCAGGGATTTTCTTATATACAGGGGGAGGATGAGAAAAGGGAATGATATAGCCTCTGGATATGATCTGTTGCACCCAGCAACCTGGTATGTTTAGCCAGGCATTTAGGTGCAAGGACAAGTGTCCCTCAACTGCCTCCTGAGGAAGATAATCTGGCCACCCCCTTCAGGAACAGTGAAAAGGCTTCCCTGGAAAGGAATCCCTGAAGCAGGCAGCGTCTTACATTTGGGTTCCCCCCCCTTTGCCTCTGGGGGAATTCCCTCTACGTGTGTCTTGGGAAAGCCCTTTGGATTTTTTGAACCACATTTTTCCACCACTCCTCTGATTCCCAGAAAAGAACCTTTGGGGAGGTGGAGAAATGTATGCCCACAGCAGAAAGCATCTTACCATTTTTCTCGCATCTTACCATCTTTCTCACATCTGGATAAAGTCTCTTTGGGCCAAACAAGGTTGTTGCTTCAAAGGAAGCATTGAGGAAAGAAGACTTGAATGGTTCCGCAAAGTCACATAGGTGTATCCAGGAGTGTCTCCTTATGGCTACGCCTGTACCCGGTGCTCTGGAAGTCCCTTTGGCTGTATGTGCAATTAGCCTCATGGACAAATTAGACCAGGGTGGCTAGTTGGGAAGCCACTTTCTCTTGGACAACCAAGGTATATGACAATTCCTTAATCAGATCCCAGTGAAGTCTTATAAAGTGTGCTAAGAAGTTCAAAGACCTTATAACGAAGGTCAAAGCGTAGACCCGCTTTCCCAAATCTGTCCACAGCCTGAGACTCCCTTCAGAGAGCTCCTTTTTTGTGGCGGCCACTATGAACATGGCATACACCACTAACTCCTTAGTCCAAAACTACAGCTTCAGGGGCAGATAATATTTAGCCACATCTCTTGGGGATGAGTTATGGTGTCTGAAGTCTTCCACACCCACTGTGAAATCAACTGAATGAGTCTATCAGTACATGGGGTCACCCAAGATGTAGACTGGCAAGTGCATAAAGCCTGCAGGTAAACATACTCCTGCGATGAAGGGACTTACAGCTACCCCTTTCATCTTCAGGTGGTGACTGAAGAGGTCTCCTTTGGAGACATCCTAGAAAGGAGACATCTTCAGGTGGTGACTATGGGGACTCTTCCCAGTCATCAAAATCTGTGTCCTCTGTGACTCATTCCTCGGGGGGAGGGATCTAAGTGCTGCCTCTTGCACTTCCTTTTCTGAGGGACCTCCTCAGGTGGATAAGCTGGGGAGGCGTCAGAAGATGACAGAACCCGAGTCTGAGAAACTTGAGACTTCAGCACCCACTGTTCCAGTGGAGAGGCAGGTGGAATAAAGCCAGAGGAAGGTACCTGTTCTCAGGGGGAAGGTACAGAAGGAGTCACTGTAAGTGAGATGGCAGTCTCCATTGCCTTGAAGGCAGACCCCCCCCCCCGAAGAGGGAAGGGAGCTCAGAACTGAGATAGACTGCCTCAGCTGCCTCAGGACAGGGGGTCACTCGTCACTGAAGAACTAACCCTCGAGACTAAAGCCGGAGCCGAGCTAACTCGAGCAGAAGCTTCGAAAAGCAGGGACAGCTCCGAAAAACCTTGAGTAAACTCCTGCACCCCCCCCCCAGAATACAGATGGTAGCTGCAGCTCCAACAGGTCTCCGGTTCTGAAGCCATTGAAGACCTCACAGAGATCACTAGTTCAGAACATGTGAAGATCTCCGGAATCAGCACAGTCTGTGCCAGGAGATTCAGAACAGATGACTAAGACCTCAGAGGAGGTTATAGGAGTAGTGATCAACGAAGTAAAAGAAGGCTCAGTTCCAAGACCCAAAGGGGGCAGAACTGAAGAGGGACCTGAAAGTCCTCTAGCCCACAAGATTTTATTCACCAGTCTCTTCACACCGAGTTCAGAAAAGACTTTTGGTGGAGCGAATAGATAATGTTGAAGGAGATTTAGGCCTCTGCAAAAAAACGTCTGGAAAGTTGCCAGTGAAAGGGTCTATATATGGTGAACAGGAAGCCCTTGGAAAAATCTCCTTACAATCAGAAATTTTTGCCAAGGTAGGTGAAGCAGAAATCTTGTCCTGCACTGGGGCCTTCAATGCCAAAGGGCTTGAGACAGTAAATTGGTGCTGCAGCAGTTGTAGACACCAATATTTTATAGCCAGAGGCCTCTGGTTCCGAAAATAATTTTGGAACTGAGGGTTTCAAATTCTTAGGTCTTGGAACCCATGAACAGGTTGTAACACAGAAACTCCTCTTTTTTACTTTATCCACTGAAGATAAGGACGAAGGGGAGGAAATGTCAGTTTTGGATTTGCCTGCAGAAGATAAGGCTTCACTGAAGGCTGAGGGAATCAGTCCTTTCAAAATAAAGTTTATTTTTTTTTCAACTAGGGCTTGATGACTGAACCCATGACATACGCTGCAGTCCTCTTACAAATGAATGTGACCCAAGTCATAGACACAAAGGGAATGGAAATCAGGTGATGGAATTTTGTGGTTGTACTTCTGGCATTTTTAAAGCCAGAAGGGGCCTTACCCTTCTCATCCATGTCCAAAAAAATGTGTCTGAAAGACAGTCAGTCACACATGCTCACTCACACAAAGCTTAAGAAAGAGGAGGAGAGGAAAGTTTTTCTCTCACTGAGAAAAAAAAAGTGAAGGGGAAAAACTATCAATGATGATAGTTATAAAGACTACACCAACGTGCACGGGGAGAGAATATCAACAATGATATTTAAGGTTACACTACATGTAAGAAATAAAGATAAAAAAGAGAAAATATTTAAGTATAGGGTAGAGGATCAAGTAGAAAGAGAGAAATCTCTAAAAAAAAAAAAAAAAAAAAAAAATGAAAGTGTGCCTAAACCCACAGAAATTCTAGCACTAAGCAAAGTACAGTTGTGTACAGTTACCATAAATGTAAATGTTAGAGTGTATTCCCTGTTGCAGTCATTACATTTGGGTAATCTGCTGGCATGTTGCCCTCAGTCGGCCTGATTAACAAAGTCTTGGGTCCTGTGTTGGTTGCTGTCCCTTCTTCCATGACGTCAGGTCGTCAAGGGTATAAAACATGCGGCCGACGCCATTACATCAGTTTTTCTTGCCCGATATGTCAAATGGGGAGCAAAATAAAATTAAAACACAAAAATGTACCTCCAACCAAAAGCAAATACACCAGAAAGGCTTTTAAGCATAGTAAAAGAAAGTAGAGGTATAGTAAGAGAAAAAACAGGGGGCCAGAGGGAGGGTAACCAGGACTGACACAGGGAATACACTTGAACACTTACATTTATGGCAAGTGTACACAACTGTACTATGGTTCTTCGTGTTTCACTGTTGCAGTCATTACATTTAGGTAGATTCCCAAAGCTATGGTTGGGAGGGTGGATTTATACAGCATTAGGACCAGCAATAAGGCCCTGCAAAACAGCAGTGGCAAAAACAGCTCTAGATTTAGAGAAAAATTAAGTGATAATGCTTGTTGGAAGTATGAAATGAACTCCAGGAAGCAGCTTCTAGAATATCCCTGGTAGGAACAGCTCTGAGAAAGGCTGCTGAAGGAGATGCAGCCCTGGTGGAATGAGATCTGATCCCCTGGGGGATAGGTTTTCCCTGTTGCTTATAGCAGAAATGAATGCAATGGCTTATCCATTTAGAAATGGTTTGTTTTGAAATAGCCTTCCCCTCTGCCCCTGGAGCAAATGCTACCAGCAGTTGTTCAGATTTTCTTCGAGATTTAGTCCTGTCCAAGTAGAATCTAAGTTGTCAGTGCACATCCAATGAATGTAGAATCCGCTCCCCCTTGTTTGTGGATTGGGAAAGAAAGTTGGCAAATGAATGGACTGATTAAGAGCCACACTGGATACTACCTTGGGCATGAAGGATGGATTGGTCCTGAGTGACACCCAATCCGCATGAAAGATGATGAAAGGCTCCACTGCCATAAGGGCCTATAATTCAGATATCCTTCTAGCTGAAGTGATTGCTAAAAGGAAGGCTGTTTTCCAAGAAAGAAATTTTAAGTCTGCAGTAGCAGCTGGCTCGAAAGGAGGTAGGGTGAGTTTCTCCAATACAAAGTTAAGGTCCCAGGCAGGGGTTGGAGCTCTCCTGGGTGATCTCAAGTTTTTGGCCCCTCTGAGGTACTGCTTGAGCAGAGGATGAGATAAGAGGGGAGGTTCTATATTGTAATGAGCTGAAATGGCTGAGGCATGCATTTTAATGGAGGAAAGGACTGGCCCTTGTGAAGCATCTAAGTTAAGTAGTGCAAAATCTGATGTAAATTGGGTGCTGCTGTGCTCATCCCTTGAGAGTGATTCCAGGCACATAATCTTTTTCATTTGTCAGTTTAAGATTTTCTAGTACTAGGTCTTCTCGCCTTCAAGATGACATCCATCACAGGTTTGCTGAGGGATGCTAAGGGTGAATTTAAGTGATTAGCCAAGCTGCAAGATTCAATGTTGGGAGCCAAGGGTGCAGAATCTGGTTCTCCTGCTGAGACAGTAAGGAAGGTGTCTGAGGCAGGTACCATGGAGACATTTGTGACACACTGCTCAAGAGTGGGTACCAGTGTTGGCATGGCCAGTCTGGAGCAATCAAAATCATTTCTGGTTTGTCCAGTTTGACTTTCAGCAGAACTTTGGAGAGCAGAGGCAGAGGGGGAAAGTCATAGACTGATGAGTTTTTCCAGCTGAAGGACAGAGCATCCACTTTCCAGGCTTTTTTGTGGGGAGTTCTTGTGCAAAATGTGTCCAACTGGTAGTTGTGGGGGGAGGCAAATAGATCTAGGTCTGTGCTCCCCCATTTGCTGGTCAACATGTTGAAAATCCGTGGTTCCAGTTTCCACTCGTGTGGGTCCATGAGATTTCTGCTTAGTTCGTCTGCCAGAATATTCTGTTTTCCTGGCAGGAATTGAGCTTGTAGTTGCACTTGGTAGCTCAAGGCCATGTTCCACAATGCCATGGCTAGTCTGCAGAGAGGGTAGGAATGTGTACCCCCCTGCTTGTTTATGTACCACATAACTGTGGTGTTGTCCATCTTTACCATTAGTTGCCCTGGATGAATGTAGTCCTTGAAGGCTGTCAGAGCATTCTGTACAGCTAACATTTCTTTTTGATTGATATGTAGGTACATTTGATTTGGACTCCATTTGCCCTGAATGCACTTCCCGGTCGGTTGAGCCCCCCCCCCATGCATAGTCTGATGCTTCTGTTGTTAGGGTCAGGGCAGCAAGGGGTAGTGTGAATGGTAGTCCCTTGTTTTGGTGGCAGGGCCTCTACCCACCAAAGGAACTCTAGGCGTAGGCAAGGTATCACAGGAATCATTGCTTCTAGATCCTGTGAATGTTGACACCATAGGCTTTTTAGATACCATTGTAGTTTCCTCATATGCAGTCTTGCATATGGAATTAGAAGAATGCAGGAGACCACGAACCCCAAAGCTTGCAGTATTTGCCTTGCAGATAGCAGGGTTTTGTGGCCACTTGTTTGAAGTAGGTTGTCAAATGAATCTGTTTCTCTGGCATGAGAAAAGCCATCTGGGAAGTTGTAGTTGTATTCAAGCTTTCTCCCAGGAACATAACTTGTTGACGGGTACCAGGTATGATTTTTTTTTTTTCGTTTATGGTGTACCCCAGACAAGTCAGCACCCTTTGTACAAAGGCCAGAGGATTCAAAAGTTATGTCCTGGCTTTCTGCCTGAATTAGACAATCGTCCAGGTATGGGTATATTTGAACATTTCTTTGCCTGCAAAATGCATTGACTGGAGCTAGGCAGTTTGTGGAGACCCTGGGAGCAGTAGATAAGCCAAAGGGCAGTGCAGAGAACTAATTGTGCATGTAGCCTGCTTTGACGCGTAGTTATCTTCTGCAAGATTCCCTGATAGGGATGTGCAGATATGCTTCTTTTAAATCTAGTGTTGCCAACAAAGTATCTTTGCCTAGCATAGGAAGCAACTGGTGAAGAGTTAGCATCTTGAATTTTGGAATCACCAAAAAGGTGTTTAGAGTAGAAAGGTCCACAATAGGACGCCATGAATCGTCTTTTCTGGGTACCAGGAAAAGTCTTGAATAATAACCTTGGCCCTTTTCCTCTTCTGGTACCAAGTGAATAGCCCCCCCCCCCCCCCCCCCGATGCTTAAGTGAGAAAGTACTTGCTTTTGGGCCTTTGCCACTGATTTGGGGGTAGATCTGGCCACCAGGTTGGTGTTGGTAACATGTGGAAGTGAAACCTGTATCCTTGGGACACTATTTAAAACCCATTTGCCCTGGGTAATGAGCCCCCAGTTTTTGGCCTGCAGACCAATCTTTCCACCTAAAGGAGCATTCAGTTGAGATGTGCTTGGAAGCTTTAAAAGCAATTCATTGAGGCAGTTTTCCATAGGGGAGAGTCTTACTTCTCCCAGAATTGGATGCAGAAGCCCCCGACTGCTTAGTCTTGTGCATCCCCAAAGACTGAAACCTGGGGTTTCTACTGTGTCTGGGTTTGGATTGAGAAGTCCTGGAAGGGGCCGGAAAGGACCAATTCTTAGAGGGCCAATGTCTACTAAATCTTGGAGGCTGCACTTGTAAGAAATCTTTTAACTGTTTGCATAGATTTAGCTTTATCTTCCATCTTTTTAAGAACTTCTTCAGCTTTGTTGCCAAACAGGCGGTCCTGATTTAAGGGAACATCCAACAGTTTAGCTTTAACATGATCAGGCAAAGACTGCTCCTTAAGCCAAGCATGCCTTCTGAGTACAGACCCAGTGACAGCAGCCCTGCAAGAGGCCTCTAATGAATCAAATCCACATTGCAAAGTATGTTCTCCAACATGTTCAGCAGAATGCATTAAATCCTGTAATTGTTTATTTTCAGCACAGTCAGGGATCAACCATTTTGTGTTTAAGCAATCCAGTAATATGTTGTTGATATTTTAACATATGAAACTGACAGTTTAAGGCCTTAATGGCCAAGGTTGCAGACGTGTAAACCTTCTTACCCCATCTATCCTGCGCCCTGGAGTCTCTATAAGAAGGGGTAGGATTTTTAGCAGTAGAAGCTTTAATGCCCTTGGGTCGTTATGAAATAGTCACTGGATCCGCAATATGATTTTTAAAAAGAAACTTGTGAGAATCAGGAACCCTGTAGTATCTATCATGTTTTCTGGGAGCAGGAGGCAAAGAATCAAGGGCCACACTAGATTCTGAAAAGGCATCAACAATGTCTAGTACAAGAGATATAGCTAAAGGCCTATGCTGAGGCAGGAGTAAGAAATCCCTAAGCCTCTTTTTTGAAATCAGAAAAATCCTGGCTTTCCCAGTGGAAATACTTCCTTAGAGTATGCAAGGTTTCACCAAAAGAAAAATACTCTGGAGGGGAAGCAGAGAGAATAGAGTCATCTGCATCAGAATCCTCATAAGTAGATAAGGGTAAATCCAGATCATCAGAAGAATCAGAAAAATCAGAATCCTGGTCAGAAGATTAATAAACAAATTCAATCCTAGGTCTCTTAGAAGGGGTGGCTGGCTTCCCCTGATTAGAGTAATAAGATCTTCAGCCATTCTTATCATTTATTTTTTAGGCATAGAGGCCTGAGCATGCGGCCTGGGTGTCGGTTTCTTAGGCATGGTTCGAGGTTTAGGCCTTAAAGAAGAAGGAGGCATTGGTTTAATATGCAAGTCCCTAGGCCTGAATACACCCTCAAAAGCCGGTGTCTGCACAGCGGCTACGGACCCATCCAAGGTAGAGACATCAACAGGTTCCACAGTTGAAGCATCTCGCGGCATACTGGACTCCAAATGGGTCTCATTAGAGGCCTGAGAATCAGATGTAGCAGGTATCAGGGGCTGCGAAAGCGCCTCACTGAGTTCCAGCGAACTGGTGACTGGCTTAGGAGAAGCATCGTTGGCAGCTTTGGACCTAGGCAGCCTGTCTTTATCTTTGCATTTTTTCGAAATACCGGTAGTCAGATGGCTAACCAACATTTCTGGATAATTGAGCCGAGAACCGAAATATTTAGAGGCGAAAATATACCAACGGATAGTGCGTTGACTAAATAAAGGCACAAAACTGACAGCAAGGTACGTCGTGGTCAGGACGTAGGCAAGGAATAGAGTACGAATTAAAATCTTTGAGGTATTTGCTTTCCACAAGAAATGCAATTATTAACTTTTACTGACATCAGTAAGGAGCAAGAAAAAGTTTCCCCAATGGGGTACTTGGCATTAGTTGAAGACTTCGGTTCTGAAACTCGAAAACGAAAATTTCAGGAGTCTGCCGACCGGCACTTGAGAACTGCTTCGGGCATCGCACAGCAAGAAAGACTGATGTAATGGTGTCGGCTGCATGCTTTATACCCCTGACGACCTGACATCACGGAAGAGAAGACAGCAACCGACGCAGGACCCAAGACTTTGTTTATCAGGCTGACTGAGGGCTACTGCAAGCAGATAACCCAAATGTAATAACTGCAACAGTGAAACACTAAACATCTGATCGAATCCAAAACCTGGCATCTCCCCCTGCATGTCTGAGTGATTCACATCTGATAAGACATGGGCTGGTAAAATATTGAACAGTGCGACTAGCATCCACTGAAGAATTCTCATGTAAAACCTGGCTAAAGGTACTAATGTTATTGCCGCTGCCACTGAACCCAGAGCTTGAAGGACCAGGCAGGCTAAAATCATGGTACTGCAGGTTACCTTTTTGACCTGTGATCTTATCTGACCTGTGATCTTATGGTCAGAACTCCTGGGGTCTTCGCTAGAGTATCAAAAAAAAAAAAAAAAAAATTACAGCGAACAGCTAATCAAAAGTTAAACGGCAAAAGTTTAACATACCGAAAAAGCTTAACAGTGAAAAATAATTTATCAAATGGCTATAGATGGCTAACATTGTAAAAGTAAATCAACCAAGGTGCTGCCCCCCCCCCCCTTCAACTACACATACCATCTCCAAATCTGCACTACAGTGGGGGATAGGGCAAATAAAAAACAAAAAAAGGGCTTTCTTCGCTTACCTTATACATCATGGTACTTCTAGTTGTTGTTTGCCAACTATGGTCATTCGCTGAATTATTTTTCTTGGTTTAGCTGGTTTGGTGCGTTAAACTTTCACTGTTTAATGTTCGATTATTAGCCATTTGCTATAATTTTTTTTCGATGTGTGAACACAGACCCAAACTCTCGAAGGCAGTAGTGAAGCCAAGGTTGACTGTGTTGGGTATCACTCATATGAATCCTAGACTCTTAAGTTTTAGTTGAGACTTTTGGTAGTTTTATGGTCATCTCCAGAAGACAGGAAGTCTGGAGAACCTGATCCCTTGCCTTTATCAGCTGATGCCTGGTCAGAGTAGAAATGAGCCAATAGTCTACATTTGGAAACACCAGGAATCATTTCAGTGTCAATTGAGCTGTTACTACTGCAAGTCACTTGGTAAACACCCTGGGGGCAGTGGGGAGTCCAAACGGCAGAACTATGAACTGGTTATGACTGTCTGCCAGCCAAAAGTGTAAACATCTTCAGGATCACCTGCACATCTTCATATGCTAGTATGCATCCTGAAGGTCTACTGAGCACAAAGAGTCATCCTTGCCCAGAAATAGGAGAATGGACTTAACAGTGACCATCCGAAACTTGGTTCATTGAACGGATTTGTTTAAATTGGCGAGATCCAAAATTGGCCTTCAGTCCCCAGTTTTCTTTGGCACTAAAAAAGATCCTGGAATAAGTTCTGGATTCTATCTGGTCTGCTGGGACCTCTTGAATGACTCTCTCTTCTAGCAGTGTTTGAATTTGAATTGCTGCTTGTTCTCTCTGACTGGGTGGATCATCAGGGATTTTTCTTGAGTTTGCAGGAGAAAAGGAAAAGGGAATTACATAACCTCTGGAAATAATTCTCTGCACCCAAGTATCCTTTATTAAATATAGCCAGGCTTTCTGGTGCAGGGATAAATGTCCCCAGACTGCCTCCACAGGTGGGCAAATCGGGCCTCCTTTCAAGAGCACTGGTAGGGTCCATCAAAGGAGGATTCTCTGGACTCCTGGTTTTGTGGGCCACCTCTGACATGTGGACATCATCCAGTAGAGTTCCCTCCTCTGCCTCTGGGGGAACCTCCTCCATGTGAATCTTGGAACAGACCTGGAGACTTCTCGAAGCACATCTTTTAACCATCTCATAGACTCCTGGGAAAAGGATCTTTGAGGGGTCGAAAAACGTATGTCCACGGCAGACGGGATCTTTCCATCCTTTCCACACCTGGATAGTGTGCCCTTCACCTTGGGGCCAAACAAAGACATGGCGTCAAAGGGAGGGTTGATGAATGAGGACTTAAAGGGCTCTGCAAAAATCACACAAGCGCATCCAGGCATGCCTCCTAAAGGAAACACCTGAAACTGCTGCCCTTGAGGTTGCTTGTTTTACATGGGAAACCAACCACATGGAATAACAACAAATGGACTGCAGGATAGCCAACTGAGAAGCCACAGATGACTGAACTTCTTCAGAAGCAGTTCCTGAAAGGGTAATCAAATCTCTATGAAGTCTTGTGAAGTGCCAAATAATTCAGAGACCTTAAAGCAAAAGTCGCTGAAGCATAGTCATGCTTAACAGATTTGTAATTCACCCACAACTCCCTGTTGGGGGGGATGGACAGTGGAACTATCCTCGGCAAGTCTTTTGACAGATGCCACTACAAATATGGCATCAGTGGGCACCACTTTAACCCAAAACTGACTGTCCTTGAGTGGTGTCATAATCTTATCTGGTCTCCAAGCTATAGGCTTAATGGTATCAGTTTCCTTTCAGGGTCACAGAGAAACAAACTAGAGTCATCGGTGGGCAGTTACCCAGGAGATATATGGGCCAGTACCAAAGGCCTCCAGGAATATGGACTCCTCAGACGAAGGGCAGTTGGGTGTTCAGCCACCTTTCTGTCTCTGTAAGAATTTCAAGGATAGCTCCAAAGGAGACATCTTCAGGAGGTGACCGTGGGGACCCTTCACCTTCATCAAAATCCGTATCTTCTGTGATGGTCTCCCCTGGTGAATCTAGGTGCTTCCTCTTGCATGCCTTCTTCTCAGGGACCTCCTCCATAAGATGATCTGGAGAGTTATCAGAAGAAGAAATCAAGATTCCCTGTGGGGAAGCCTGGGGTATTGGTACTGGTTTTCCATGTGGAAAGATTTTGAAAGACTCCATGTTGAAACATCAGGGTTTAAGATGTACAATCCAAGTGGGTTGGAACCTTCCATTCTGTGAAGGCAGAGAAAACTCTCTCAACCTTAAAAGCAGACCATCCTGGAGAAACAGAAGACCTCAGAGCCAAGAAGACAAGCTTTTGAACAGTGGCCATCCTCTGCTCCAAAGGCGAAATCCCCCAAGGTGGAAGTCAGAGTCAAGCCATCCAATGCCAAGGATCCAAGGCACATGGACTGCTTTGAAAGCCTCAGAGTCGACTGCAACACCTTGTATCAGACAGGAAACTTAAGCTCAGAGTCTCCAGATCAGACAGGATCGGCGTGCTCAGAGTAAGCTTAAGATCCGAGGATACAGCAACCCTCAGATCAAAGCCGGACGTCTACAGGCAGCTAGGATCCAATAGACTCTGAGACCACTGAAGGTGTTAGAGGAGAAATTGTTCTGGGGGATGTTAACAGAAAAACAGACGACCTGACCCAGAGGGGTAGGAGCCGAGGGGACACTCATCTGACCCTGAGTAGACAGCATTTTCCTCACCACTCTTTCCACATCTTCCTCTGTGAGACTACTGCAGGAACTAGTGGAGAACACCAAAGGATACCTGGGTCTGTCCAGAAATGGGGAAGGTACCCTAGAGCGTATGAGATCCACAGACTGTGAATATAGAGTCCTCAGTAAAAAAAAATAGAAGTTGAAGTTAAAGAGCCAGCAACACTTAGATCCGAAAGTAAAAAACACAAATCCAAAAGCAGCTGGGGATGACGCTCTCCCAAATTAAGCAAAATGCAGTAACAAAAGTCCATACTGGGAGTAAACAAACACGGCTCTCTTGATATTAAATAAAAGACAAAACTTTTATTCAGGTACAAACTAGTGAGCGTTTTTGTGCCTCCTGGCACTTCTTCAGACAATACAAAACACTGCAAAAATCTCAATAAAAAGGGGTTGTTGCCTCACCCACATTTTTTCACAGCAACCAACCATTTATCTGCAGCAATTAAAATTCACCTGCTGGCAATAATCAACAAATGTAATGTGAAGTCAAAGACTTCTCATATCAACTAGCTTAGGAAATCCTTACATGCAAAATAGAAAGTCTGAAATTACACACAAAAAATAAAATAAAATAAAATACAAGCATTAATTCTTACTTTCACTACTATCAACTATATAACCATACAGAGAAGTGACGGCAGCAAACTTCAGTCATAACTTTTTTTACTTTCTCACATATAAAACTACTGACATCAACCTTCTCACAGTTGTAATACTAGAGTATACGAAAATATGGCAGTCATACTCCATACAGAGATGTATCCCAAAATTCCCAAGGCAAACACACCTAACACTCGCATATCAGACTAAAATTCAAAAAACAGCAAGCATTAAATTTCCTATCCTTTAAAACAACTACGGGTACAAATATCGAATTAATGCTTATATTTTATTTTTTGTGTGTAATTTCAGACTTTCTATTTTGCATGTTTGCATGCAAGTATTTTCCTAAGCTAGTTGATATGTGAAGTCTTTGACTTCATATTACATTTGTTAATTATTGCCAGCAGGTGAATTATAATTGCTGCAGATATACGATTGGTTGCTGTGAAATGGGGTGAGGAAACCCCTTTTTAGAGATTTTTTTATAGTGTTTGTATTGTCTGAAGTGCCAGGAGGTACGAAAGCGCTCACTAGTTTGTACCCGAATACAAGTTTTGTCTTTTATTTAATATCAAGAGAGCAGTGTTTGTTTACTCCCAGATTGGACTTTTAACACTGGGATCCGGCATTATCCAAGTCAAGATCAGATCATTTTTATCTCCTCTGATCCAAGAGGGTCAGATTAGACATTTTCCTCTTCTTTGGATCCAAGGTGAAGTTGCATCTTTGCGAGACCTCCTCTTTGAGGACTCCTAAGCAGAGAAGAATGAAGGAGGTTTCAGAAATGAGAACTTAGTTTTAGTCTTGGTTTTCAGAGATTTCTGTATGGATATAGCCTCTCTAAAAGATGAAGGCAAAAGGCCTTTAAGAAACAGTTTATTCTTGCATTCAACTAATGCCCTGGGGTTAAACCCGTGGCAAACAGAACAATCTTCTTGTAAGTGAAGCAGTCCTAAACAATATACACAAAATGTGGGCATCTGATAAAGGGAGCTTATGCCCACACTTAGTACATTTTTTTAAAGCCTGTTGGAGCTTTATCACGCCAACAAAAATCAAGAAATGGAAAATAATTTAATTATTTCTACTACTATTTTTTTTAAACAGAACCAGAGGAAAATAAAAGAAAAGAACAGCTACCAACCATGGTATTAGAGAAACTACATAAAACATAAGAAATAAGATACTAACAATAGTATCAAGAGATATGAAAGTACAAGGAAAAGGAGGAAACTAAGAAATTTAGCACAAGACACGTCAAAAAGGAATGCGATAGGTAAGGGAAATAATTCCCCCTCCTTTATTTAGATGAAGTAAATAAGTGAAGTTTTCACAACTTACCTTAACATCGCTTGAGAGTGTTGGAGATTACGTCTTTCACTGAAAAGTGGCAAACAAGATCTGAGATAACTGGGGTTGTTGCATTGTAACCAAGGGAAAAGCTCGCGGGATCCTGGTTGCCACAAGCTTTTGCAATGGCTGAGTCGGATCGGATCCAAACCCATCAGTTGAGGACATAATGAAAATTGACATCAGATCAGAAGATATGCGCTTACAACGATGCTGGATCCTTCTCAGACCTAATCTATCCAATCTCAATTACTGGAATTTGCTGTCAGGTAGATCCAATCTGGCAATTAATCACTTTATCAAGCACTTGAGCTGGATCATCTTCCCTCTGTCCATCAGTCAACTGTCCCTAGCTCTCTTTCCAGACTGATTTTGCTGCCTAACTTCTGGAAGAAAGGTACTGTAGATCAATGTGTGTATATACCTTTAAGAAACTATCCAAGGGCTTGCCCAAGTGTATTAATACTTAGCACGTGCAAACTAGACTGCCATTTTGTAGTAAGCAGCTAAGATATAAGCAGAGTACAGTTGTGTACACTTACCATAAATGTAGATGTTAGAGAGTATTCACTGTCATTACACTTGGGTTATCCTGCTGGCAGGCTACCCTCAGTCGGCCTGAATTCCAAAGTCTAGGTCCGGCGTCGGTTGCTGTCGCCTCTTCCCTGACATCAGTGCGCCAGGGGTATAAAAGATGCAGCAGACACAATTTTCTTCAGTTTTTCTTGCCCCAGATGTCAGGTGCCCCCCAAAGGGTAGGCTAAAAATATGCATGCACCAAAATATATAGAATACCTTCATCTATAAGCAAATACACCACATAGGCTGTATAGGTTAGAGAAGAGCAGATAAACTGCAGCAAACATATGGGGGATGGTGGGTGGGTAACCTGGACTGCAACACTGAATACACTCCAACATCTACATTTATGGTAAGTGTACACAACTGTACTATGTTCTTCGTATTTCACTGTTGCAGTCATTACACTTGAGTTGAATCCCAAAGCTAAGGTTGGGAGGCTGGAGCTAAACAGCATTGGGAGCGGCTATGAGGCCCTGCAGAACTGCAGTGGCAAAGCCTGCCCTGGATTTACAGTAGAGTGGTAAATGATAGTGCTTTGTAAAGGTGTGTACTGAACTCCAGGTAGCAGCCTCTAAAATGTCTTTGGTTGGTACTCCCCTGAGGAAGGCTGCTGCTCTGGTTGAATGTGGCCTAATGCCCTTAGGCACTGGCTTGCCATGTTGTGAATAGCAGAAATGGATGCAGTGGCCTATCCACTTTGAAATGGTCTGCTTTGAGATGGCCTTTCCAAGTGATACTGCAGCATATGCCACTAGTAGTTGCTCTGTCTTTCTGAAAGCTTTGGTTCTGTTCAGGTAGAAGCGTAGCCGTCTTGTGTATGTCCAAAGAATGCAGAATTCTCTCCCCCTTATTCTGTGGGTTTGGATAAAAAGTAGGTAGATGAATAGTTTGGTTAAGGGCCACACTGGACACTACCTTGGGCATAAAATGTCGGGTTTGTCCTCAGAGAAACCCTGTCTGGATAAAAAAATGATAAAAGGTTCCACAGTCATGAGCGCCTGTAGCTCTGAGACTTGTCTTGCAGAGGTTATTGCTAGGAGGAGAGCTGTTTTCCAAGATAAAAACTTTATATCAACTGTAGCGGCTGGCTTAAAAGAGGGCAGGGTGAGTTTTTCCAAAACATGACTGAGGTCCCATGCAGGTATTGGTGATCTCCTTGGAGGCCTTACGTTTTTGGCTCCTCTGAGGTACTGCCTTAACAGCGGATGAGAAAAGATTGGTGGCTCTGTATTGTAATGAGCTGAAATGGCAGAGGCATGAATTTTGATTGATGAAAAGGATAGGCCTTTGTCCAGCATCTCAGTTAAGTATTGCAAAATCTGAGGAATATTTGGTACAGCTGTGTCAATTCCTTGTGCCTGGTTCCAAGCACAGAATCTCTTCCATTTTCCAGCGTAAGATTTTCTGGTACTAGGCCTTCTGGCCTCCAAAATGACATCCATTACAGCTTTAGTGAGAGGCGCGTTTTGTATTGCTACATTATCCGCCATGCTGCCAGATTTAAGGTCTTTAATTGGCTGTGCAGGATCCGATTGTTTTGTTGGGATAGTAGATTAGGTATTTGAGGAAAGGTCCAAGCTGGGCATTGAGACAAGTTCCTTAGGATTGGGTACCAGTGCTGGCGAGGCCAGTCTGGGCAATCAGTATCATCTTTGGCTTCTCTTGTCTGACCTTTAGGAGTACCTTGGGGAGGAGAGGCAGTGGAGGAAAGGCATATACTGCTAAGCTTTTCCAGCTGAAAGAGAGGGCGTCCACTTTCCATGCTTGTCTGTGATAAGTCCTTGTGCAGAATCTTTTTAATTGGTAGTTGTGAGGAGAGGCAAATAGATCTATATCCGGGCATCCCCATTTCCTTGTCATCATGCTGAAGACTTGTGGATCCAATTTCCACTCGTGGGGATCCATGAGGTTTCTGCTTAGTTCGTCTGCCAGAGTAATCTTTCCTGGCAGGAATTGTGCCTGCAGATGTACCTGTTAAGTCAAAGCGGTGTCCCACAGAGTCATGGCTAGTCTGCAAAGGGGGTAAGAATGAGTGCCTCCCTGCTTGTTTATATACCACATGACCGTGGTGGTGTCTGTCTATCAGTAGTTGTCCCACATGAAGTAGGTCCTTGAAGGCTGTCAGGGCATTCTCGACAGCTAGCATCTTTTTTTGATTGATATGTACATGCATTTGGTTTGCGGACCATGTTCCTTGAATACATCTTCCTGCCATGTGGGCCCCCCAGGCATAATCTGATGCATCCGTTGTTAATTTCTTCCTGGCTGGAGGTAAAGTGAATGGCTGTCACTTGTTCTGGTGACAAGCCTTCGCCCACCAACGAAACTCCTTCTGCAGGCAGAGAATGAGGGTAATTATACTTTCTAGGTTGTGGCAATGTTTGAGTCCAAACACTTTTTGGGTACCATTGAAGTTTCCTCGTATGCAGTCTCGTATATGGAATTAGTAGAATGCAGGATGCCATGAAGTCCAAAGCCTGCAGAATTTTTCTTGCAGATAACTGGGCCTTTGTTGCCAACAGGTTGAAATAGGTAGTCAGTTGCCTTTGCTTGTCTGGCGTGAGATAAGCCATCTGGGAAGTTGTATTTAAGCTTGCACCCAGGAATATTATCTCTTGAGAGGGTACTAGTTTTGATTTCTTTTCGTTGACTGTGTACCCTAGGCCTGTTAGGGATCACAAAATGCCAGATGCTGTAGTAGAATGTCCTTGTTCTCTGCTTGAATGAGGCAGTCGTCCAAGTAAGGATATATTTGTATTCCTCTGTCTGCAGAATGCAATTACTGGTGCCAGGCACTTTGTGAAGACCCTGGGCGCAGTAGATAAGCCAAAGGGCAGTGCAGAGAATTGGTAGTTCATTGAGCCAGCTTTGAATCTGAGTTATCTTCTGCATGTTTGTCTGATTGGGACATGCAGGTATGCCTCTTTTAGGTCTAAAGTCACCAGCCAAGCCCTTCTTGCCCAGCATGGGCAGAAGTTGCTGTAGAGTCAACATTTTGAATTTTGGTATATCCAGAAATGTGTTTAGAATAGACAGGTCCAGTATTGCCCTCCAGGTCTTGTCCTTTCTTGGTACCAAAAACAGTCGAATAAAATCCTTGTCCCTGCTCTTGCTCTGGTACTTGTCGAATGGCCCTCATGTCCATGAGGGATGAGACTTGTTTTTGTGCCTCTGCCCATTGATGTTTTGGCAGGTCTGGCCAACCGTTTGTCCTTGGCAGGGTATGGAAGTGAAACTTGTAGCCTTGTGACACTATATCAAAGACCCATTTGTCCTGGGTTATTATGTGCCAATTTTGAGAAAAAAGTGCTAGTTTTCCCCTAAAGGTGCTGCCAGAAGGTAAGTGCTTGGTGCAGGCAGGGGGAAGTCACTGGGACAGTTTCCTGTATGGTTGTGATTTGTCTTCTCCACTTTTGGAGGTAGAAGCACCCCATTGTTTAGACCTGTACGAGCCTTGGGGCTGGGATCTGCCTCTTGGGCGTCTGTATCTGCCCCTTTGTGGTCTGTCCGACACTGGAAAGGACCAATTCTTTGTAGGCCAGTGTCTGCTAAATCTTGGAGGCTGAAGCTGTAAGAAATCCTTAACCGTTTGCATAGATTTAGCTTTGTCCTCCATTTTCTTTAACACCTCTTCTAACAGCAAACAAACAAAGTATCATGCTGTAATGGGGCATCTAATAATTTTGCTTTGACATAATTTTTATTTATTTATTTATTTATTTATATTTGTTGACCGGGAGTGTCTGACTGGACGTAGGTCCATTTTCAGTGGAGGCCCAGGGAGAAAAGCTCCACAGTTAAAATAAACAAACAGTAGTTACATTGGATTATATAGCGATTAACAATTTACATAGCAATTACTTAGTACATCAGTAGACAACTAGAATATTTATCTGTGAAGTACATAACGGACATTAATAAATGTTAAAATAAGAAGTTCCTGCTGTATAAGTACTAGGCTTATGAGCATCTGAGCTTGCTATAATCAAGGTAGTTAGTGGAGTGGATGGGGTGGGTGATATTAGAGTGGGAGTTGCAAGGGCATAGCCAGCATGTTTTTAGGTGTGCTTTTAGTTTTGAAGTGGGTGAATGATGGTACGGAGGTAATTGTGGGTGGGAGGGAGTTCCATAATTTGGCTATGGTGGGAGGGAGTTCCATAATTTGGCTATGGTGCAACAGAATAGTGCTTCACCAGCAGAGTTATTGGCTTTAGTGATCTGAAAGTGATTTTTGTTGCTGGATCTTAGTGGTCTGGTGGCGCAACAGGGTTGGAGTGGATTCTGGAGGGATGGGACATTTAATGGATGGTTTACTAGTTTGTGGGCGAGTGAGAGTTGATACCACTGAAGGAGGTGAGGGAGTTCAAGCCAGCCCAGTTCAGCAAGTGAAAGACAGTGGTGACTACGGTAGGATGCCCCTGTGACGAATTTGGCAATTTTGTTGTAGCAGGTCTCTAGCTTGTTTAGATCGCATGGCCTTAGGTTGGTATATATTGGAGAGGCATAAAGTAGGGTGGAGATAAGGTGGGAATTTGCTATTGAAATCTTTGCTGCTTTCGTGAGAAGATGCTTATTTCTGTATAACGCTCCTAGTTTTTTGTGGACTTTTTTATGGTCATGGATATGTGAATGTCAAATTTTAGTTTATTGTCTATTTCCACTCCTAGCAATTTGGTGTGTTCAGTTGGGTATATAGTGGTGTTGTCTTTTGCTGTGATGTTAAACTGAGAGTTGTTTTGAGTATGTTTGGTGGGTTGGAAGATGAGTAGTTTAGTTTTGTTTGGGTTGGAGTATTAATTGGGCAACGGATAACCAAGTTTCAACAGAGGAAAAGGCTTCCTGTGTGACTTTTTGCAGTTTGGGTAGGGACTAGGCTGAGCAGATGATGGTCGAGTCATCTGCATATTGTATGAGTGTGCCATGTGTGGTGGCAGAAGTTAGATTATTTGTGAAAACAGAGAAGAGTAGGGGTCCAAGGATGGATCCTTGGGGAACCCCTATGGAGACAGGTAGTTGGGGAGATATGTCATTATGCCATACAACGGATTGTTGGCGGTCAAACAGGTAACTCTGAAACCAGTTGGTGACGGATTGTGAGAAGGATAGGTTATTGAGGACAGAGATAAGTTGTTTGTGTGGGACCATGTCAAATGCTTTAGATAGGTCTAGGAAAGTAGCAGAGGAGAGATAGCCATTGTTTTTATGCTGAAGGATAGTGTTAGTAAAGGAGAGTAAGGCAGTGGTGTGGTGCTATGGTTTGGTCGGAAACCATGCTGAGTATTGGAAAGGAGGTTGTTAGTAAGGAGATAAGTCTGAGACCTGAGAGTGTATGCATCTCTCCAGTATTTTGGAGAGTGGAGAGAGAATAGCTATGGGGCGGTAATTGGTTAGTTCTGTGGAGGGTCCGCCTTTGTGGAGGGGAATTATATGTGATACTTACCACAGTGTAGGAACATAACTTTGACAGAGATCGGTTAATCAAGATGGATACTGGGTAGGCCAGAGCATCAGCTGCGATTTGTGGGTATTCACTTGGGAGGTTGTCTGCTGCTAATTTGGTAGGTTTAAGTTTAGTTAAGAGTTTTTTATGTTGGAAGTAGGAGAAAAAAAGAGAAGGGAGTGGGGAGAATAGTAGTTGAAGGTGTGGGTTGGAGGGGGGTTGTGTTTTTAGCTAGTGATAGTATGGTTTGTGTGAAGTGTGTGTTGAATGAGGTAGCAATATTTTCTGAGGAGTGAGGGATGTTAGGAGGAGGGGTACTGACTTTACCTGAGTGGAAGATGGAGTTTTATGGAGGACCAGAATTGTTTGGGGCTGTGTTCGGAGGAGTCTAGGGCAGACTGGTAGTATTGGAATGTGTACTGTTTTATTAGCTTTTTGACTATTACGTAGTTCTAGGAATTTCTGTCTAGTTGAGGGGGTCTTGGTTTTGCGCCAGTGCTCCCAGGCTTTATCCCCGTTTTTCATTTCTGACTTAGTGGTTTTCTGTAGCCACAGGGAGGGTTGTGCTTTGATTCTGGAAAGTCTTATGGGGGCATGGTAATTAAGGATGCTCAGGAAGGTAGCATTAAAAAATTCAACTGCGTCCTCAAGACTGAGGTACTTTAGAGGATGCCAGTTACATTTTTTGAGGGATGAGATGAATGTGAGTGGGTTAACGTTTATTTTTTTACATATCTGACGGTAGTCGACAGGTTTAGCTTGGTATAGGTATTTTTTCAGTAGGAATGTTGGGGAGTGATCTAATAAGCAGCCTGTTATATATGACTGGGGGCTCTTACTGACTAGTATCCAATCCAGGGTAGTGTGCTTGCTGGAGTTTTTATTTATCCTGGTTGGCGACTGGACTAGTTGGGTAAAGCCATGAAGGTTTACATGATGGGTTGGATGGTTGCCAGAACAGGACTGCTAGTCAATATTAAAATCACCTAAAATGATAGTTTTGTGGGGGAGATGGTGGGTAGACCAGCTGAGGAGGTTTTCTAGTGGAGGGATGTTTTGGCCAGGTGGAAAGTAGCATCCAATTATGTTGATAGTTTTGTTCTGGTTTATTTTGAGGTTGGTATATATTATTTCTTCATTGCCTATTTGTGGAGCTGATGATTTTAAGATCTGGATGTTTAGATGCTGTTTAAATATTCTAGCTACACCACCTCCTTTCTTGTTTAGCCGGTCTATTCTTAGTATGCCATAACCTGTAGGGAGTATTTGCTCACTGGTAATGTGAGGTTTTAGCCAGGTTTCTGTCAGGATGACTATATCTGGGGAGTACAAGTCTAAGGTGGCATGGAGTTCATGGACTTTGTTGGATATACTTCTAATATTTAGGCTTAGTAGAAGGAAGTCATTTGGCTTTCTATTGGCTGTAATATGGGAGAAGTTGTGGTTTCTAGTCTGATTATGAGGACTGTGGTTGGAGATGGTAGGGCCAGGGTTGGGGTGGATATCTCCACTTAGGGCTAGTTTTGATATGCATGAGGTTTATTAGTTTTCTCAGTTTTTGAATGTGTTTGTTATAAGGGAAACTTTATGATTGTGCTCTTTGGGTAATATGTATGGTGGGAGGGTTACTATGTTAAGTTGTAGGGATGCTTTATGTTTGAGTAATATAGTTGGTAGAATATGTGGGGGGTGCATAGGGATGGTTCTTGAGTTGGTGGGAGGGGAGCTGAGTGAGGGTGAGACATGAGTGGTGGTGTGAGTAGTAGTACAGTGGTAGTGGTTGAGTGCGGGAATGATAGAGCTTTGGTAGGATGCAAGATATGAAAAGAGAGTGCATGCAGTGAGCATAGGTAAGGTATGCTTGTACATGTTAGCTGAGGAGGTGTGATAGTAGTGGGAACATGGAGGAGGTAGTGTTGGGTTTGCTCTGTGGTTGGCTACTGGAAAGATGGGAGGGGTTTGTGAGTGTAATAAAGGTGGGACCACTGGGGGTGGGAGGGAATAGGGGGCAGGGTGGGGAGCGAAGCGGGTAGAGACCCTGTTAGTTGCTCTTATGAGGGGGCTGGAAACAATCAGGTAACAGAATTAATTGATGAATGAACATATGATAGTGACAAGGGTGGTTGTAGTTTTAAAAATGGTGCCTGCCACAGGTAATATTTATTAACTTTGGGATTGTCTTAAGGTAATAAACAGGGAAGGAGGTGGGGAGAACATGGGTGTGAGCAGGCAGTTCTATGTACTGCTGCTAATGAGCCAAAGCAAAGACAAGTTAGTGTTTGAGAAACAATCACAATTGACCAAGGACTGCTCTGAAACTGTAAGTCATTTCTTAACCATTTTCAGGTGGAAAAACAGGATAACCTTGTATCAGTAGGCCACTGTGGTCTCAGTTTAAATTAACAAACACACAGTATTGATCAGATTATGGATACTATCTGCTAACAGAATGGAATAAGAGAGAAAGTGGAAGATGTGTGTGTGTGTGGGGGGGGGCTGCTTACAAGCCAAAGCAGAGAGCTCTCCAGGGGAAAATGAATATTGGCTCAAACAGGTAGACACATACTCAAAGTTAACTTTAGTTGTTTGCAGACAGTTCAGACCCGGACTGCGCTTTTCTTATAAGAATAAGGGTGAATACTTAGAGTGGTGTTAGGTTCAAAGTCAACTTTAGTTTTGATCAGAATTTGTTCCTTTAACCAAGCATATCCCCTGATGACAGAGCCCATCACAGCGGCTCTGCAGGAGGCCTCCAAAGAATCAAAACCACATTGCAAAGTATGCTTTCCAACTTGTTCAGCTGCATGCAATAAATCCTGCATTTCTTTGTTTTCTGCACATTCAGAATTAGTCAACATGTTCTGTTTAAGCAGTGACATAATATATTGCTGATATTTGAGCATATGAAACGGACAATTTAAACCCCTTATAGCCACGGATGCGGAAGTGTAAATCTTTTTTCCCCCATCTGTCCAATGTCCTAGAATCCCCGTCAGAGGAGGTAGGGTTTTTTGCAGTGGAAGCCTTGACCCCTTTGGGACCCTGAGAGATGGTTTCTGGGTCAGCAGCAGGGTTTTTGAAAAGGAATTTAGGAGAGTCAGGGACCCTGTAGTACCTGTCCGGTTTAACATGAACTGGAGATAAGGAGTCAGGGGTCAGAGTGGACTCTGAAAATACATCAACAATGTCTAACAGGTGGAATAGCTAGGTGCCTGTGTTGTGGTAGTAAAAGGAAGTCTCTGAGCCTTTTCTTAGATTCTGAAAAATCTTGGCTCTCCCAGTGGAAGTGCTCCCTCATGGTATGCAAGGTTTCCCCAAAAGAATAATCCTCAGGAGGAGAGGCTAAAGGGATAGATTCTTCAGCATCAGAAACCTCATAGGGAGGAAGAGAGAGTATTCCTGATCAGAAGAGGAATCAGATGAAATGGAAACCTGATCTGAAGATTGATATTCTGTCTTGTCTAGGCCTTTTATCAGGAGGGGGATGGGAACCCCTGATCAAAGTAATTAAGTCTTCGGCCATTTTGAGCATCTGTTTTTTGGGCATGGAGGCCTGTCCATGAGGCTGTTGTACTTGTTTCTTTGTCTTTAAGGGCGCTTTAGTCTGCCTTTGAAGCTGAAGTGGTTTTAATGTACAACTGAGTTGGTCTGAAACCCTCAGAAGCAGATGCCTGCTCAGCAGCTCCGGACCCATCTGAGGGAATAGTCTCCGAAGGTCCAATACTTTGACTTTCCAGCAGCCTAGGTGACTCCACGTGGGAGTAAAGCAGCCCGTGGGTCTAAAGTAGCGGACGTCAGGGGCTGCGAAGACGCCTCACTGAGAACCTGCGATTGGCTTAGAAGAAGCCTCGGTTTTGGACCTCGGATGCCTGTCCTCCTTTTTCTTTGCATTTCTTGTGAATTCCGGTAGTCGGATGCCTATCCCGATGACATGGTATAATTAAATCTTCTGCCAAAATACTACTGACGCTTAATAGTGCGTTGGTTAAATCTAGCACAAAACCAACAACTAGCAACGTTGTGGTCAGGGCCTAGGCAAGGAATACAGTAAGAATGAAAGTCCTTATGGAGGTATTTGCTTCCCACAAGAAATACAATTATTAACTTTTTCTGACATCGGTCTGGAGCAAGAAAAAAAGAAGTTTCCCCAACGAGGGTACTTAGCTTTTAATGAAGACTTCGGATCTGAAATTCGAACACGAAAATCTCAGGAGTCGGCCGACCGGCACTTGCGAACTGCTTATGCTTCGGGCAAAGTGCGGCAAGAAAGACTGAAGAAAATGGCTTCGGCTGCAACTTTTATATCCCTGGAGCACTGACGTCAGGGAAGAGGCGACAGCAACCGACGCCAGACTTAGACTTTGGAATTCAGGCCAACTGAGGGTAGCCTGCCAGCAGGATAACCCAAGTGTAACAACTGCAACATTGAAACACGAAGATAATCATCTAAATGAAAACCCCAGCCTTCTTGTTATATGTATTAGAGAAGAATAAGCGACATGGTGTCAGAAGGAATCAGAAAGCGACAAATCCAAGGGGCATGAAGTTGAAGGCGGCTTGGGTAAAACAATTAAAGGCACTTGCCTAGAGCTGGTGGAATATTGACGAGCAGATCATCCCTAAAACGTCCAAGCTTCACAAAACAGGTCAGAAATTAATTTTAGTATAAAAACTTGCTCAGCACTATTTCTTTTCATATAATATGAAACAGAGCATATAGAATGTTCTACATGATATTCGCGTAAACATAAAGATATGTGCGATACTGAACTATTGTATTTTTCGCAAAGCATGTATTTTCACATTAAGCAAGGATAGAGTTATCAGAAGTGTATAAAAAGTGTTCACATGTTTGTGCATTGTTACAGTAAAGTATATTTCGCAGTAGTACAGCCATTACAGGGCATATTTCGCAAAGCGCAGCCATTATAGGGCATATTTCGCCAAGTATAGTACTTTGAAGAGTTTGTTGTGCATTTGAATGTTGTTACAAGCTCACAGAACTGTTTGACAATATGGCCTTCATAATTATGTACAAACAGTGTGCTAGTGCACACTTTGTGGGCATGGCAAATGGAGTTCGAAAACCGAGCGGACTTGTGTTTGACAGTAATATTGCCGAGAACTGGAGAGTGCTTGAGCAAGAGTATGACGTTTTCATACAAGTTGAATTTTCTAACAAAGATGACCATACAAAGGCATTTATTCTGCTTAATTTAGCTGTGTCAGAAGCCACAGAAAGGGAACATTAATTTGTGTATGTACCTGCTGTCTATACCAGAGAGGGGGAAGCTGTCAGGTTGAGTCAAGAGAGAACCCAGATTGCTTAAAACAAATTTAGAAAAATGTATAACCCCCAGACAAATGTTACAATGGAAAGGCACTTATTTTACACAAGGGATCAAAAGCCTGGTGAAACTTTTGCAGCATATATAACTGACCTGAGAAATAAGGCTAAAACATGCAGGTTTGGTGATTTAAGAGAGGAGATGATAAAGGACGGGCTTGTGTGGTATAAATGATGATGCTGTGAGAAAGATTGTGCTTAGTGAAATGATTTAACTTTGAATAAGGCCATTGAGATTTATCAGATATACGAGCTCACAGAAAAGCACACAAATATGCTTACAAACGAGAGTAACTCTAGATGACAAAGTGACAAAGCCCAGGTTGACAGTATGCAGAACTTTATTAAAAGAAACGTGCCCACGCACATGGCAGCAAATGTAACCCCTGCAGCACTCACTGGTAAACCCCAGAGCTTCCTAGCAAATTCCAGAGTTCACACAGTCTCAGTGAAGCACAAGAGTGAGAAAGCAAACTCAAAGCATGTGCCCCTACCTAGTTTCACTGCCAACTGTCGTTAATTGTGGTGGAAGCCATGAATCCAAAATGGAGAAATGTTTAGCTTTTGGTTAGCAATGCCACAAATGCAATAAATGGAACCATTTCAAAAGATTTTGTAAGTCAAGAGGCCCACATTCTTTTAACTAAGAGTGAACGTGTTAAGAAATTAGTTGATCAGTTAAACAGCGGCAATTCTACTCTTTATGTTGATGGTGTGCCAGTGATTCATGAAACAGTCAATGCAGTAGATTTAAGGGCAAAGAATGAAGTGTTTTGTACTGTTTGGATAAATGGCAAACCCACAGAGCTCAAAGTTGATACAGGTTCCAAGTGAATTTTATGTCAGCAGAAACATCTGTCAGAGTGTGCAAAGGTGAAAGGCTTGATTTGGCAAGGTGTGTGAAGCTTGTTGCTCATGCAAGCGAAGAAATTCAAATCGAAGGCTCAGTACTGCTTTCATGTTATTCTGCTGGAACAGGCTACAACTTATTTTATGTGGTCAAGAGGCACGTCCAGTCATTATTAGGGCTAAGAGACAGTTTGAAAATGGGACTGCTTTTATTTAATAAGGAAGTCTATCACGTTAGCTTGAAAGACCACTACTCTAATTTTGCCCAACACATTCTTTCTATGTGTGCTAATCTGTTCCAAGGCAAACTTCCAGTTGTATACTCCATAAACTTAGACCCAGAAGTCAGTCCAGTTGTCAGGCCAGCATGAAAAGTTCTAAACAGCCACGCAGGAAAGAGTCAAAGCTGAGTTAGATAAAATGGTGCGACAAAGCGTGATTTGTCCAGTTGAAACTCCAACTGAATGGGCATCTTCCATGGTGGAAGCTCATAAGAAAAGCTCAGATGACAGAATATGTACTGACCCACAAGATTTGAACAAGGCATTAAAAAGACCTCATCATCCAATGTGCACAGTCGAAGAAAAAATAATCAAGGCTGCAACTTCTGTCTTAGATGCATAGTTAATTTTGGCAAATTTAGCTTGACAAGAATTCATCACTGCTCACTACATTCAGTAATCTGGCAGGTACAGATTTTTGAGAATGCCATTTGGGATAAACTATGTAAGTGAAGCCTTTCAGCGTGCAATGGAGCACATTTTTTCCTGGGTATCCTTATGCTATTACAGTAGACTAAATACTGGCAGGAAGTAGTGATGAAGCCAAACATGACCGTAACCTCAGACAAGTTCTAGAAAGGGCATGTCAAGTGAATCTTAAGATCAATCCAGTCAAATGCAAATTCAGGCTACAAGAAATTACTTGTGTTGGTCATTTATTTACAAGTACAGGCCGACGACCAGACCCTTCAAAACAAACCAGCCATTTTCAAGATGCCAGCTCCATACAATGTTCAAGCCCTGCAGCATTTTCTTGGCAAGGTCAACTACCAGGGCAAGTTCATTACAGACTTGAGTCAATTTTCAGCATCACAAAGAGAGCGGACACGTAAAGATGTATGTTGGTCTTGGTTAGAGCAAACAGCATATGAAGTCCTGAAACCTGAAACACAAAACTGAAAGTCCACCAACACTCTAATACTATGATGTTCACAAGCCAGTAACTCTTTCCTGTGATGCTTCAAAATTTGATTTACACAAAGTATGCCCAACTAGAGAAAGAGCTCTTGGCAACTGTGTCTGCATGTTTGAAGTTCCATGATTATGTTTATGGTAGACCTATCCAGATTGATAGACTATGCATTCAGCTCCAGCCAGACTGCAACGTATGATGCTAAGATTGCAAAAGTACAGCTTCAATCCTGTCTACCAGAAAGCCAAACTTCTTTAACTTGCTGATATATTATCCAGATGCCCAGTAACACCACAGAACAGCATGATAATGAGAACCTTGATTCTGAAGTTATGAAAGTGAGAAACGTTTCTTCCACACGTCTTGATGAGCTGAGAGATCACACAGCCACAGATCCAGTTTTACAAAGGCTCATTCACTTTATCAATCAGGATGGCTGTCAACGCAAACTAGTTTACCTCAAGAAGTGCAAACTTATACTACATACAGAGATGAAATTTTGCCTGACAAAGGTATCATTATGAAAGGTCTGAAAGTAATTGTTACAAAGTCCCTACAACCAGAGTACATTACAATCTTGCACTGTGGTCAGCCAGGATCAGAATCAACTAAAAGAAGGGCTAGAAAACTAGTATCTTGGCCATCTATTTGACAAGAAATTGAGAGAGCACTTTTATCTTGTTCAGTGTGTAAAACAGTACAAAGCCACATCATAAAAGGAGGAACTACTTCAGCTGAACCAGGTTCCAAAACTACCTTGGTCGACAATAGCCAGAAACATTTTTGAGTGGAATGGTCAACATTATTTGGTGTTGGCAGACAATTACACCAATTGGTTCGAGATTGACCTACTTACTAAGCTGGCATCTAGTACTGTCATTACCAAGATGAAACATAATTTTGCAGACCATGGTAGCCTGCACAAAGTTATTTCTGACAATGGCGAGCAGTTTACAAGCCAACAGTTCAAAAGAGTTGCTAAAGAATGGGACTTTACTCATCTCACAAGTTGTCGAGTACCTGCAGTCAATTAGTTTGGCAGAACATGCAACTCGAAATGCAAAACAGTTAACTAGAGAAGTCAAAATGAGATAATAGTGATGTTTTTCTGAATCTTTTCAATCTCAGAAATATTCTACGTGATAAACATCTTGGTTCAGCTGCTCAGAGACTTCTGTCTAGACAAGTCAGAACCACATTACCAATCAGTAAATTGTTGGTTCCATGTGTCAAGAACAACAGAACAGTGAAAGCCAATTTGTTGAAGTGCCTAACCCAGAAGTCCTACTATGACAAGACCAGTAAAACCACTCAATCCATTACAAAACGGAGAAGTAGCAAGGATACAAATGTCCAAACGTTATGATGGGACTAGCATCATAAAAAAATACTGGTCCAGAGCCAAGATCGTACATTGTGGAAGCAAGAGTAGCTCAGTCTAAATCTGAAGCATTTGAGACCGGTGTCCGAGCCTATACCACAGCACATAGCCCATAAGAAAGGCCATCTCAGAGTGAGTTGTCCTGTGTAACAATTCCAGAGAAGTTCCAAAGGACATTCCCATTCCTGTGACAAATCCAGAAGTTCCAGATAAGAGTTGTGCACCACAGACTGCCCTGTTGCTAAGTTTGGTGCAGACTTATGTTACGAGACATGGTCACAGATCCAAACCCTGCAGCAGATATGAAGCAACTTGGACATGAACATTGTGTTTTGTTTCCAAGGTACATAATAATGCATGCTTGACTAATTTTTTTTTTTTCAAAATGCAATTTTTTTAAGAGGAGGATAAATGTGTGAGTACATACCTTTAAGAAGCTATCCAAGGGCTTGTACAAATGTATGGATACTGAGCAAGTGCAAGCTACACTGCAATTCTATAGTAATCAGTTGAGATGTAAGCATCATCTAAACGAAAACCCCATTCTTCTTTTTATATGTACTAGAGACAAATGAGTGACGGGTACCAAAGGGAATAGCAGCAAGGGCCTTATGATAAGGGAACTGGCTTCAAGGTAGGTCTACTAGGTCCATCTGAAAAACAAAGGTGTGACAACAATTTGGTAGGGAGAGAGATGGTGGGTTGTCAAAGTGGATCAATTAGGTCAAGCACCTGACTTAAGTGCACAATTCGTGTATCTTGTATCATCATATCCTTCCACTTCAAATTATGATCACAGTTCCAAACTTGACAGAAGTTTGCAACACAGACCAAGATGCTGCAAAACAAATGTCTTCAAGTGAAGAATTCTTGACGTTATACAGGCTGTGACAGATCTAGCTGAATGGGCCCCTCTGGCTTCACAAGTAGGATCTTATTCCAAGAGTGCTACACCAAAAGTTATGCTGTCTGAACGTTACCCAGACTAGACTATTTTAGATACCCTGTTCCCCAGTTTAGTGGGAATGAATGAAATGAGCAACTAAGAGTCTTTCCAGTTGGTCTTTGTGTGAAGTAGACAAAAATGTCAATTGTTTGTGAATGTCCAAAAATGCAAAGTAGGTACTCTTCTATGTCGGGGAAGTTCGGGGAGAAAACAAACAAGGTGGATGCTTGTTTGAGAGTCATCCACAAAGATACTTTAGGCATTAATGATGGTTTAGTTTTGAAGGAGACACTCTCTCTGTGAAAAGCAAGAAACAGAGGCAAAAGGGTATCCAACTCTGAAATCTTCCTACGATTTGCTGTTATGAATACTGTCCTCCATAACAGGAACTTGGGTTAGAGGAAGGAGCTCATTCAAATGGAGAATGTGTTAATGCCTCCAGTAATGAATTAAGGTCACACAGAGGACAGAGGTCTATGATACGGGAGTGTGGATGAAAAGTACCCTTCAGGAAGGTCTTGTATACTTTCACAACTGTGAGGGAAGAAGAGGGAATGAAGTTGGAGATGGCAGCTAATTCACACTATTTGTACAACAACTGCAACCACAGTCAAGAGATGAAACAACTGCAATATACAGTATTAGAGCACAGAAGGAGACCAAACCTGACCTTTTTTCCACTTGCTGTTGTAGAGTTTACACGTAGACATAGAAGCCAAAATAATTTGAAATGTACCTGCAGAAAAGACCGGGTCAGTGGCCAATGCTGAAGTTGAATAAACCATGTGGTTAATATCTGGGAGTGAATGCCCAGGTGAGGCTTGCCATACGAGTGAGAAGAGATCTGGCTGCAGATCCAGACATCATGCTTGCTTCTTGAAGTGACACTACAGCAAGGGAACCAGATTTGCCTGGGCTAGAAAAGGGCTAAGAAGATAACTCAGGCCTTGCACAGAGAAGCTCTGTGCAGAATCTGAAAATCAAAAGAGGCGGAGGAAAGGTACAGAGAAACCCTGGTGGCGACTGAAACACCAGAGCATTCCTGCCCCTATGAAGGGATGAGAACAAAGTAGTTGCTGTATTTTGGTACTGGTCAGGGAAGCACACAGATTACACTAAAGTTGACACCAATAGCAAAAACAAAACAAGCTGTGTTATACTACTGGTTTGAGGGACAACTTGTGAGGCATAAGAATAAATCTGCTGAGCCTGTAGTCGATTTGACACACAACACACACACTGATACCAGAAATTGTTGTGAAGATATCAACCATTGTCACTCTCTTGCGTCTTATCTCTATAGTGGGTAAGACCTGGTACAATCTTGTCTGCTGATATACCAGACTTCTAACATGTAGTCCAAGTGTATCAAGATCACACCTCTAAGAAGACCATCCTAAAGAGCCTGCAATTCTAAATGCCCTCTTCTCTAGAATATTTACGTAAAGGTTAACCTCGAGATGGCCCACGCACCTCCCATTCTCTCCTCAAAATGCCCCATAGTCACTTCGGCCACGATAAGAGGAAGTGTATATCCTCTCCCTGCTCAGACTATAGAAGACTCCATCCATCATATCAGATTTTCCTTCTGCAGATCAAAGAATGGCGAATAAGTGTATTCTTAGCATCTCCAGGATGAGACCAATGCATGCTCAGAGTCCACTAAGAACCCTCATGCAGAACCTTGCATAAAGTATACAAATTGAGTTTGCCATCAGTCTGAGTACTTTTAAATTGAGAGATGCTGGAGAAGACTGGTGGGATAAATGGTAGACACCGGTGACCTTAATGACAAAAGCATTTCTTCTGGTAACTTGACAATGCCTTATGTTGTGTCTAAACTTCTTCCTATGACAAGCAAGATATGGAAAAACTTAAGTGAAATGTTTCCATGTTGATAAGAGATGTCCA
Source organism: Protopterus annectens (assembly GCF_019279795.1). Lineage (NCBI taxonomy): Eukaryota > Metazoa > Chordata > Ceratodontiformes > Protopteridae > Protopterus > Protopterus annectens. Next base: position 959,450,344 of record NC_056748.1, read on the forward strand.
GGGACAAAAAAACAAATGAAATAACCTCTTGGATGAGCGAACTGACTCCCTTGCAGCAGTTAGGAGCCAGTCATCTAGATACGGGAATACACATTTTCTCCAAGTTGTAGTCAAAATATAACTACTGACATGCACTTAGTGAACTTTTGTGGAATTGTGATAAGATTTTATTTATTTGCAGTTTGTTAACCGGGAGAGTCCAATGGGCTGAGATGAACCCTTTTTCAATGGAGGCCTGGGGAGAAAAGCTCCATGTACATACATACAACACAAAAATAAAAAAATCAGCATGAATTAAAACAGGATTAATACAAGATAATATAAAAGCAGGATCATCAGAAGTTGATACAAAATATTACACAACTCTAGTATATTACACAACTCTCTACAAACAAAAATCAGACTGATGTAGTAACACAATAATAAGTTCTGAACAGCTTGAAATGATGAGTATTCCATTTTGGGTGGATTAGTAATGCCTACAATATGTAAAGCATAAAAAGGGTATAATTAATAAGTGAAGATCAGAATACATAATGATTGGTTTCTGGCTCCTTGGTGATACCTGCAGGGCCCCCCATACCTGCAGGGCCCCCCTTGGTATTCTTTTATGTGAAAATAAGCATCTGAAGTTCTAAAGAGCACAAAACAGACATCTGCCTGCAAGCAAGGTAGAATGTTCTGGATGTTCACAATGAAAGCCAAAGTCTTCATTTATATTTTGATTCAGGCCGCTCAGATCCTTTGACTTTTTGGTTGACAGAACAGACAACTGTTGTAACAGCTAGGAACCAATCATCTAAACATGAGAATACACATTTGATATGGGGGGAAAATTTTTCGCTAGAGTTGCTGTTGACCAATAGTCATGGACATGTGCTTAAAAAACACCTGTACAGCTGTGATGAGACCAAAAGGCAAGGCACAGAATTGATCATGAATGGCTCCCAGTCAGAAGAAGAGATGCCTTCTGGAGTCCTTTGTGATCTTTATACAGAAATACGCACCTTGAATGTATGAAGAGCAAACAAGCAAGGTAGAATAGCTTTCACTGTGACCACCCAGAACAGCCTTTTTACAAACTGATTCAGGACGTTCCAGCCTAGAAGTTCTTTAAGGTTCTTTGACTTTTTTAAAAGTATAAAGAACCTGGAGCAGCCTCTGGATATTATGCTCTGGTTGAAGAGACATTTAGCCTCCAAATGCCCCTACAGAGGAGAAAATGAGCAACCCTTCAGAGAGAGTGATAGTTTCAGAGAAAGGACTATGGAAATATTTAATTCTTAACCTAGGGTCAACATCAAGAGGTCAATTCTGCAATGGTTACTCATTTTCTGGGGAGGAATCATATAAAGAGGGTGCTGCAATTTCTTAAGCCATGGAAGAAGTTTGCAGGATAAGAAAGAACTCCATGAAAAGGGAGAAGAGGTTCCTACAGACATCTGTTACCTTATTTGATTACTTTAAGAAACCTTTAGTCCAAGATAATTTGATGTCAACGGGAAAGATGAGGGCAAAGGAGTAGGGAAAAATTAAAGGACTGCCAAGGTAGGTGTGTGGGAGGGATGGAGGAGAAGCTTGATTAGGCAAATAGTTGCTCTGACATTTTGAACTATCATAAGTTGTGGAATCTCTATCTTTCTGCTTTGAGTCATCTTGCCACTGTTTTTTTTTTTTTTTTTTTTTTTTTTTTTTTTGTTTGTTTTAATTTTTGTTTATTCTGCTCCTTAAAAAAGGAAAGAAGGAAAGTTTAGTACATATAAAAACGGAGAGATGAAAGATTTGGGAAACCCCCAGAATCAGTTTCCCTCTTTCAACAAATCTTTTAAGGATCTCGGCAGCAGAAAGGCCAAAAGGAAAGCTCTTGTCAAAATGAAAATGTAAAATCTCAGCTTTAAACATCTTCTGGTAAGTTTTGAAAATGCAAACAACCAAAGTCTCATAACTGAACCAGTAGCAGTTGCTCTGGATAAAGCATCACTGCAGTTTTAAGAGCATTTGGCTTCAACTCCCTTACCCATAACCCCATACTCAGCCATCAATTCTCCAGATGGAGTTTGACCACGAGTCAAACATGATCCAACATAACTATCTGAAGGACATCTCACACAACTGTAAATAGACCAACCAGGGGAAATGAGAGGTGACCATTGCAGAAGAACACTTGCAAATAGATGCCCTTACATTACTAACAGAGACTGTGACCACCAGTGAATCTGATCGTGACACTCTCGTCAGCCATCTACCTAAACCTGAAAAAAGTACATTTCTTGCCCCAGATGTCAGGAAGACCCAAAAAGTCCCAAAAAAAACCACCTGCACCAAAAAAAACAATATATATATATATATATACAAAAATATAAGCATGTAAACTCACCTACACACACACCCTGAAACACAGGAGGGGAAAGGAGGGAGGGTAATGGACTGCACAGGGAGAACTCCTAACATCTACATTTTATGTACATGTTTCTGCCTGTTTGTGTCTTCCCCCTGCTATGCTGGTAATCTGACAAGAGGGAGGCAAAGCAGAGGAAGCAGAGGGGCAAAACAGCTGGCTTGTAAAGCTCTCAGCTGTGAGTGTATTCCAGCTTGTGGCAAAACCAGCCTAGTCTTAGAGTATAGGCAGGGTATAAGTTACCTGAAGTAGAGTAGCTGCTCCAACCCCAAGCTAGCCTATCCATATCCTTTAGTTCCAGCTGTTGAGAAAGCTTCATGAGAGGAATAACTTCCTAATGAACAAAGCCCCAATGGACAATGAATGAGTTTGCAATGACAAAGTAATGCAATACTGAACCAAAAAGCAAAAACAAGTGCAGAAATAGTTTGTTTTGACAAAACTTTGCCCAAAAAACAACAAAAGGCAAAGAAAAAAATCTTTGCTCTAAACTGCCTAAAAATCTTTTAATCTTTAAAATTGAAAAGTGACATAAGCATGGGTGCAAAAATTTTGAGTATTTTTTTTGCAAGCAGGCAAAAAGCAAATGAATAGTTTGGTTTAAAGCCACACTAGAAATATAGGCAAAATCCATTTAAAACTTGTTGAGGAAGCTGAGACCTACCATGCTTTCAACACAGAATATGCCCAAGCTGAGATGAAGAGATTGAAGCTTGACATTGAGCAGAGATCTGAGATAACAGATGATGGAATCAGAAATGAAAATCCCCAGTTGAAAAACCGCGAGATATTTTCTGCAACTTAGCCTTATGGGCACATGGAAGTAAGCCTGAGATCCAAAGTTACCATCCAGTGATCCTTGCCCAGCAGTATAACAGTTGCTGTACGTCAACAATCTTGAACTTGGAAATGTCCAGATATAAGTTGAGGATATATAAAAAAAAAATTGGTCTCCATGTGTTCCCTTCTCTTTGGGTAGGAACGAAGAATAAAATCAAAATCTTTGACACAGACACCACACTGGCTGAAATCTGGAGTCCTGAGTAACTGAACTGAAACTTGAGCCTCTTTTTCTTTTTGGAGGAGGAGATGCAGAAGGGGGCATTTTGTTGAAAAAATGTGGAAACGTGAAATCTGTAATCTGTTTGAATGATGTCTTGGGCACATCTGTCTCTTCAGTGATTAAATCCCATCCTAATTTTGAAAGAGAGAGATCTTCTCAAGGGCAAGAAGAGCCAGAGAGAGAGTCCACTGGCAAAAGGCTGGAGTCATTGGTTCTCTTCTGAGCAAAGGACTGAGCTGGACCTCTCCCTGACGAGGGAGCAGGCAAGCCCGAGCACTGTCCTAGGCCTAAACACCCTACCTGCTTGAGCCCTGCTCCTACCCACCTCTAGACCTACCCCTAGCCATAAGACTACCCTCCCGGCATGCAGGCCAATTTAGACTAACCTTTTCTGTTACTAAACTTCTTTAACTGCTTAGCAAGCAAAACAACAGCTTCTGCCAACATTTTATCACTGCATTTTCTTAACAAGGCCCTAACAACAACATGCTCAGCTAACACATCAGACTGTAAAGGAGCATCCAAAGAACAGCTAAAATGCTGCAGAAGCCTCATGAAGAACAACCAACAGCATCAAAACCACACACTGCGAATAGCTAAAGGCCTATGCTGGGCAAAAACAAAATTCCCTAAGCCTTTTTCTGAGTCAGAGTAAATCTTGGCCTTCCCATTTAAAGTGTGGTGAAAGAGTGAAGAGTCTCTGAGGCACAGAGCCCGAAGAGCCAGGGAGAAGCCCCTAGCCCCTTGCAAAACTCCTCCTTCTAAAAGCTCTAAAGGCAACAGAAGGAGAGGCCTCTAACTACCTTGGGAAGAGGAAGAAACAGAAGCCCCTGGCTGCCCTCTCCCTGGCCCTGAGAGCTGAGAGAGGGTAACAGTAAGTAACAGTAAAGTATCTGCAGACTCCATGGAGAAGACCAAAGGCTCTGGCTGAGCCTTCTAAAGACCGGCGGGGACCGACGGGGAAGCCGCCCTACTAGACTTCACTGTCCCTTTGTTTTGTTCTTAGATAGCTTTACGCCGGCAGCAGAGCATCCGACACCATAGTATACATAAGGCGCATAAAAGCACCTAAAACCACACAAAAAAGCCTCCTTAATAGAATGCCTGCTTTAATCCAGCACAAGAGCGTAACCAACAACGCAACACACAGCTCCCAAAGGCCCCAAACTATACACAATGTATGATAATCTATGCGGTATCTGCTTCCCACAAAGACATTCGCCAAAATTGACTGAAGAAAAATAAATACACTTTTTCTGAAAAAAAAAAAAACTAATTTTTAGAACGGGTTCTGTATTCGCAAAAAAAGACGGAGGAAATGACGCCGGTCATGCGAGTACCGACGCATTGACGACCAGCGTCATAAGCCATGCCAGACCGACGCCAGCCTTACTCTTATTCGTCGACTGACTGGGGCCTTGGGGACCCCATTGTTGTCAGACTGCAGCAAAGAAGGCTCTTATACCTATTAAAAAATCACTAGCAACTATTCTAAAAGGTAAGGAAAGAAAGGATTTCAGCAAGCTTACGCTAACCTGTTTGAAGAAATGAATCAGTTAAGCATAGCTAAAAACTGTGCCATTCATGTCTGAAGCTCTAACAAGATCTGTAGAGCTGATGGAGGAGTTGGGGGGCTATGAGTCAGGAAGGCACAGCCAAAACTTGCTACAGACTTTTGAATTGGCCGGTGTCAGATCTAAAGTTCCACTGGTTGAATCCACATGGAGCAGACAACTTTTTAAGCATTTTGGCAAGAGAACGTAGATGAGCAATAAGCCTGCAGTCAGGTGTTGTGAATGGTGGAGGAACTTTGGGCACAAGTATGCCTAAAGCATGCTTACAACTGTGTGGAAGGTACACATGTAGTGCAAGAAAACCAGTATGTTATGCTGGACTTTGTTTATAGTATCACAGCTGAAAGAATTTTCCATCTGAAGCATGAAAAAACAAAGGGTCTTCCACACATCCCAGACGTGACTTCCATCCCTACAGTCATTTTCAACTGTATTAGAAAAAAGAAAGCTTCTTGCACCTTTCTTATCCAAAAATTCCTCCCCATTCTAAGCAAGGAGTTCTGGACACTGCTTCAGAGCTGCAAGCTCCTCAACATACCTCTCAACTGTACAAATTTTTGCAGAATGTCCAGATTTTTGCTTCATATTTTTGGTGTGTTCCTCCTAAAATCTGCACCTGTCTGGCAAATAGCTGGGAGCTGAAGTCATTAAATAATGACAAATATTTGAGTTTAAGACTCTACATCCTTCAGAAAATTCATGCTAATGCAAAACATATTATTCTATCAACTTTATAAGTTTGCAAGAGCAATATTTAAAACCTGTCCCTATTTGCCCCCCCCCCCATCATTTTAGGCTTTGTCCAGACTTTTTGCTCTAAGAGGTTGAGAGGAATGCTGCCCAGTGTCCCAAACAATGAATCACTCTATAGCAATTTGCTTCAGTCATCCAAACATGATGGAAAACTCCACAAAAGAAACAGAACCTGAGGCTCCTACTTCCAGTGCAGTGTAGATGAATTTCACAGTTTCTACTCCTGGTCAAATTTCACAATACTATACCTGCTTATGGATGAAAAGGTCTAGGTTAACTAGTATAATTAACCAGTATTTAATAAATATACAATTGTCTTAAAATGACTACAAGTTTGATCCATCAATAAACGTCCATACAAAGCAAAAAGTACACATTAAGACTACTTCTTACAACAGATTTCAGTAATATGGGTAATGTGCAAGAAGCTGACTGAAGCCACAGGACAAGGATAAATGCATGTGCACTGGCTGGACTAACAGATACCCTTTCAAACTGTTGGCTACCAACACTAATCATGCCAATCAGAAGTCTTGCACGGCATCTTTTGTGTACTTTAAGTTAAATTAAACTTACAGCGCACCCTAATGGGCAAGACCAACTAAAAAAAGTTTACAAAATCATTTATTACCCAAAGCTTCCGGAAAATTAAGCTGCACACAACAAAAAAAAAAAAAAAAAAAAAAACTGTATGAAAAACACTACAAACAATAAAAAAAGATTTAAATCTAGAATTCAGTTATAAGGCAAAATAAATCACAAGCCTTCTTGAAAATGGCTTAAAACATTTTCACCACTTAATTTCATAGAAATATGTGAAATACAAAAATAAAAAAAAAATGCTTACTATAACTGTACTTACCAAACTATTCCTTGTGCCCCTGATCCTATAGGTTTCAAATTCTGATAGCGCTTAAGAACTGTAAAACTTGAATCCCCAACTTCCACCGTGTAGAACTGTGTGTCACGTTTACTTTTGCTCATGGTGAATCAATGGAATCTCTGACGGTTTCATCTGAGTTAGACAGCTTCTACAAAACCTATGGGGAAATAATGGATCAGCTACAACATGTCAGCTTGAAGGATCACATTACTCATTATCCTTAACAAGCAACTTCTCTTGTTCCAAACTAGAGCCAATTATAAGTTAGGAGGTGATGCAATTAGTGCAATGTTCCAAATGAAAAACATTAAAGGACTCAAAAAAAATTAAAAACAAATTTCTAGTTTATAACTTTGAAGAATGAATCTCACAGAAGTTTGACCACTACGTGTTTCAAAAAGTTATGTACTTAATGCAACGTTCCATGTGTGTTGTCCATTTTCACCTTTTCCTCACTGATGGGATTGGATCTTACTCGGCCATTACCAATGTTCATGGTCACAAACTTTGATCTTGGGCACCTCCCCTTTACCCAAAATGTTCTTCAGGCATTACCTCAGACCTTGTCAATTGATAATGTATATCAACACACGTGTGTGTGTGTACACACCGTATTTCTTTGTAAATTAGACCTAACCAGAGACTTTTTGATATTGCAATAAACAAGCCTTTCAAGGACCATTTGCACATGGGAACTCAATGACTACATTGAAAATAAAATGGAGAGAAATCAGTAAGTAAACTTTGTGAAGCCAAGCCTGCAAGAGGTTGTGACTTGGGTGAAAAAATCATGGGATAAAATCACCGACAGCTGTGCTGCCAATGCACTACGAGCAGGCTACTTGGACAAGCAGTGCTCATTTAAGGAGAGCACTATTGCTAGGCATGACAGATTGGGGCCAATGGCTCTACGAGAAATGGAGGTGCAAGAAATTGAGGCCAAAATTCGGGGGTTGGAGACTTGACAATGTTACAGAAGTAGATGACATGACTGTATTTAAAGGACTGTAAAAGCCAAGGTGTAGATATTCTGAAGTTGAAATGTTTGTTGCAATGCTTATATAGAATTCTCACACAACTGTTAACGCGATACTTAGAAAAGTACAAAATAAATGTCAATTTGTGTACATGAATAAATGTTGATTTTTGCACATGAATGTTGTTGTGTCTTTCAGCTTTTCCCGGTTAGGGGTCGACACAGCGGAACACCGGTCCGCCAATGATTGGCAGTAGATTTTTACATGCCGAGTTGCCAGCCCTGACACAACCTTCCACACAAAGGTACGCCCATTCATGCATGTCTCTACACAGAAGATGCTCTTACTGAGAATCGAACCGGACATCTTACTGTGAGGCGACAACGCTACCGCAGCACCACCACCGCAGTATGATTTTTGCACATGAATAAATGAATAAAAGGTAAATTGTTGTATGGTGCGGGTAAATAAGGCATCTCCTGATGCCCTAAAGCATATTTCGGCAGGAAAAAGAGTACAAGACCCGGTCTTATTTTCTGGAGGCCCTGGGGCCTATACAAGCCCAGCCAAAAAGGTACCCAGGCTTTTGCCACCCAAGAAAATTATTTCCCTGTGCCACTGTTGATCAGAGCCACAGAGGGGATCCCCGGGGTGAATTTCCTATTTCACATTCAATCATCAAGATTTTTCTTGAAGAGTATTAAGGAGGAGCTTTGTTTGATATAGATAGGTAGTTTATTCCAGAGTGTGGGAAGTCTCTGGGACAGGAATCTCTCTCCGGCATGTTCTGTTTATTGTGGTGACAAGGTTTAGGTCCCTATAGCTCGGAGGCAATGGGATTTCTTTAAGTGGAGCATGTCCAACAGCTCTGAGTTTGACATAGCTTTGTATGTTAGGCAGAGATCACCTCTGAGTAGGTGATATGCGATAGAGTAAAGCTGGAGTTTTTTGAGACTGTCTGCGTAGGGCATCTGTTTGAGGCCAGTAATCCTCTTTTGTGAGGTCTTTCTGCAGCCTTTCCAGTTGTTGTAGATGTCTTGTGAGGTACATACCAAAAGGGGCATTGTACTCTATAATGGGTCTAATGAACAGAGGGGAACAATGACCTCTTTTTCTGGATGAGAAACCTTTTGTGATGAGGTGTGCCATGTAGAAGGATTTCCTGACTACTGTGGCAATGTGATTATCAAAGGAGAGACTACTGTCCACCTGTGTCCCACGGTCTCTTTTCACACTTTTGGTGTTAAGTATACTACCGCCTATGTTGTAGTTCATGGGTACAGAGTTTTTACCAAAGGGAATGACAATGCACCTTTTGGCATTGAGCTTGAGGCCATGGCTTTGACACCAGGCATCTGTCTCAGTGAGGCCCTTTTGAAGGATGTCCACATCATTATGAGTTTTGATTATGGCTCCTAGCTTGCAGTCATCTTCGAACTTAATTAGCCAAAGACCTTCTGTGTTAGCCTGTACTTCAGAGAAGTAGATAACAAACAGGACAGGACCCAGGACTGAACTCTGTGGTACTCCACTCGTCACTGGTCTGAAGTCAGACTTGGAGTCTGCTACTTTCAGAGTGTGGGCTCTGTCAGCGAGCCAGTTGGCAACCCATCTTGTGACATAGGAATTTATACCTAGTTTAGTGAGTTTATCTATAATTCCAGAGCGGGGGATGCTGTTGAAAGCCTTGGCAAGATCTAATAGGCTGTGTGAACCACCTTACCCTTGTCTACAGCTTTGGTGATTGCTTCAAAGAAGTCTGTCAGGTTTAGGAGACATGATCTGCCTTTTACAAACCCGAACTGGGTGAGATCCAGAGTTTGGAAATTACCAATGTCTTTGTTTATAAGTTCCATGATGATATGTTCCATGGCCTTGCAGACCAGGCTCGTCAGGCTAATGGGGCAGTAGTTCCCGGGGTCCGTGTTGGTTCCCCCTTTGTGAAGTGGGATAACCGTTGCTGTGTGCCATTCAGCAGGCACAAAGCCTGAGGTGAGGCTATGATTGAACATGGTACTTAGGTGGGGTGGCAGTTAGTTCTGTAGTTCGTGTAGAACGCAGCCTGGGATGTTGTCTGGTCCCATGGATGCTGTGTTCTTGGCTTTGGAGTGTGTGGTTTTTACCTGTGCAGCCGTGATTACAGGAACTTTGCATTCTTCCGGTATAGAGATTGGCTCTTTAGGGGGTGAGAGGGGGGTAAAGTTAGCACTGAACCTATCTGCCAGGATGTTGGCAATATCAGTTGGGTCTGTATATTTAGTGCCATTGTGCTGTAACTGAGAGCAGATCTGAGTGTTGCCATTGAGATTCTTGACATAGCTATAGAATGCTTTGTGGTTGTCTTTAGAATCAGTGGCGATTTTGTTTTTGTAACTAGCTTTGGAGGATTTTATCAGGGATCGCAGCTTTTTACTGAGGCTGGCCAGGGAGCTCCTCCACTCGTGGGTTTTATTCTCTTTTTGCAAGAGTTTCTTCCTTCTATTGTACAGTTCGTTTATGGCAGGGGACCACCAGATTGGTTTCTTTTTTTGGAGGATAGCGTCTTGGTTCTGTTTGGGATAGCACGATCCATGCACTCATGTAAGTGCTTATAAACTGCAATTGTGTAGGATTCAGTAGTCGTAACTGTATTGTCCATCTGCATGGGTGTCATGAAGTTCACCACTTCTGTCTTAAGAAGCATGAAGTTGGCTTTGGAGAAATTTTTTTACCATAGCTTCCTTAATGGGGGGGGTGGAGACAGGATGTGGATATATAGGGTAATTAGCTTATGGTCAGATCGGACCAATAAGGCGTTGACTTCAGGTGTGGAACACTGGTCACTCATACTGGTAATGACTAGATCTAGGATATTGTTGCCCCTGGTGGGGGTGACTAGATCTAGGATATTGTTGCCCCTGGTAGGGGTGTGGATAAGTTGATTCAGGGCATTGGAGTTTATGACACATCTCCACCTTTGGTGTTCTGGTCCAGGTTACATGACATGACCGAAAAGTGTGTTAGGAGTTATAGCCTGATAGTGCAGGGCTGCTCTCTGGAGCCTTGAACCAGGTCTCAGTCACTGCACAGATATCGATGTTCTCCATTTTAAGGAGTGCCTCAAGTGAGTGCATTTTGAGATTTAGACTTCTAGCATTGAGTAGCATCACCCTCAGTTTTTGCTTGCCTGTTCCTGTTACGGTGGTGAGTCTGTCATTTGAACCTTGCCTAAAAAAGGCACTATAGGGGCAGCAAGAACCTTAGCCAGTATCCGGAATCCCAGGGGTGACCGGTGCAGGCCTTCTCTGGCAAAGCATCGTGGTCTGTCAACCATGTCATCCCAGGCAGACAGATACTGGATCCCTTTAGCATGGCACCAGAAGCTTAGCCAATTGTTGAAGTCAATCATTTTGTCCTTGTACTGCGGCATCATTCTAGGTGATGGCAGAATGCTACTCAGGGCTAGGGTCACACCTGCCGGGGCTACTAGATCAGAGAGCTCCTCCAGGTCTCTTTTCATGTAGTCCAGGGAGGTATGTCTCAG
>NC_056748.1:959466514-959489014 GCF_019279795.1 Protopterus annectens
CCTAACAAAGGGAAACCTTCAACCCTCTATCTTACCACCAGGCTTCTCCCTTGGACTTTTCACAGACTACTGCATGAAACTCTTACTTGACTTTCAAAAGCTAGTGCAGGTACTTTCTTTAGTCTTTATTGTAAAGCCATCCTGTACTATTTTTCCTCTATTCCTGACTTACCTGGTTAGTGCCAACACTGATACTGATAGCAGAAATGAGCCTGGAGAAAAAAAAAAAAAACTGTCATCTTGCCAACTCCAGGTGCTGCGCTCACTCTGCTCCCCTACCCTACACCAGGATTGGTTTCATTTATTCCTAGACAGGCTCCTTCCCTTCTCCCGATCCTCCAATCAACACTACACCTACACTTTTCAATTCATCCATTATCTCAAATAATGCGTCCACACTCATCATCATTGCTCCTCCCAATCTCCCTTGCTTTCCGTACCCTTCTGCAATTAACTTCCATCCATACAATACACCATAATGTAATCATCCACACAATACACCACAATTTAAAACCTTTACCTATCACCTCAACCATACGACTGCCTACACCCAGCTACCACCTAATCACCCATGGCTTATTGCATTACACAGCCACTCTGCTACCAGATTTAAACTAGTAACTGAAGCAAATACTCAACGTAGCCTAACAACTCTATGCAAACATCCCATACTTAAAGAAAACTAACCACCACAAACCTACTTCTCAATAAAGCAAAACTTCCCCTATGTGGGGACATCCAGACCAACCCTAAATCCCACAACCCAACAAACCTCTCACCATAGCAACCATTAACCTGCAAAGTATCAGGAATAAAATTCCAGACTTCCATGCCAGGATTTCACACAGTAGGCCAGATATAATAGCAACCACAGAAACTTGGCTTAAACCATATATTAAAAAAACTCAGAATTTCTACCACCTGGCTACTCCCGCTTAAGATACGGCAGACCCCGTAAAAAAGGTGGAGGTGTTGCATTAATTTACACAAGTCATTTCACATTGGTACCATATGGTTTACCATCATATTTGCAAATGTCATTTAGATGAACGCAATGATTTCCAACAAATAGTCGGAAAAACACAGAGCAACCAAAATATCGAAATGAGCATTTCAGCAATGTCGAATATCGACTTTGCTAAAATGCTCACATCTGCCCACAACTAACAATAACATCTGCAGGGGGGCAAGCCCCCTACACCGCCCATGTGGGGGGCTGCGCCACCCACACACCCCCTACTTATATATACAAACTCTGAGATTGCACTACAGTGAGGGTAAGGGTACATTTCCCAATCCCCGCTATAGTGCGATCTGCACCGCAATGTTGAAGCTGACAATAGTGGCTATTCGCTCATGTCAGCTTCGATATTGTGGTGATCGACCTCTCAGTTCACGAAAATGATTTTCGCACATATTCGGTCTAAATGACAATCGAATATGTGATAGTAAACCATACCATATACCAACCCTACCCCACAATTCGCACCTGCCAAAATTGTTGCAGCTTTCCTACAACTGAATACCAGCAAAAACTCTGCATCATTGGAATCTATATCCCATCAGGCAATAATCTACCTATCCTAGAACAAATCCTTGGACTTCAAAAACCTTTACAGTGAGACAATTATCCTTGGAGATGTCAACAAAGATTGGACAGAAGTCACAAAAATTTCACCTTCCATAAATATAAATCTATTCAATTATACCCAGCTTATCAATGAAATAAAAAGTGGGAACCACAGTTTGATGAACTTGTTTATTAGTTAGCGCTTTCATTCAATTCCCTTCAATGAACTTCTTCAGACAGCCTTTAATACAGATCCTCTTATTTAAATACCCATTACACATCACATGATCACACAATAATCAACAATTATTAAGAATCATGGAGTAATTGAACAAGTGAAAATGGGGGTAAGGGGAGGACCTATTCATTTATTGCTTGAAAAACAAAAATTATGGTAGCAGAAACGTTTAAAATGCTTGGTCTTGCCCTGGTCTGAAAGACCAATGCTCTATAACATGTTTATTAAAAATGAAAGACCTAACTCACTTATAGTATTTTAAGCTTGCTTTTCAACCAAGTTGTTTAAAACAGAAAGGAGGGAGTGATGTTCAGAATGATTTTTAAGCATTTTTTTATGATTTGTGATTCTTAATAATGAATTGCTGATTATTATGTGATCATGTTATATGTAATGAGTATTTAAATAAGGGGGTGTGTTTTAAAGGTTGTCTGAAGAAGTTCACTGAAAGGAATGAACAAATGCGTTAACTAATAAACAAGGTCATCAAGCTGTGGTTCCCGCTTTTTTGTTTTAAAAGTTGAGTTTTTGACTTTTACCTCGTTTATCAATGAAGTAACCAAACCCAACAAAACAACAACAACTAGGGGTTCCATCATAGACTGGATAATAGTCCACACCCAAACAAAGTAGCTTTAGCAGGGACTGTACCCTCAAACTATAAAAGTGATAATCTCCCAGCATACATAATATGTAAATCCACCCTAACCCCCAGCCAACACCAGTACAGACAAACTAGAAACATCTCCAAACGAGAAACATATCCAATTTCGACCAAACAACAAATCCTTCTCAGATATCCTAAACAATTTAGCCCCCATACGGCAAAAAAGAATTAAAAACAACAATGCTACCTGGCTTACTCATCCCACAAAACAACGGATGCCTAAAACAGATAAATGTTGGAAGTTTTTTTTTTTTGCCAAAAAGACCCCCCCATACCTCCTACAATTCAAAGAACTTTGTAATCAAGCAAAACATGTAGTAAAAGAAAAAAAAATCTCTTCATCTAACCAAAAATGCCATAAACAAAACCTTAAGAAATTCTGGAATACAATCTTAACCCTAGTTAACCCAGGATCCAACAACTCCTGTACTGACCCAGACAAATCCCACAGAGAAATTGCCACAATATTCAACTTACATTTTAGACTGTACTGCTAAACTTACAGGAAACTTCCCTCAAATAAACATCACAGCACACTCACCAAATATAAACTCCACTCCAAACTTCACCGTCTCACCCATCCCTACCTCAACTATCTTGAAACTACTCCTTAAACTCAAACCATGTACTAATGCACCTGATAACCTACCCCCAACATACCTTACAGATGTCAGCAAAGTCTATAGCTTATCCAGTTAGCATACTTGTCAAATCGCTCTCTCCAAGAACTGCAAGTACCCACTATCTGGAAAAACAAGCTTATATTCTCCCACTACATAACGCCGGCCAAAAAATAGAACTCCCATTTTTCTGATCCACACAATCCTTTCCCCCCCTATCCAAAATTCTAGAAAAATGTGTCCACAATCAACTCCTAAAGCAACCCATAGACAATAAAATCTTGGCCCCCGCCAAACACTGTTTCAGACCTGGACACAGTACCACCACTCCCCTTATATCATTCTTGGACACTGTAAACTGTGCAAGAGCTGCAGGGAAAATTGTGTCCTATTCCTCAACCATTCAAAAGGTATTTGACACCATCTCAAACCCCCTACTACTCACTAAACTATTTTTACCCAGGAATCTCACTCCCTACCTTAGACTGGTTCTCTGACAACCTTACAAACAGACAAGCAACAAAATGGGACCAGTACTTCTCACCTTATCAACCAATATCAAAAGGAGTTCCCCAAGGCTCTATACTTGGGCCCCTCCTTTTTAGCACATTTGTTAATGACTTCCACTCTTCCCTGTCCCAAAGCTCACTTATTCAATACACAGAGGATTCCACCATCATCTGCTTTGCCTACTCCACCAGTGAACTCCAAAAACTAACTCAAACATCCACAGAAACATGGATGAACAACAATCACCTAGCCCTACATGCTAACAAAACCAAATTCCTTCTATTCACTCCTAAAAGATCTACCGCCATAAACAGGTCAGAATTTACTATTCAGTCTCAGAACAGCACTATCATAGTGCCCCATACTAACTTCTTGGAGTTATCTATGAAAAGCGCTCCTTTGACCTTTATATCCTAAACAATATTAGAAAGACCCACCAAACTTTACTGCTTTACAGACACATAATTTATCTCAACCACTCAACCAAAAAAAAAAAACCCTAGCATCCTCCTTTCTTTTACCATCGCCACTATATGGTGCCCCACTGCTCAAACATTCAACTCTCTCTAAAAAAACAAATTAGAATCTTGTTACAATAAAGTAGCAAAGTTTGCCAACAATGCTACACATACCTACCATCACTGTATATCCCTTCAAAAACTCAACTGGCTCGAACTACCTAACTTACCTACAACTCACCACTGCACATAAAATCATAACTAAACCAGTAATGTCCCCTACAACCCCACTAGATAACTCAGATCATAAAATAAATGTCTTCTAAACACAGAATTACCCAACCTTACAGCTGGCCGAGCTCTTTACTCCGTTGCTATAGCCAAGGTGTGGAATTCCTTACCCACCACAATTAGAACCACTTCTAACCACACCATTTTCAAGAAGACTCTGCAAGAATCTCTCTCCAAACTATGGATCTGTACATGCTCAAATAAATTTTTCCAGCATTACATGAAACTAGAAACCTCTTCTAACAACTTTTATCTATCTTCACTTAATTTAACTCTTCTTCCTTTCCATTTTATACATAATAGACTACAAGATGAAATTTAAAGAAAAGAAAGCATAATTCTAATTATACATCAACATGTATATTGTACCTGGATGTAAATCATTGTTATTTTGTATTATGTTGCTTACTAGTAACTTGAATATGTTAACAGTCATTATTACATATATGTTGATGAGATACAGTTACATATGTGGATCTTTTTTCCCCGGGCCTCCACTGAAAATGGGCACTTAAGACCCAGTGAACTATCCCAGAAAACAAATGCAAATAAATAATGGCTAAAAGAATAGCAAAAGTATTACCAAAAATTGATAGATATGATCAGTGTGATTTTGTGGAGGGGAGGCAAAAAATTTGGCAACATTAACATAACAATGATCATCCTGAGGGAAGTAGATTGCAAGAAAATACCTCTGTTGTTGGTGGGTCTTGATGGTTGGGAGGGTGACCCTGTCTTACAAACACAAGGGGCAGGGTTTTGAGTCTCACAAGGGATAATTGGCTAGGCTTAAAATGGCTTGCAAGGGCAGTTAGTTTCATAGATTAATTCTAAGCTATGAACCTATTTGACAGGGCAAGTTGAAAGTTACGAGAATAGCAATGGAAAAATCTGCATTCACTGATAAAACTATTGCATCTGCCCTTCTAATTCCAAACATATACCACAGCCACATTCAAAAATCTTTGGTAAGATCAACTAACCAAATTACAACAATGCTGCAACAAAGCAACTAAATGAGTCACCAACATGGCATACAGTAGACACAACTATGTAACCATAAAATAAGTTAAATTACCCTCAACTCACAAGTACTCATCTTCTCCCCCTAGAGAAAGTACCCAAATAAAGCCTTACACACTATCAGAATAGCTAAACTTTTCTGATCATCATCACTGGAGATCTTACCACAAAATCACAATGCCTTTAAATCTAATCTCAAAGACCACCTCTATCTACTGGCCAGTGTAAATGTAATGTGTAGTTTAACCACCAGATAAAATCCAAACAAATACCCAAAACACCTAAAAAAAAAAAATCTTCAGCGATTCAAATATACCTCAAACTCACTTTCACAGTTCTGTCCTTGGTGATTCTTCCAAAAGGCATCACCACCCCTTTGTCTTACAATTTCCACCCCTTTACCATATGACCCTGTCCTTGATTAAGCTGCACTTTATTCCTTTTACTCAGTTTTAGTCTATGATACAAGAAATTTACATGTTCACAAATCAATTTAGCTCAACAAACCACTATCATTGTTCAACATTCCTTACTCACCACCTCTGAAGAAGTACTTCTGCTCCCATCCATCTTACATGGTTGCCTAATAATACACCCTGCATGCCTAAACTATTTTTAGGCCTGGCTACAGATGATTACTTATAGCATTGTAACATAGAAATGTACTGAAAACAAAGAAGTTATGTACTTGCCATAATGTTCCATCTGAGTTGTTCATCTCGCCTTCATTCTTTATTGATTGGTTCGGAGCCGATCCCTCGGCTCCGAGTCAGCACCTACTGCAAAACTCGAAGATTTCAAGTAGCTTGAGGCCATGTCCCTATCCCATGATGCACACTGAGTTACCTCAGATCTTGTTTGCTGCGTAAAATATCATATGCCATTCTATAACTCCATAAGAAAGTACAGAAGCGTTGAGTGACCAGAAAGAATCTAGCATCTCGGTCTTCTGAATAGCCCAGGAGGGGGTAGGAGGGAGGGACACAAGAATGAAGGTGAGATGAACAACTCACATGGAACGTTATGGCAAGTACATAACTTCTTTATGTGAAGTTGTTCTATCTCGCCTTTCATTCTTTACTGATGGGTAGCGTCCCAAGCACCATCAACCTCTGGTGGCTCACAGGAGTATGTCTCAGGACCATGGATCCAAAGAAGGCCCTGTCAACTTCGTAATGACTGATAAAGGTATGAGGTTTTGACCAAGTGGCTGCTGCGCAAATGTTATCAATAGAAAGTCTGTTCTATCCAAATAAAATCTGAGCTGTCTGTGAACATCAAGTTTGTGCAGCATGTACTCTAAATTGTTGGAATGGTTAGGGAAGAAAACTGGCAAATCAATAATTTGGTTGCGATTAGTTTCAGTACAAACTCTGGGTAAGAAAGAGGGGTTTGTTTGAAGTGAGACTGTCAGCATGGAAAATCAAATCAGGAGGCTTAAATGAATAAGGCCTGAAGCTCTGACACATCGTGGGCAGAAGTAATGGCTACTAAAGATGGTTTTCCATGACAAAAATTTGAGGTCACACGAGGAAGCTGGTTCAAATGGTGGAAGAATTATGCGTGAAAGCATAAAATTCAGATTCCATGGAGAAGAGGGAGATTTCACAGGTGGTCTAATATGAAAGGTCCCTTTGAGAAAGGCTTTGGATAATTTGTATGACATAATATTCAATCCTTCCAAATCCCAGATGAAAGTTAGAAATGGCAGCTAGTTGAACACTGACTGTTGCTGCTGCAGCTCCTTTACTGAACATCATGGTTAAGAAATTTAGAATACAGGCCATAGGGGCTTGGTAAGGATCAATATAGGTACAGCTTCCTCATAGAGGATTTATGAGAAGATAGGAGAATTTGCATCGTCTCACTGGAAAGGCTATGGAACCTGGGTATGATGGGAATTGGAGCAGCCAAGTTGTCTGCTTCAGGGACTGCAGAGAGGGATGAAGTTCCCCCAATGAGACCGTCAGAAGGTCTGGAACTGGGTCCAGAATCCAGGGGTCCTCCAAAAGATGAAGTTGATGGAAGGGGAAGCAAATCTGACAAGGCCAATAGAGAGCTATTAGAACGATGGTCCTTTCCAGGGCTTTGGCTTTCTCCAATACCTTTGGTATCAACGGGATTGGTGGAAATGCATAGAGGAAACCCGGGGACCAAACGTGAAGAGTGTGTCCCTTGGGGCTTCTCCCAGAGGGGGAATCAGAGTAAAGTAGCTTCTGCATTTGGTGTTCATGTGACTGGCAAAAAGGTCGCAGCAAGGCTGGCCCCACCTGATGAATATCCTGTCTGCCATTTCCATCTTGAGGGACCACTCATAGGGTAATAAAATTGCTCTGCTCAACTTGTCTGCTATTACGTCGGATTTCCCTGGGATGTGCATTGCTAACAGAAAGCGTTGGGTGGAAATAGCCCACTGCCATACTCTTGAGTACTTCATGACAAAGGGGGTAAGATCTGGTTCCTCCTTGTTTGTTCAAATATCAGACCACTGACACGTTGTCCGTCTGAATCACAATCGCACCCAGAGGAAGACAGTCCTGGAAGTAATGTAACACCAAAAGTACTGCTCTCATCTCTAGGACATTGATATGCAGATGTGACTCTTGATCAGTCCATGTGCCTTGGGCTATATTTGCCTGAAAATGCCCCCCCATCAGGGAAGCATCCGTGGTCACTATAGGGAGTAGCACAAATGGGCATCCTATCGTAACATGAAGTGAGGTCAACCACCACTGAAGATCATTTTTACAGGAAATTTGTGAGACATGGGAAGGTCTGGGTAAGACCATCATACTTCAGAATGTCTGATGCTTTGTTTTTGGATATTAGAATGCACACAGACGGAGAAGTAAGACTCTTTCTACTGGAAGTCTTAGCGTGGGGGTGGTGGTGTCCAGGTTCTGCTCCGAAAAAGACGTTATGATGCGATGGCAACAAGGCAGACTTTTCTGAGTTTATTGTAATGCCCAGCTGACTGCAGTGTGGACTCCCTGGCCTGGATGAGTTGATGCTTGGTGGTGGTAAGTAGCCAATCGTCTAGGTACGGAAACACCTGGAATCCAAAACGTCTCCGGTGAGCCGTGACCACTGCCATGCATTTGGTGAACACCCTGGGGGCTGTAGTGAGACCAAAGGGCAGGGCTCAAAACTGGTAATGACTGGCTCCCAGCCAGAAGCACAGATGATCCCTGGATGGCCTGGCCATTTTTATGCAGTATCGAGTACATCCAATTGTGTTTCCCTAGGAAGGGAAGTATCAACTGAAGCGTGACCATCTGAAACTTCTCTTTCTTTATAGACTTTAGTCTGCTGAGGTCCAATATAGGTCTCCAGTCCCCTGTCTTCTATGGAACTAAAAAGAATCTTGAGCAAGTTCCAGATCTTGTCTGGTCTGCTGGGATTGGTTGGATGACTCTCTTTCTTAACAACATCTGGACTTCTACTGTTGCTTGTTCCCTGTAACAGAGTGGAACGTCTGGGATTTTCCTTGTCAGTGGAGGGGGTGTTGCGAAAGGGATGATGTATCCTCTGGAAATTATACTTTGTACCCAGTTATTTGTTAAGTTGAGCCAGGCAACTGGTTACAAAGATAAGCAACCCCCGACTGCCTCCAGAGCAGGACCATTGGGCCTCCTTTCAGGAGCACTTCCCAAAGAAGTGATCTCCGTTGCCCTGGTGTTGCGGACCCCCTCTGCTGCGAGGACGGCATCTTCCATTATTGCTCCCTCCCCTGCCCCTGGGGGGGTTCATCACATGTGTCCTGAAAGGCTCCTTGGGCTTTTCGGAACCACATTTTCTCTCCCCTTTGACCCTTGGGGTAGGGTCTGGTAAGGGTGGAAAAACGGACCCCAACAGCAGACAGTCTTTGTCCTCCTCACACCTGGTTACGGTTTCCTTGACTGTAGGGCCGAAAAAGGAATAGCTATCAAAGGGGGCATTCACGAAGGATGACGAAGTGCTCCGCGAAAGAACACAAGCGCATCCAGGAGTGTCTCCTAAGAGCAACTCCTGTACACGCTGCCCTACTCATTACATCAGCTGCATATGAAATGAGGTGCATGGACAAGTTCACTACATAATTGAGGGTATCAAGCTGGGTGGCAACTTTGTATATAGCTCCTGCAGCTACTGTACCCTGAAGAGCATCTCCCAGCTCTTTAAGGAGATATCTTTGTAGTCTGGTAAAATGGGTTAAATAGTTGAGCGAATGAAGAGCAAAAGTCGCTGAACTAAACATGCGTTTCCCATATCTATCCATGATCCCTGAGTCTCTGTTAGGAGGCTCCACAAATCAGCAGGTCTGACTCCTCCGGCTCCGAAGGACCGGTATGACTCGGAGGAGGAATAGATACAGCTGGCATAAGGGTCTTCAGCTCCGAAACCACCTGGGTCGGAGCTGTTAATTTGGCAAAGGCCGGTGCCTGTAAAAGCTTCTGCATCACCCGATCCACATCCAAATCAGACAAGCTCACAGAAGATGATGATCAAACTGGTGGTACCGACTGGAGAATAGGCAATTTAAAGAGTTTTGGATACCAGTTCCAAGACCGGGGACTGGCTCCGAAAGGAGAAGACAGTCAGCTCTGAGACTTATGAAGCTGATGTCATAGACTCTTAAGATTTTTTTGATTCTCCAGAAGTCCTGGAAGACTGAGGACTTACTAGATCCATGCTTGGTCACTCAAAGCCTCCTGAAAGGAAGGTTTCAACGACCCCCTATTTATAAGCTTCCTTTTTCTCTCTTGGAGAACTCTAGAGGAAAAGGAATGACATATAGCACATGCCTCCTGTAAGTGCAAGGCACCCAAGCAGTATACACAATTCACATGGCAGTCTGTAGCAGACATCTTCTGCCCACATTCTGGGCATTTTTTGAACCCTGACTTAGGGTGTTTGTCCTTGTCATCAGCCATGACAGAAGTGGACACACCCAACAACAGCAAAAAAATTAGCCTTCTAATAAAAACCAAGCTATCAGCACACACACATACAGAAGCCTTTAAATTAAAGCTAACTATTCAAAAGCCTTCTAATAAAAACAGGCTAAAGATAAGCACACAAGCCTAAAATTAAGGCCAACAAGCAAACACACAATATAGTTTTTAACAGCTAGTAATCTCTAACAAAATACTATGCTGTAGAAAAAAATGTGACAAAAGGTCACTGACTTAACAGTTACTATAAAGGTCACTGACTAAACAGTTACTATACACTAAATAATCACACTATACTATGCTAATAAGCAAAATGACAAAAAGGCCACTGAACAAGGAATATTTTCGGTCAGAAAGTTTAAATAGGCCTTTCAGAAAAAACAAAGCCAACTATAAAGCTAAGAAACAGCACACAAGGAATGGGACTCTATAGAAAAAGCTTCAAGAACTTTTCTAAGCTAAATATCTATCTACTACAGAGAAAAAAAAACTAACAATTATTTGAAAATTACTAAGTATTTAAAGTTTACTGGCCGGAGCTATGAGGAAACTCTGATCAGTTGCAGCGGCAAACTAGATCTGGGGTAACTCAGGGTGCATCATAGGATAGGGACTTGGCCAAGAGCTACTTGAAATCCTCGGGGTTTGCAGTAGATGCCGACTCGGGAGCCGAGGGATCGACTCCGAACCCATCAGTAAAGAATGAACGGCAAGATAGAACAACTTCACATATATAAATTCCACAACTTCACATATATAAATTCCACAAACAGCAGAGTTAAATACCACTGTGTCTCATCAAAAACATCAACTGCAGCCAGACTTGGTTTTTGTATTGCAAGTGCACATCCCTCTCCAGTGTCAGTGGTGAGGATTTCGGCTCCTTGACTACTAGCCCAGCATGCAACATACCGTGCTCATACAGGATTGACCTCTACAAGATCTCATTCTCTTTCACCGTTTCAAAAAAACAAAAAGACTCTTCTTATACTTTCACAAACACTTCACCGCATTTCAGTAGTTTTTAGTGCTATTAAGACTTGTGCTTAATTCGGTTATTACTTGCTTCTGCCTTGTTAGACATTATTCTGCCACCCCCTTAACACATTACAATGAATAAAGTCACATTTCAACTCATTAACTGAACAGCTGTGTGTGGGATACATACACAGCATCAGAAAGCTCAGCATTAGGCTGCACCAAGCAGACCAGCCTGAACTTATCCAAAAATGTCAATTCAGAAAGATAATTAATGAGCAATTAATAGAAGTGAAACACACTGCACTAAGCCACTTCTGTCAATAGCAACCTGATGTTTCAGTGACACCTGCCAGTGTATGCCACAAAGAACAGGTCAGTGTAAGAAAAGTTACAGTAAAATTACACATTCATGTATTCATTAAATGCAGCACGCAGCTATAGCAATACGATATGTGAGCTCTGAAGGTATAAATCACAGACCAAGTCAATATAATAATGAGTGCCACTCAAGTGCAACAATAAATGGTACAGTTTTTATTGATTCAAAGAGAAAGAGACAACAGTACCGGAGAATGTTCTGTAGTCAGAGGCATAGCAATCAGTCGGGGTACTGGGATGCAGCTTTTTTTAGTACAGTTTGAACATCAAATTGATTGCTTTCAAACATGCTCACACTTGTGAGCATCACATACTGATATCATGTCTGACAGAGAGCCATGGTCTCCATGCACTACGCATTCACAGCATAAAACTACTGCTGTGTGACAGAATTCTCAGCAAGTAGTGCTGACTCTCAGACTTGATCTTACTTAGTGCTAACAGATCTTGTGCGTCTCTATCAACCTCTTCTAGCTGCAACTGATCCACGTTACCGAAAGCAACAACTTTTGAATCCCAGTGTGTCCCTGCCAACCTTAAAAGAACTACCTATCTGACAGGACTTCTATGTAACAGCACCAACACAAAATTTTAGAATACAATGCATTTTATATTTAGTATACATTTATTATATACTATTTACAACAGTAAACATTAAAGATACTACTACTACTTCACACACACACACACACACACACACACACACACACACAATTTGCTTATGCTTTCTGGACTTCCACTTAGACAGATGTTTTGGATAAACAAGTTGAAAAGACAACTAATTTACTAATGGCAGCTTTCCAAAGCCCACAAGTGTCAACACTTACTATTGACTTTATATACATGTAGACAGACACTTTTATTTTTGTAAAATAACCAAAACATTTTACTAGCTGTTTCCATAATTATTACTCAAAAGCTTTGAGGCTACAAAAACTGATGGCAAGTCTTCCCCATAAAGGGTTTTGGTTAAACAACACCAAGTGCTGTGCACAGTTTAGGAAGCTATGCAAGAAAAGGATACCAGGCTGCTGGAAGAAAGTCAGAGAAAACCCCATAAAGACCTGCAAGCTACAAGGGAAGAAATGCAACAAGAGGTAAGAGAAGAGAGCTCCTTTTCCCTTGAAACCAGAAGAAACATGGAGCACCACACTGGCTGCACAATCACAACAACAAGTTGTGGAAAGGATCATCAAGAATAGAAAAGATGAGAGAGGAAGGCAGAGCACAGCAAACAGTAGGGAGTACCTACAGCCTAATTTTCACAGACGGCTGTGGACCATATGAATGGACTGCTCAAAAAGATGAAGGGGAGGGACACCAGTTCAAGAAGACATGGTAGATGAAGAAAAGGGATAATGGGGACAGTAGGAATGGAGATGAAGTAGATTGTTACGGCACTTAAAGAGCAGACTGAAGAGACTTGGCTCCTTCTGCCATGAAGCACATGAAAAAGGATGAAATGGCTTGAGAGAGAGAAAAAACTCATGTTTACAACTACAATTTAGTTTTATAAACAGTGCAGTACATCAATCACTAACTATTTCTTACAGTATAATGCACATTCCATCAGATTATACTAAAAACGCACATTCTGTCATAATACTGCTTTGAGTCTCTCCTAAAAATAGATCACGTCTAGTAGGACTAACCCAGCCAACAAAAGAAAGAAAATACAGTACAGCTGTTGTATAATCTCCTGTTCCACTTCAAATGTTAGACTCTGATAAGTGGCAATGGGTCCCTTGATTGACAACAGTACTTTTTCCAGTGGCCAAGTAATACCCAAGGGGGGGGATAAGTTCTGGTCAAGTCAACAAGTGAAAGTGTCAGCTCATGATCAGTAGAGACAAAAAAAAAAAAGGACTGCATGATCGAATCATATTATAATGAAGGTGAAGCTGGTCTTAAGCTGGAACTGGACAAGTTCTCTTGGCAAAAGCTGAAAAAGGATTTGTGACTGCATGCCGAAGATACTTCTAGTTTGGAGGCCTAACAAACAGAGTTCCCAGTCCACTGGGAAGGCGAGAGAACAGCCAAAGAGAGCAATTCAAACACACCTTGAGCAAAAGTATAAGGAGACCCCGGGCAGGTGTTAGCAGGTAAAGAAGCAAATCGAGAAGTAACTGGAGAAAATTAATGTAAATCAGAGTATGTGGGCTACCACAGGAACAAGATGGCTGGGCATGAATGTACGGGGAACAGCATGCTGAAGTATGTAATATTTAATATTCTGCCTTTACAACAATACATTAGTACAAGTTACAGTTTTCAGATATGCATGTTACTTGTGATGAAATGAATGGCCTCACTTATGGGTAAAATGGTTACCTGTACTGGTTATCCATAAATCCTAGAATGGTGAAACGTTAAAAATAGACAAATGCCACGGAAGAAAAGCATACAAGGCTGTCTCAGACTAAAATGGAGTTGCTGCATATCTGTAAGTCAAACTCCACTCGCACAACCTGCACGCAAGGACTCAACCTGGTCTGTGACGTTAACAGAACTTGTTGGCAGGATAGATTTGTGTCCCAACCGACACCCCCATCTGTAGAACAGACTTCCTCTCCATGTCAAGCAGAGTACCTCACTAGCAGTCTTTAAGAGGAACCTAGACGACTGGATGGGAAACAGAAAATATACCCCTGGGATCCCCACCTGTGTCCCTGGACATGGAAAATAGGTGCTGACTTTGTGGGAACCTGGGTGAAATTCTTAGCTACATTTTTAGCCTAGTATCGTCCTATAAACCTATGAAAAATAAAACAAGTAGATCGTACCTAATTCTACAAGCAAAGAGATGAAGTTCTACATTTAAGTTTTCACATCTGTCTAGTGAACCTGTGTTAGTGTTTTGGATGCTGACAGACAAAGCCCAGACTAAACCAAATTTACAATAAATTTTATTTTATACTGGAAAAACATATAAGAAAATATTATGAAAAAAATAAAGGATAAAAGTTAAGCAGTGCATGTCAAAACAGAACTTTAACATGCCAAGTAACCACCGTTTGTAAACTGCTGATTTTATACAATACCAGCTTTTTCTTTTTGTTAAGAAAAATGTTTTAAACAGTTTAAAAGTACCAGCACAGATACTTGTGAAATGAATGCTTAAAATGTGACAGATGAATGCTTGGCAATGGCAGACTAAAACTGAAGGGCAAGAAATAGGCCAAAAACATGAGGGCCGACAATGCAGGTTATAATAAATGGGGGGGGGGGGGGGACTACCACTACTAAAATCATATTAAGTTAAGGGATCTACTTTTGAAAGCATCAGTAAATTCTCCTTCCAGAAGTCATAAAATATTATCAGTTGGGACCTGACCAGTGTTGTGTACAGTATTTATATCTTGGAGTTCTGAGCTTTACTTACAGCACCACTTTGTCCTAAGTTTGAAAGAGAAGTCACATTTTGGCGGCTTGGATACACTGCTGTGCATTTTTAAACTACTTACCAGTCTGCTTGCAGTGCTGTACTGAGTGCATAAAATGTTTATGATGGTGATGCAATAAGAAACAGAATTTATGATTGTGGTGCAAAACGACAGCATACTGGACTCCCTGGAGTGATGCAAGTGATTATGCAGTTAAACAGCATAATGAAGGCTGTTGGGATATTAAATCTGAATAAGAATAGTGATTGGAAAAATGGAATGGATGACAGCCTTTAACTCTATGTTGACCACAGGACAAAGATGTAAAACTAGGCATGTTAAAAATTGCGGGAAATTTTATGTAACAGATTAACAACATAATGAAATAAGGTAACAAGATGAGCAGTTACAGGGGTGAGCTTGCATGGGAATACAGAACATTTTATGGCAATATTACATGCAAAATTCAGTTTTCTGATAGAGGGCTTTTAGTACCAAGTCACAGACAATACTGCAGATACACGAGTACAGCAAACAGTAATAGTTAAAAAGGATAACAAAAAAAAAAGGAATAAGAGAGGAAATGTCCAGGCAGAAGTACTACAGTGGAAATAGAAAAAGATGACCAAGGTAAAACTGGGAGGATGACATCAGACTTTTCCAATTTAAATTCTGAAACAATGCAAATAGGAAATGCATCATTATGCAACAGTATTTAAATAAAAAGTTAAGTTTTTGGTTAGAGTTTGAAAATAGTGTTTGATATTCTGTTTAGCAATCTGCACTTGGAAGAGCTGATACCACTCTAATTAGAAATATTAAGCATAGTACAACACAAAGTAAATATGGTTACATAACTGAACAAGAAACCTTGAACAGCTGGATGATAACCGACAGTCTTTGTTCACATGTACCATAACCCCTTCTCTCTCGGTCTCCCCCCCTCAGTCTCTACTGACAAAAAATGCAACTCCTCTATTCTCTGGTGAAATCCTTTCAACACACTTTTGTTGTCAATTTCCCCTGCTACTCTTCCAGCAGTCTTATGTCCTTTCCTCGTTCAGCCCCAGAACTGTACATGCTAGTCAAGATATGGCCTTAACGGAATCACAGAACATAAGCATTACCTCTTTGCTTCTGTAGCCTACCCCTTGAGTAAATACCTTGCATTCTCTTTGCTGCTGCCATGGCCCACTCAATCTTCTCCATGCAATTAGATCCACAAATCCTTTTCCTGCTCTGTGATCCTTCAAAGCAAAAAAATGTATAACCAAAATGCATTTGTCTATAATGAACATCAAAAGCTGTTCTGCTTATTAGTACAGACTTTTCTAATCTTCCTTCAAGACTCCTACCCCCTTGTTATTACCAAACTGTGCAACACGTAACTTGTGTTTCTGTTTAATCAGCAAGCACAGCCATGGTCTCTGCTATCCCAGTAATTATGGATGAGAAAAAAAAAAAAAAAAAAAAAAAAACAGCACTGAATATTACCAGATAAAAAGAATAGCTCATGGAATAGTCCACTGCAGAACTTCCTTGTTCTAGAAATGGTTCCTTGTGCACTATGATCAGCCCCAAAATAATTTAGTTGTTCAGAACCAATCCTGCCGCCGCCACCCCCCAACTTTTCCCAGCCATTTCCTGCATGGAATCATGATCTTTGTAAAATACAGGATATAACATTACTTTCTGGTATCGCCCTACCAAGCTTTAATACAAACCGGTTATAAAACTGGATCAGGTTTAAATGACAATCACGTCTGACCACCTACACATGTTGACTGACAGCCTCTTGGAAAGAAACCTGCTTTTCCCCACAGGATTTTCTTCATGACAATCTCTGAAGCTGCCGTTAGACTAATAAACCAGTAGTTCCTTGGATTTAACCTGCTTTTCCCCACAGGATTTTCTTCATGACAATCTCTGAAGCTGCCGTTAGACTAATAAACCAGTAGTTCCTTGGATTTTCTGCCCCACAGACACATCATATCTTATCAGTGGTCTGCCAAAGACTCAGAAATTTAGACTATAACTTTCAGATAATAACCTAGCACAGAAATTCCACAGATCCTTAGATGATCCAAAAGAAAACCACACGGGAAGCTCAAATAATCATGTAAGAAAACAAAAATGTACCTCACTATGAGGCTCTTTAAAACATTTTAACAAATATATAAAACACAAAAGTTAAAAACAAAGTAACGTACACAGATCTAAACACCAAAAACACAATACACAGCAAATGTCTTACTTTTACAAGACTCAGTAATCTTTAAAATATCTCAGCTTACAAGACTCAGTAATCTTTAAAATATCTCATCTTACAGGACCAAACAGCAGCAAAATAGATACCAAACATGCTGTTGCTTATGCCATGTAGGGCACAGATAATCAACAGTTTCTTACTACAACTATACTGTCCAGTGTTACTCCACAAAACAACCCATAAAAGACCATCTTTTCTTATTTTGCAAGTGGGAAAATGTACAAAATTCACAGTAACCGAAAAAGAAAACAGAAACAAGAAGCTGCAAGGGACTACACTTAACCCATTAAGAAAAAGAATTATATATATATATATATATATATATATATATATATATATATATATATATATATATATCTCTACACATACATATTATTATATATATGCACACACACATATTATTATATATATGCACACACAATATATATATATATATATATATATATATATACACACACACACACACACACACACACACAACACACACAATTATATATATATATATATATATATTACATACACACACATATAGGTCCACTTCACATGACTGAAACTCAAAATATTGAATTTCATTTGACTCAGACCACAATACCTAATTTTCAAAGTACTGAAAACATCATTTGACTGAACCTCATTAGACTGAAAGCTTACAAGCCTGAATTTCAAAATACTGAATGTTAAGCCATAGATGTGATTTCCTTCACCTGTGACTTCCTTGTGATAAAAAACACACTACTGTAACTTAAAAGTGCCGACTGTCAGAATAGTAGCGTAGAAAGTAGTGTTTCTAAATGTGGGTATGTCTCTACATTTTTATGGGAAATATCTAAAGTAATATGGTGGATGTTTCACGTGCTTCTGGCAGTAGCGGCAGTATGCACAGTACTGTAAGGCAAGTAAAAGTTTTATGCCCTTTTCGCCACTGTAGTGCAATCCTGGAGTTAGTATATATACAGCTGGGGTGTGTAAGCAGTGGGGGCAGCCCCCACATAATTTGGTTTTGTATCATCCAGTTTCTGTTAAAAAGGTAAGCATGTAGTTTTTAAGTTTTCGTTTTTGAAAGAGTTAGCCATTGCTGTTGTAAGTGTGCATGTCTAGGGCTTAAAATTCAGTATTTTGAAATTCAGGCTTGTAAGCTTTCAGTATAATGACATTCAGTCAAATGAGCTTTCAGTATTTTGAAAATTAAGTATTGTGGTCTCAGTCAAATGAAATTCAGTATTTTGAGTTTCAGTCATATGAAGTGGACCCTCTACATAATCACACACACTTTAAGCAAGCAATTACATAAGCAAGCAATTACATGACACACAATTTCTGGTGTGCAGTGTCTACTTATTTTAGGTAAAAATTGAGCTATGCATTACATCCCAAACCTGAGAAGCTACGGTAGAGCTGTATATACAGCACAAGGAAAACATAAATCTTTGAAAATCAAAATCTGATATTTCCCCAGAGTGCCATGTGACCTTATGAACTAAACATGACAAAGCCACAAGAGAGCTCCACAACAAATACAAGACTGGGAATATCTGCAATTTCTTTTCCGTAAGCTCTGTTTGCATATTCCAGTAAAGCAATGTTATCCAGCCATAGCTAACTTGACATTTACTAGGGCAGCTTTCCGACTTGCTTATGTAAAGAAAATATAGTGTTTTGAACAACATTGGATGGCGCAATGGTGCAGCGGTAGTGTTGTCGCCTCACAGCAAGAGGTTCTCCAGTTTCATTCTTGGCTGGGGTCCTTTCTGTGCGGAGTCTGCATATCCTCCCTGCATTCGTGTGGGTTTCCTCTGGGTGCTCCGGTTTCCTCCCACATTACAAAGACATGCTTCTCCCCAGGCTTTCGCAGAAAACTGGCTTCATTCCAAGTCGGACTCTCCCGGTTAACAAATATTAAATTAACTAACTGCTACTGTCCAGGCAAAGCTCTCAGTACTACTAGTACATCCCTCTGGCAATCCGCTCTGGTAGGCCATATATGGTTGCTAATTAGCCCTGTACCAGATGTAAACAGATCACCCTTTGGCTGCTACGCTGGTTTAGAAGAATACAGAAACAGCCTTCTCGGTACCCTAGAGTAAGCAAAAACCACAGTGGGCTAAGGAAGTTCTGAAAACACTGTATTGTGTAATCTATGTTGGAACAATACAAGTAGCAAACCCAACATGGATACAACTGTGTGATCTTTCCCAACTGACAAGAGACACATTGGCAAATAAACATACAAACACAAAAAATATATCAGACAGAAAAGGGGATAAAAAGAAAACTATTTCAAAATTAACAGAACTGCTTTTATTAGCATTAAAAAAATTATAAAAATATAAGAGTGCTATGACATAATTAAAAGAGATGTGACAAATATAATGTAGGTGTGCCTTACCACTAAAGGAAACATTAGGTGTATGAACTCTGCATTACAACTGCCATACAAAAGTCATGCTACGTCTTAATGCCTGCAGACTTATAAAATCCTTTCAAACACTCATACACAGACACTCCAGTAGCTGACCATGGGGCAAAAACCACGAAGAGGAGACGGGACATATGTATTTTTTTGGGTGGGAGTCATTAAATGGTCACATGAACGCTACATATAAGCATTTACTACTTTCTGGGAATCAGTTTCTAATGTGATTCATTATCTTTAGACATCAAGGCTAACAGAAGTTAGTTACACTGCACAATGGTTAATTAGATTTAAATTGCTGCATTATGCAGGAGAAAACAATAATGCAGTAAGACCAGGAACTAAACGCATGAAGGCTCTAGCTCATTAAATCATAAATGTTTCATCAACTTGTATTCTTGGCCACTTGGCCCATCCAACATTCATAATTCTATTATTTTGCCAAGTATATCAAACCTGCTTCTCTTTCCATTAGCAGTAACAAATAAAAATTCAACGCCATTCCTCATACAAAAGAGCTGTCAAAATGACACTCCTCCCTCTTTCCAAGTCTAATCTCAACCCAATCGTATACTGCAGGGACTAACAAAAATGAAGCATACACCTCCCCCCACAGACACATTCAGTCATTTACTAAACCTTGCAGGCAACCCCTCAAAATAAACAAAAACAGGCCTGTCCACACTTGTAATGCAAAGAACCAGCAAGCGGTCAGTTATTTAAATGAGTGAACGGCCAAAATATTCAAAATTTCCAGTTACATATACTGAATACCAGCGTACCACCAACGAATAAAATGATTATGATAAAAAGAATGGTTAAAATAATAATCACAATACATGCAGGAAAAATGCAGCAGTGATGAACCTGGAGTCAAAGGTCACGAGTCGCCAATAAAGCAAGCAAGCTATAGATGGAAACCAAAAGAAGAGAGGACTTAACCTGCGCGTCTATGTCGGGCATCGAGCCCAATAAGGAGGCGCAGACATATACACACACACACACACACACACACACAAAGGGGAGCCTACCTTCTGTTAACAATCAACAGCAGACACCCCCAACTGTTCAGGGAAGCCATGCCCAAACTACTGCAAGTGCAACAGACTGCCCTCCTCATCAAAGGGGAATACATTTCTGGTAACAGGACTGCACTCACAATCACAGACAACAAAACATCCCCACCTCCTTTGGAGGTAGACCTCAAAGACTCTCACCGGCTGGCTCTAGTAATCACCCAAATCCCTGTCTATTCACTCTGCAAAAGGAACCAATGCGGATTGTTTATTCTCAAACCGAACGTCGGTAAAGGATATCACCGGGTCCCAAGCCATGACAGGAAGCGACACCAAATCAACGGACTCCCACCACCACCGTTGCTGGTTCAGGACTCTGTTCCTTTCTACAGACGTACGTTTCGTCATTAGCGATACCTACGTCACCGATTCCTGTGAGTCGTGCACCACACTTGGTCTACGGCATGCGTGCTACGTCATCCGCATTGCTGACGTGTGTGGGTGTGTGTGTGTGTCCCTTTATAGTATCATTTCAGTACCTTTCAAATGAGTCAGATTTCGACTCAAATTTTTGTCTAGCGCTACTAAAACTGGTGACTTTTAGAGAAACGGTGGTTCATCACACTTAATAAATAATGATAATAATTATAGACTTCTCTTTTTTCAGAAAATGTATGAATTCACATGCCCTTACTCTGTGGATGTCTTAGAAATTAATATTATTAATATTTTACAAGTGTCCCTTATATCTGGATTTGTCCCTGATTCCGCTGAGATTTGTCTTGAATGGTTAAGAGCTGTGATTGGCATCAATCCCCTTTCTCCCTCTTTATACATGGGGTTGGGGTGTCACATCAACAGTGACCGCCATCTAGAGACGTTCACACCACTGGGTGTGTATATATATATATATATATATATATATATATATATATATATATATATATATATTGAAGTGATACCATTTTGTCTTGTACAGCGCAACCGGATATCTCAGCGTCAAATGCATAAGGCAGCACTGTATCAGCAGAAATGATGCGTCACAGACTGAGGTTGATCTAGGCTTGAAAGAGTGGGTGGGTTTGGCATAATGGTTAAGGTCTTTACTTCAAAGAGACAGGGTTTGATTCTAACCTCAGGTTATCAGCTAGGTTTAAAATGGCCCTTAGGGCAGTTAGCATAATATTCTCCTATGAGTCATTTTCTGTATGCTAAAATATGGAACTCTTTATTTCATTAGAGAGTAGACTAGAAAGAAAAAAAATGTTTAGTAGAACAGTTAAAAAAACAACAGAAACAACTTCGAGTAAAGTGTTGATTCACAATTACTTGAACAAAAACACTACTAGCTACTTAGACTCCCAGATTACTAGAAAATCCCATCATATCTATCACAGAAAAGAATACTGCATACTGTTAACACATCTCTGCTTTTCCTCCTAATTCAAATTCTGTTTCAGCAATTGCTTCTTATAAAATACTATAGTTCATAGGTGTGTACTAGGCTAATGGCCCATAGGATTTCCCTGGCAATGTGCCACCCGACCTTAGTTCCCAGTGCCTCTGTCGAGCAAAGTCACTGGAGTGATCCCTGGGGTGAATTTTCTATTTATAGGTTGTGGTAGGCTATGTTCAAACCTACTTATAGACATTCATACAAACGGAAACTTACTATGCTCATTCATCAATCTCACCAATCAATCTATCTTTCTCTACCAACATACTGTTCAGTGAGTATTATTGACTTCA
>NC_056748.1:959490732-959565732 GCF_019279795.1 Protopterus annectens
ATAGTGCCTTTTTTAGGAAAGGCTCAAAAGGCAAACCCACCTCCATAGGTATCAACAAGGGATAAGAAACTAAGAGTAATGCTACTCAATGCCAGAAGTCTAAACCTCAAGATGCACACACTTAGCATGGAGAACATTGATATCTGTGCAGTAACAGAAACCTGGTTCAGGGCTCCCGAGAGCACCCCAGCACTACCAGGTTATACCTCATACCATGCTTTTCGGCCCCAAAACTTGGACCGAACCACAGAAGGAGGGGGAGTATCAAAGATACCTACACCTCCAGGTTGGTGGCAAAGCACGAAGCATCAGAGACTATCCATGTGCAACTAACAGTGGGTAAAACTGCCTTCCAGTTTATAGCCTGCTACAGACCTCACTCACAAACCGAGGAACCCCACTCAGCCTTCCTGAGAACACTGGAAAATATGAAGGTCTCTCCAAACACCATTATATTGGGCGACTTCAACTACCCAAACATAGACTGGGAGCATTACTCTAGCTCCAACACCCTAGCCCAAAGGTTCCTAGAATTTATAAACTCAAATGCTAGGGAACAACTTGTTACCACTCCCACAAGAGGGGACCGCAGAATCCTTTATAAACGCATTCTATGAACACCTTCAGGAATGTATGGATCATGTGATCCCAAATAAAACCAAGACCCAATCCTCCAAAGGCAGACGTCCGGTCTGGTGGACCCCAGCCATAAACAAACTATTCAGTAGAAGGAGGAAGCTACTAAATGATAGAGCAAAATCCCAAAAAGGGAAGGCATCACTGATCAGTATTAGCAAAAATCTACGGGCACTCATAAAATTGTCTAAGGCCAACTTCGAGAGACAAATTGCACAGGACACTAAGGATAATCACAAGGCTTTCTTTAGTTATGTTTAGAAACCTGGGTGGTAATTCCCAGATATGCTCAGAATTAGTCCAAAATGACAAAAAATACACTGAACCCACAGACATTGCCAACATCCTAGCTGACAGGTTCAGTGCAAACTTCTCCCCCCCCCACCAAAAGGGCAAATATCTATCCCAGCAGAGTGCAGCCCCCCTGACATCTCAGATGCTCAGGTAAGAGCCACCCTCTCCAAAGCAAAAAACACAGCATTAATGGGACCAGACGGTGTCCCGGCTGCGCCCCATGAACTCCAAGAAGAGCTAAACCCAAACATAAAACTACTGTTCAATCTCAGCCTTACTACAGGATATGTGCCCAAAGAGTGGCATACAGCAACAGTGGTCCCTCTCCATAAAGGTGGTGCCTCAACGGATCCTGGAAACTATCGCCCCATAAGCCTGACTAGCTTGGTCTGCAAAGCTATGGAAAGGATCATCATGGACCTCATAAATAATGATATTGGGGACCTACAGACACTGGATCCTACCCAGTTCGGCTTTGTTAAGGGCAGATCCTGCCTCTTAAACCTGGTTGATTTCTTTGAAACAGTCACCAAGGCCATTGACGGGGGGAAGGTGGTCCACACAGCCTACCTGGACCTCGCAAAAGCCTTCGATACAATACCCCACTCGGGCATTATAGATAAGCTCACCAGTTTAAATATAAACCCCTATGTCACTAGATGGATTGCTAACTGGCTCAAGGACAGAACCCACATGGTTAGAATTGCTGGAGCCATGTCAGACTCCAAACCAGTTACAAGTGGTGTCCCACAAGGCTCAGTCCTGGGACCTCTCTTGTTCAGTATATATTTCTCGGAGGTACTGGCCAACATGGAAGGACTGTGGCTGACCAAGTTCGCAGATGACTGCAAACTTGGTGCCATAATCAACTCTCCAGCCGACACAAGCAACCTCCAAAAGGGCCTCATAGAAACAGACAACTGGTGCCAGAGCCATGGCCTCAAACTAAATGCCAAAAAGTGTATAGTCATCCCCTTTGGCAAAAACAAAGTGCCCACAAATTACCACATAGGTGGTAATCCATTAAGTACAGAAGAAGTAATTAGGGACCTGGGGACCCAATTTGATAGCAATCTCTCATTTGACAACCACGTGGCCAAAGTGGTTAGAAAAACATTTTATATAGCCCACCTAATCATGAAGGGATTCACATCTAGATCAGGGGAGGTCATCGTGCCTCTTTACTCATCCCTCACCAGGCCCATAATTGAGTACAATGCCCCTTTTGGGATGTACCTTACCAGACACCTGCAGCAACTGGAAAGACCCCAAAAGTACCTCACCAAGAGGATCAAAGGGCTCAAGCAGATGCCATATGCTGCCCGGTTAAAGAAACTCCAGCTCTACTCAGTGGCATACCACCTGTTCAGAGGTGATCTGTGCCTGACGTATAAAGCCATTTCCAACCCGGAATTAATGGACATGCTGCACCTCAGAAAATCCAAATCCCATCGAGCTACGCGCTCGAGAGACTTGAACCTCAGCACTGAAATAAATAGGACATGCTGGAGGGACAGATTCATAACCCAGAGGCTCCCTTCACTCTGGAATAAAATCCCAGTCCAGGTTAGGCAGAGTCCCTCATTGACTCTCTTCAAGAGGAATCTTGATGAGTGGATGGGAGATCGTGGGTTTACCCCAGGTATCACTTCTGTATCACTGTTAGACAGAGGCACAGTATACTAACCTCGAAAAAGGGCATAGCAAAATAAATTTAAAATGGGTGGCGAAAGCCAAACACATTCTGGCTAGGCTTATAAATGCCCTAGGGCAGATAGCCTAGTATGAACCTATGAACCTATGAACCTATAAAACAGAAATTATTCTTCTCTTTTCTTTGTGAATCTGTCACCTGATAGGAGAAATTGTACAAATAAAAACTTTTGTGTAAGCATGCAATACCAATCATGTCATAATAATATAATAGTTACAAAGACATGCATCTGGAGCATTTTTCCCTGGGCATCTGCTGAAAACTGGCTTTGTTCCAAGTCAGACTTTCCTGGTTAACAAATGTTAAATAAATAAATAAATATCCCAAAACAGGGCTAATTATAGCAATGCAAACAGATTCTCCTGTTTACTAATTGAAAGTATACACTTAAGTTTAATGAGTCTGAACAGTTTGGAGATAGCATACATTTAATTAACTCAATTTCTAAATGTTAATCTGCTTACAACTTTTTAACAGTGTACTAATTTTCAAGAGGATCCTTTTTGCAGAATTTGTTTGATTACAGAGAAAGTACACTGCCAAATATTACCTGATTGGAGTTTAACTGTCTGCTAACCATTTGTTAATAAATATTAGTCATGCTGTCTACAATGGAAAACTTATATGCATATTTGCAAACATAAATAAAACAAAAAAAGCAATGTCAACCGGCCAATAGAACCAAAAGCTTTTAATTCAATTAAAAATGTATACATTAGCGCTTTCATTCGAATAATTTCAAACTTCATCAGATAGCTTACCACAGCATTTAAATAGGCCGCTATACATCACAAATACCAAGAAGTGATGTAAATTCCCAAGAAAATGTAAAAACAATATGATTAATTCAGTTATCACTTCATACTCATACACAATTAAATAAAATGCATATTTCTAATATCCTAATATTAAATAATTGATTAATATTAAATTTTAGCTAACTATTCAAATTGCATACATAAGCTACCAAAATCGAGCTGATGGTTCAGGTTACTTTACACCCTATTAGTTTGGAGATACTGTTTGCAGAAATGTTTCTAGCACACTAAAACATAGATTAACCATAAACTTATTTAAACTTATTTAAACAACCGCTACAAAACATTGTTTTTTTGTTTTAGTTAGTTTGATTTGTCTGTCTTTTTACAGTTATATTTGCAAACATGCAAAGTTTGATGTCTTTAAATTGGATATGTATAAGAACAGGAGTCTAATAAATGTGCCTACAGAAATCACCTCTATAAAGTCAATGACATAATGATATAGAAGAGCCTCTCACTACTGTCATTTAATTTTGAATAAGTAATATTTTACCCAGTTTTGTACAGTTCACCCAGACAAAACTGGTTTTATACAGATTTTGATTATGTAGTATCATGTTGAAGACTCTGCCGGTTCAAGCAAGCAATCAGTCTGCAAACTATTACACACCTAGCCTATAATTAGACAGTGAGCAAAGGTGAGACTCAAACTTTGTATCTGTAAATACTTTAACCATTATGGCAGCCAAGATGATAAATTAAATATAAACACATCTAACAAACACATACGTAAAAAGGCATGTACAGTGTAGATGCTATCTACTGTACCATACAAAGCAACAGTTGAGTTCAACAACAATGAGCTTCATGAGAACTTCAGCTGTTCTCAGTCTCTTATTGTCTACTTAGAGGTGATCTCTGCTTGATTTACAAAGCCATGTCCAACCCAGGCCTACTTGAAATGCTACACCTAAAGAAATCCTAATCCCCCTGTGCCATACGCTCCAGAGATCACAACTGTATTGCCACAATTAACAGAATATGCTGGAGGGTCAGGTTCATCTCCCAAACATTGGATATGATATGCTGCAATAAGCTTCCCATTCATATCAAGCAGAGCACCTCACTAGCCTTCTTCGAGAGAAATCTTTACAAGTGGATGGGTAACAGAAAGTTAACCCCAGGGATCACTCCAGTTGCCCTACTAGATAGGGGCACTGTGAACTAACATCAGGTGGCATGGTGCCTGGGCAATTTTTTGGGGCTAGGCTTGTAAAGGCTCCAGGGCCACTAGCCTAGTACATACATACAAATCTATAAAAGTATGAAAATGTTGACTTCTAAACCAAATCACCTTATTCAAATGAAGCATACCGTTTAACCCTTTAAAACAAAGTACTGATTGTCAGATGAAACAGAACTGAAAATGAATACCAGACTATACCAGTTTTCAAGGTTAAACTAATAAATGCTCAGCTTCCAGAAGAATCTGTATACTTCAAAAAGGAAATGTATTTCCTGCTAAAAAATTAAGAGTATATTGGTTATCTTAGAACTTTGATATTTTGTCTATACTTTAAGAGGTACCCATGACAGTCAACAAACTTTGAAAATGTACAGTGAAAGAAAAGTAGTACAGTTCACATTTCACTGAACCACATGAAGCTATCATTTCATTAGTCTTTTTAGAAATCATAATGATAATTTTGTACATCACACATTAAAGGAGCATAACTACCTGTCTAGCAATGTCTTCTGAGTTGCACATTATCACCCATTAATCTTCAGCTTGCCATCTCATTGCATAATGTACTGAGGGAGGGATTTGCAGAAAGTGCCTCTCAGCCATTTAGGATCTCATAAGTGGTTTTGCTGCTTCCTGTTTTCAGTACTCCATAACCAAGAAAGAACACAGTAATAAACAGCACATCACTTTTAGCACATGTAGGCAACTTTACCTTTCCACTGTTAAACTTCTTAAAATTGCTCTATGCTATCACATGAAAATTTATTTTAATGTACAAAATAGCTATAGCTTAATAGATGGTATTAGCACTCGTATGATCATTTATTAGAAGTTTCACAATCTTATAAAAATGCCCTGATCAGCCAAGTATACAGATGAAAATGATGCAACAAAAGGACACTGTTGTTAAATACAATGAAAGAAACTGGTGCAAGTTTTACATACACCTTATTTCCATCTTACAAAAAAGAAATTGCTCTGTCACTGAAGTAACATGTTTGTTTACAAGGTTACATGTAGTAGCATATTTCATCTCAAAGTAATATGACTGCTGCCTTAGATAGAAATAATGGAATTCTTCTAATCTTAAGATATTTAACATAATAGTTAACCAAGTAAATTTAAAATGAAAAAGTACAGTTGTGTAAGTAAATTTACCATAATAGTAGATGTTTAAATGATTGCTGCTGCAGCTACATGGGGTTATATCTTGCAAAGGATACAACAGCGAGCAAGCTTCCAAAGCTTCAGGCGACCTTCCATGTGCCCAAACCATTAGTTAACTCAAGATGAGCTGACTAAAAAGACAGGTTTGGGCACCAAGCCCTTCAGACCTTTCATGTCGACAGAGAAAGGGGGGTTGAGCCCTGAGAGGACAATGCTAGAAACAAAAAAAAAAGTCCACAATGTAGCCTAAACACACCAAAAAAACAAACAAAAAAAAAAAAACAAGGGGGATGTGGGGAGGGAGAGAGTGGCTACTAATGCAGTGATTACATCTACTATTAAGTTTACTTACACAACAGTATTATATTCATCATATTGATCACTGCTTCAGCAGCCTAAGCTATATTGCTAAATCACCATAGCTTACAAATTTTGTGAGGTAGAAGTGAAAGAGTCCAGGACCCCCTGGAGAAAAGACTGATCTAGACCTAGAGAAGGAATCAAGTTTGTAATGTCTTGTAAAAGTATCCACAGAGGACCAAGTAGCAGCTTCTAGAATACTCCTAGACTCCAACCCTTTTCCAAAAGCCATAGATGAAGCCAGGTTCTGGTAGAATGGGCTTTGACCCCGCCTGAAATAGTTTTGTTGTGGTGAGTATAACAACATGTAATAGTCTTAGACAACCATTTGGAAATGTTGCCCCTTCCTACCGTCACAAGAAATGAACAACAGATCCAAGGATCTGAAAGATTTATTTCTGACAAGCTGGTACCAGAGTTGTCAGTGGAATCCAAGGTATGGAGTAATCATTCAACCTCGTTTTAGGATCAGTAAAGAAAACAGGGCAATGAATAGTCAGCTTAGAGTAAACTTGGATACCACTTTTGGCATAAAAGGAAAGATTATTTCTCAAAAAAAAAACTGTCTCTGTGGAAAATCAGATAGGGGTTGATGCACTATAACAGCCAGCAACCGAGACACTCTTCTTGCAGAGGTTAGACCAATCAGTAAAACTGTTTTCCATGTTAAGAAACTCAAGTCAGCTAGATTAGCTAGTTAAAATGGAGCAAGTGTTACCTTCTCTAACACAAAATTAAGATCCCAAGAATGGTACACCAGTTTTCTTGGGGGCCTCTTTTGCAAAACTCCTTTGAAAAATATTTTGACCCAAGAATGCCTTAAAAGGGTAGGATTTGTAGACAAACATGTTGGCTGATAAATGAACCCTGATGGAGGTGTAAGAAAGGCCATAGGAAAGTAATTCACACAAATGTTGTAAAATCAGAGAACAACTAGCCCTGAATGAGCCCTGGTTAAGTTGTTGGTACCAACTAGATTATCTTTTCTATTTGCCAATATATGATTTTCTAGTAGCTGGCTATCTTACACCCATTTGTATGTGCTGCACATCCTAAGTAACCATCTGCCTAAAGTGAATAAAGACCCTATCATTCAGGCAGCCAGTTGAAATTGATTGGGGCTGAGGTGTATCAAACATCTCTGATCTTGTGTAAGTAGATCCATTCTGTGAGGAAGCTTGTGGCCTCTGGCCATTTCCAAAATAAGAGAGAGCCATGGTTGCTTGGGTCAAAAGGAAATCACCACAATGATCTTGGGGGATTCCTTCTGAATCTTCAGAAGTATCCTGGATGTCAGAGAAAAAGATGGAAAAGCATACAGGAACATTCCTGTCGGGGGGGGGGGTATTTGCCTTCCAGGCCTTCTTGCATGGAGTCCTGCAGCAGAATCTTGCCAGGTGATTATTCAGAGAGGAGGAAAATGTATCTATTAGAGGAATGCCCCATAGATGGATCAACTTCTTGAAAGACCCCTGATCTAGTCTGCATACTATAGGATCTGATTTGGTCCTGCTCAGCTTGTCTGTTCCTCTGATGGAAGGAAGGATGCCTGCAGAGTGAGATATGACTATTGTGCTGTCTGAAACAACTTAGAAGAAGTCCCAGGGACCAAAGACAATCCAGGGAGTTGAATTTCCTGATCAGGGGGTAAGCATTGCTTTTATATTTATATGCTTGCTTCTGTCCAAGGTGAGCTACATACCTTGGACTTTTATACCTCATGAAACTGCTCCCCAAGCAAAGTCTAAAGAGTCTGTGATGACTGCTTTGGAACAGAAAAAGGGGAGACCCAAATTTAGGGACATTTACTGTCTCTAACAAGTAATTTCTCCTCTGACAAATCTCAGCACTTGAATTTGAAAAGACAAAGGATGTTGAGGACAAAGGATGTCAGAAATAAACAGCAATGTTCGCACTTAGTAAGCAAAAGTATAGTTGGACAAATTTAGATTTAAGTGGATTTGACAATATGGTATTGCAAATTAAATCATTAATTCTGGTACTGGCAATTGTAAGTAGGAGAATGTTCATCCAATGAAGTGACAACTTACATGAGGTCACTAATGCTCCCTAGAAAATTTAATTCTGTACGTTTCCAGCTAAATTATATTATACCAGTGATGAAGAATCTATGGCGTGTGTCAAAGGTGACACGCTACAACATTTTGGGTGACACACCAGCTTTCACCAATATCCAAGTTACCGAAGAAACAGCTTTTGCACTTGTTACTTGTGTGAAGTGTATTGTATTATTTTGTGCCAGGAGCCAATTCAACAACACTGCTGCAGAGGTAAGGAAGTTATTAACCTCAAAGACTATTTCGGAGTCTGCAAAGGGCAGTGCTGACATTTTCTCTTTGTGGTTACACTTCTGTAAAGGGCAAGTAGTCTGCATTTCTAGGTGTATGCTCTTTTACATTCCTCTCAACTGTCCCTCTAAATCCTTCCTAAAACTGGCAACTTTTTACACTTAATCACAACAATTAGATTTATAGACTAATTTTACTTCAGAAAATGTATATTAATTCACATTCATTTTTTTCTGTTAGTGTCTCAAATTAATAGTACCAGTAGTTTAAAACTGTCCATGTCTCTTATTTCTAGATCTGTCCTTGATTCTGTTGAAATTTATCCCTGATGTATTGAGAGCCATGCTGTTTTATTTATTTTTTATTTATTTATTTAATTTGCTTTATTTTTTTTGTTTGGGGGGGGGGTGACACGCAAGCAGAGTGAAGTTAGGCATTTTCCGAATTTTTGTCATGCCGAACCCAAAAGGTTCGCCATGACTGTATTAAATAAATCTATGCTCTATTCATTCTAACTGATTACTTTTAACAACTTATATAAGCATGTGTCACATAATTTAGTGCCCTTCCATGCATATTGTGATTAAGTAGATTATGAAAAATCACTTGTTCATTCACAGAAGAGTGAAAAAATGATTACTAAGAGCTCAGTCTTTTCTGGACTTTTTCATTTCCCCATTGTGAGACCATGGAGTTGAGATATATAACTTTTTCATGCAGTATCTAATCATGAAAATCTTCATAAGTACAGAGTCTACAAAATGGCTTGTCTTCCCTTCCAAAAAGGTATTGTTTAGGTGCCAAGGTCATAATCATAACTTCTACAAATATTAAGCTATAAGTTGTTGGTACCAACTAGATTATCTTTTCTATTTGCCAATATATGATTTTCTAGTAGCTGGCTATCTTACACCCATTTGTATGTGCTGCACATCCTAAGTAACCATCTGCCTAAAGTGAATAAAGACCCTATCATTCAGGCAGCCAGTTGAAATTGATTGGGGCTGAGGTGTATCAAACATCTCTGATCTTGTGTAAGTAGATCCATTCTGTGAGGAAGCTTGTGGCCTCTGGCCATTTCCAAAATAAGGGAGAGCCATGGTTGCTTGGGTCAAAAGGAAATCACCACAATGATCTTGGGGGATTCCTTCTGAATCTTCAGAAGTACCCTGGATGTCAGAGTAAAAGATGGAAAAGCATACAGGAACATTCCTGTCGGGGGGGTGTATTTGCCTTCCAGGCCTTCTTGCATGGAGTCCTGCAGCAGAATCTTGCCAGGTGATTATTCAGAGAGGAGGAAAATGCATCTATTAGAGGAATGCCCCATAGATGGATCAACTTCTTGAAAGACCCCTGATCTAGTCTGCATACTATAGGATCTGATTTGGTCCTGCTCAGCTTGTCTGTTCCTCTGATGGAAGGAAGGATGCCTGCAGAGTGAGATATGACTATTGTGCTGTCTGAAACAACTTAGAAGAAGTCCCAGGGACCAAAGACAATCCAGGGTGTTGAATTTCCTGATCAGGGGGTAAGCATTGCTTTTATATTTATATGCTTGCTTCTGTCCAAGGTGAGCTACATACCTTGGACTTTTATACCTCATGAAACTGCTCCCCAAGCAAAGTCTAAAGAGTCTGTGATGACTGCTTTGGAACAGAAAAAGGGGAAACCCAAATTTAGGGACATTTACTGTCTCTAACAAGTAATTTCTCCTCTGACAAATCTCAGCACTTGAATTTGAAAAGACAAAGGATGTTGGTGCTTAGACCAAAGAGACATCAGATACCACTGTATCTTTATCATGTGGTGTCTTGCCAGTGTTATCATGAGAGTCATAGATGCTATGAGACCCAAATTTCTGAGGTATTCCTTCACAGTGACCAAAGTCCAAGTGGAAACCCTTACAAACAGACCTAGATATAGATCTGTTTATTTTTTTTCTTGTGGACGAAAAGCTCTTTGAATGTTCTTTTTGAATTCCGGCTTGTGTAAGATCTGTGAGAGACTCCTGACACTTTAAAAAGACTCTACAAAGATAACAGGATGTCAAAATATGAAAAAATGTGGACATCCCTTAGTGGCTGTTGGTGCTACACCACAGGAATATGGGGTAAAAGATGAGTGGTCTGAGCTACAATAAATGGCCACAGCAGAGTTACCCACCTGTTGATGAGGCAAATTGCTGACCTGCTGTGGTGGCAAAGGCTGTTTGCTTAACTTTTCTTTTTGTGACTGGAAGAAGGACCAACTGTGAGACCAACAGTTTGTTCCATGGTCGAGCCAAAAATGGTGCATCTTTCTCATAGAGAACAAGTAGCAAAAGCTGGTAAAAAATTTCAGTCATAAAAATCAATTTTTTATATAAGTGGAAAAATGTTTTTCCCAAATACTTTAAGCAATTTTTAACACTGACAGGAAACAAAGAATGTTCTCATTAAAAGTACAATAGAATCTTGTGACATTCTATTAAAACACAAATTTCTAGTTTTAAAATAGTGTTAATAAATAGTTTT
Source organism: Protopterus annectens (assembly GCF_019279795.1). NCBI lineage: Eukaryota > Metazoa > Chordata > Ceratodontiformes > Protopteridae > Protopterus > Protopterus annectens. The sequence goes on from NC_056748.1 coordinate 959,501,733, forward strand.
TGTAATGGAAGTTTTCCCCCCCAAATGAAACTTATCAACCCAGCAAAGGAACAGGATAAGCCAACCACTGACTTTCAAAAGCCTTGGAGGATCATACTCTTCAGCATCAGGAAAGCTCTAAAAGACAGGTTTGGGCTCCAAGCCCTTCAATCAGCTCAGCTTGAGCTGGCTGTTTGGGCACATGGAAAGTGCCTTGAAACTTTGAAAACTGGCTGGCTGTTATATCCTGTTTAGGATATAACCTCATTTAGCTTAGGCTACTGCAGCAGAGATCAATATGAAGTGCATCTGTTGTGCTAAAGTAGAAAACCAAAAAAGTGATCCTAGAATCTGTGGCACAGAGTAGCATTTTCACAGGTAAACACCAACTGTATGAAACTAAAGAAAACAGTATCTGAAGAATTAGAAATGTAACTGAAATTATTTTCATTCCTATATCCACTAAATCTATGCTAAAGTATATCCCACAAGTTAAGAATCTGATTTGAGATATTTGTATGCAATTTAAAATTCAGTTCCTTTTCAGATGTGCATATACAGCTATCTGCTGTTTTTCTAATCTGTCACTGTCTAGTTTAACATACAATAACCAAGCTGTAGATGATCCAAAACACAATTTAAGCTTTAACTTTCCAAATGGACTCATTAAACTGACAGCACATAAGGTAAGTACTGGAAAGGAAACCATGGAGCTTAAAGAGGCCTTAAACTATTCATTTTCTGTCCAAATATATACTAAATATGACAAGCACTACCCAGAAACCTAGTTAACAATATCCTGGAGGAAATCACTGTGAATAGCCACAGCAAGTACTTCCCGATTCGAATACATGTTTTTTTCCCAAATCCCATGTCTACCTCCAGTGACAGCATGAGGTTTCCACTCCCAATCTCTTTAGATGCAGAGTCCATCAGAGATAGTGTTTCCAGAAATTGAGAAATCATCACCTGCAGTCATGATATAGGAAGGGTGCTGGGTCCTGTCCCTTCTTTCAGCTACAAAAGAACTCTGTCTCTCAAATCTGTCTTTGACTACGCTGGTCAGAGAAGTATAACCACCCCTCCCATTCAGTTGGGATGTTCTGCTGTGGCAAATGCATCTGTTGCCAATACATAGCCAGTGGTGACTGCTTCAGCCTGCACACTCCTAGACATGTATTTCGATTTAGTGAAGCTTTCGACTGCAATTCAACTTATGTAGTTTACCTTGCAGTGTGCAGCCAATGTGGAGATTTCTATGTTGGCAAAACAATACGGAAACTTAGCGATCAGATTAAACAGCATTACCAGGCCATGAGAAAAGGGGACGAGAAAAATGCCCTTGCCAAACATAAGCTAGCCAACCCAAAGTGCACTAAATTCCAATTCCTAGTTATAGACAGTGTTTCCTTAATCTACTGGGGATGGCAACCCCCAGCTGGTAGTTAAGGAACTTAGATGGCAGATTAAACTGCAGGCTGACACACCCCCAAGACTTAATGGGAATCTGAATGTGAAAAGTATCCTTAAATGGATCAGATAAGGGAAGCTAGCTCCTCTCCCAGCCCTTGTATAATGAGTTGTTCTTCAACAGAGTTCAGCTGTAAAACACTTGTATTTCTGAGGAAGTTCAACTTGCTAATGTTTTTTGCAACAAATAAAAGTGCTTAAATACCTTCATTTTATTCTTGGATTTCTGACATTTTTACTGCTGGATTAAAAAGTACTTTTGATATATAATACGTGGATCAGTGAGTTTTCATCCGTATCCTAAACGTTTACTAGTTTTAATAAGTGTTTTGGCCAACTTTTTCACAGTTTGAGTTGATATATATATATATATATATATATATATATATATATATATATATATATATATATATATATATACATCAAACAGTGTGAAATAAAGCTGTTTAGAAACATGACAGTACTGTAAAACTCAAAAAGATTTTAACCTGTCAGATATAGTAGGAAAAGAATTCAACACAAAACTACTGATATCAGCATCAATTTAATGCATTCCAATGTCTTTGTTTCTTAATTTCTCAGAGGAGGGTAGTTTACAAGAAAATTTCTTTGTGACTGATATATTGAGTTAACAAATAATCTTGCCAACAACATTTTTTCAGCGTTGTTATCATGTACATGTGGGGGCTATAATCCAATAAGTCTTCGTGGTTTCTTGTTCCAAGCATCTCATGCAACATCTGTTCTGACCAATGTTTTCACAAACCAAAGTTTGAATCTGACAGAATTTGTACAATAAACAAGCATTCCAGTTAGTTAATGTATTAATGTAGACTCCACAAATTGCTCAGCATTGTAATTACAAGGAGTAAGATATTATTAGATACTTCTTTACCTGGAATAATCTCAAACAGATGTCTTCCCTGCTCTTCGGTGTTTGGTGCAATTTCATTCACTTGACTTCCTTGTAGTGGAAAAGAACCCTGAAAATGCACAATGGTTGAAATAAATGCCGTGTTCTACATTTTGGAAATACTATGTCTTAGAGAAGACATGTCATAGAAAGAAGTAGAAAGTTAACTGCTACATGATATTTTTAAATGATTAATAACATTGTTTTGTAACAGTACCTTTTCAGAAATAAACAGCAATGTTCGCACTTAGTAAGCAAAAGTATAGTTGGACAAATTTAGATTTAAGTGGATTTGACAATATGGTATTGCAAATTAAATCATTAATTCTGGTACTGGCAATTGTAAGTAGGAGAATGTTCATCCAATGAAGTGACAACTTACATGAGGTCACTAATGCTCCCTAGAAAATTTAATTATGTACGTTTCCAGCTAAATTATATTATACCAGTGATGAAGAATCTATGGCGTGTGTCAAAGGTGACACGCTACAATATTTTGGGTGACACACCAGCTTTCACCAACACCCAAGTTACCGAAGAAACAGCTTTTGCATTTGTTACTTGTGTGAAGTGTATTGTATTATTTTGTGCCAGGAGCCAATTCAACAACACTGCTGCAGAGGTAAGGAAGTTATTAACCTAAAAGACTATTTCGGAGTCTGCAAAGGGCAGTGCTGACATTTTCTCTTTGTGGTTACACTTCTGTAAAGGGCAAGTAGTCTGCATTTCTAGGAGTATGCTCTTTTACATTCCTCTCAACTGTCCCTCTAAATCCTTCCTAAAACTGGCAACTTTTTACACTTAATCACAACAATTAGATTTATAGACTAATTTTACTTCAGAAAATGTATATTAATTCACATTCATTTTTTTCTGTTAGTGTCTCAAATTAATAGTACCAGTAGTTTAAAACTGTCCATGTCTCTTATTTCTAGATCTGTCCTTGATTCTGTTGAAATTTATCCCTGATGTATTGAGAGCCATGCTGTTTTATTTATTTTTTATTTATTTATTTAATTTGCTTTATTTTTTTTGTTTGGGGGGGGTGACACGCAAGCAGAGTGAAGTTAGGCATTTTCCGAATTTTTGTCATGCCGAACCCAAAAGGTTCGCCATGACTGTATTAAATAAATCTATGCTCTATTCATTGTAACTGATTACTTTTAACAACTTATATAAGCATGTGCCACATAATTTAGTGCCCTTCCATGCATATTGTGATTAAGTAGATTATGAAAAATCACTTGTTCATTCACAGAAGAGTGAAAAAATGATTACTAAGAGCTCAGTCTTTTCTGGACTTTTTCATTTCCCCATTGTGAGACCATGGAGTTGAGATATATAACTTTGTCATGCAGTATCTAATCATGAAAATCTTCATAAGTACAGAGTTTACAAAATGGCTTGTCTTCCCTTCCAAAAAGGTATTGTTTAGGTGCCAAGGTCATAATCATAACTTCTACAAATATTAGGCTATTGCCTTTGTTGGATCTATTAGGGCATCAGTAGGAAGACTTTTTTTTATCTTTTTTCCACAGCTCAATGACCATGGTAGGGTTTAAGGTGGTGTGGGGGACAAAGATTCCTAAAAAGGGAGTGCAAGCCCCCTGCAGAAAATGCTTTTTGTTTTGTTTTTCACTCTGGATGTGGTCCTATTGGTTGTTTTACTCAGACTGTATCCTCATCCAAATGTAACTCCATGAGCCATAGTGCTCATAAAAGCAAAGTATCTTCCTTCCACATCTGATACTGACCTTCTTCTGGCATTATCAGGAAATTGCTGCATAGAATGCGTGTTCATATTCAACTATATTTTAAAGTGTTCTGTTAACACACTCAGGTGTTGCAGTGATGCAGTGAGTAGTGTTACTGTCTCATAGCAATAGATTCTTCAGTTTGGTTCTTAGCTGGAGTATCTTCTACATGGAGTCTGCATGCTTTCCTGTGTTCATATAGGTTTTCCAGGTACTCCAGTTTCATCTCACATCCCAAGGATACGTAGTAGGTGGACTGGTAACTCTAAATTGTCCATAACTGTGTGCATGTTATATAAAAGACTGTCTAATAATCTACTTTCTATTCTGTACTTGCCCAATAGAGTCTGTGGATGATGTTGCCCATGTTTGGGGTCACTCCAGGAGTAAGCTGCAAGTCAGCATTATTGCATAGTTGGATTAATGTTCCTTGGAAGTACTGGCACTTGAATGCTTTTTGTTTTTTGCCTGTTATACAGCTTGTTGCTCTCTAAGCCCTCAGATATCCCTATTTATAGCTTTTAGTCTCTAATAAATGTGTATTTTAACATGATAATGTTAAATGTACTGTTGCCATAAAGACTGGACTCACAAAATATTAAAATAAATAACAACTTCAGAAGGGACTCACGGAAACAGATAGCTGGTGCCAGAGCCATGGCCTGAAGTTAAACGCCAAAAAATGTATAGTCATACCCTTCGGGAAAAACAAGGTAACCCCAAGCTACCATATAGGTGGCAATCCACTAAGCACAGAAGAGGTTATCAGGGACCTGGGGACCCAGGTTGACAGTGGCCTTTCTTTTGACACTCACATTGCTAAAGTGGTTAGAAAGACCTTCTACATTGCCCACCTGATCATGAAGGGATTCACATCCAGATCTAGTGAGGTCATTGTTCCCCTGTACTCTTCACTTATCAGACCAATGATCGAGTACAATGCCCCGTTCGGGATGTATCTCACCCGACATCTGCAGCAATTGGAGAGACCCCAAAAGTTCCTCACCAAAAGGATAAAGGGACTCCAAAATCTGTCATATGCTGCCAGATTGAAGAAACTCCAGCTCTATTCAGTCGCATACCGTCTGCTCAGAGGTGACATGTGCCTGACATACAAGGCCATGTCCAACCCGGAATTAATGGACATGCTCCACCTCAAAAATCCAAATCCACCAAAACCACTAGAGCAAGCGACTTAAACCTTAGCACGGATATAAATAGGACGTGCTGGAGGGATAGATTTATCACTCAGAGACTCCCTATGCTGTGGAATAAACTCCCGGTCCATGTGAGGCAGAGCACCTCGCTGACTCTGTTCAAGAGAAATCTAGACCTGTGGATGGGAGATCATAGGTTTACCCCGGGAATCATCTCTGGGTCACTGCTGGACAGAGGCACAACAAACTAATGGGCACAGTATTTTTTCATATAAGGGGTGGCGTAAGCCACAATAATTTGGGCTAGGCTTATAAATGCCTTAGGGCAGATAGCCTAGTATAAACCTATGAACCTATGAACCTATAACTGTAAGTGTAACAGTGGCAATTGCTAAAGATGAGAATCTACATTTGACAAAGAGGTACTACCTCTCAACTTATTTTCTGTAATACATGAATAAATGGTCAGTGTAGCCAACATCTAAAAGAAATGCTTGACAGGAGTTATATATGCTACTGTAAGAACCGCTACACACAGCAAATACAAAAATGTATATATATATATATATATATATATATATATATATATATATATATATATATATATATATATATATCAGGTATGTAAATTATTATTTACATGTACTTATAACATGTGATAAAAACTAATGGTATGTAAAATATTTACATACAGTTAGAACATGTGAGCATACCTCTCAAACTCTTAGCTCAAGATATCTGGGCAAAGCCTAAAATAATACAGAACAAAGGCCCAAAAAATATGAAGAGTTTTAAACATTGCTTTTCTAAACTTAGAAAGTTGGTAGAATAACAGGATTTGTGTTAGTATGCATTTTCCAAAGGATGGGAAATTAGAAACTGAAATATATGTCTTTATTTAATGACTTCAATCCTCAGTTATTTGCTAGAAAACCTCAACTTTTATGAGGAACAGACCAAAAATACGAGGCACCAATTGGGACATTCTATACGAATCTGGGCAGTTTAGAGGTATGTAGGTGATAAATACAGATGATTTTTTTTTTATGAAATGCCTGTATTTTATAATACAGACATGATGGACTGACTCCATAGTACTTCACCTAACTATGACTAAGCCCAGAGTCTATCAGTCCAACCTTACCATAATTAAAACTTGACCATACATAATCACAGACTATTTCTCAGGATGTAAGGTAAATAGCAAGTATAGAACACCAGCATCCTTCTTCCAATGATTTAAGATAGTCACAACCAACAAAAGATCATACTATTTTAGCCTAAAATAAATAAACCTATAAATATTCAAATGGTAGCAAAAGTCATGAGCATTCATCTTTCAATGGGATATGATACATGATTATAGCTAAATGTAAAATGTCGAAATCCTTAAACCAATAAATAAACCATAGGTCACAGGCATGAAAGTTGAATAATAAAAAATTCTTTACTTGGAATAAATTAAATAAGACATTGCACACTAAAAGTAAATCTGCAAACATATTTGTGAGCAAAGAAAGTAAAATAAAACAGACTGATAATGTTCAGAAAATATTCTATAACATCCTATTTGATAACTATCTACTTCTGACTAAAATATATATTCTCTTTACTGCCTCCATATTTTAAGGCCAAAATAAAACGTTTAGCATCCTTACAGGCAGTAAAAGTTGAGATCTGTCTCCAAATATATTCTCTAGCATACAAAGTATTACCTTTTTCCAAGGGTATCCACCAACAAACAAGGCAGTAACACTTTTCAACTTCTGCATCTTTTTATAACTTGAATTAAGAGCAAGCCCCTCTGTTTATAAATCCATAAACAGGACTTTGTGTCTTTAATTTCAGTTTAGAAGCTGTCTCCCTGTTTCCACAGTTAAATGCTTCTGGGGAGGGTGGGGAGCTACAACGAGCTATTGTCCAAATAAAATATTACCACGTGACCTAATGTAGAAACTTTCAGGTATTAAACTTCCATTGTGGGTTTACACATCCAAGAAGCAGAGTTTAGATTCCTTCATAATGGTACTACGTTTACTTACAGTGGCAAATGTAAGTATGTACTTTTTATGCAGTTTACAATTTTGTTAAAATGGCAAGTACATTGCAACTTTTTTTGCATTTATCATTGAGTCAGTTCACTTTTACAATTTGTTATGCATTTTTCTTTGAAAAAAAAAACATTTTCACATTTTATTACAACTCTCTTCACGTTTCCCTCCTTCCAAGACTCACGCTAATTTTGTCAATAAACTCTCAGGAAATTAAATCTGAGGTAAATGTCAACTATACCAGTGGCTAATGTGAAGCCAGGAATAATGTAAGGAATAATTCTAGGCTAAAAGAAAAGCAACTGTAAAATAGCATACTAACAGAACACATTTTTTTTTTCTCTCCTCTTGTATTTATCTGCAGTGTGTGTGATTTCATAATAGGAATGTAGAATTTTTTCCTGAATGTCAAAAGAGAATATGTCTGAAATGTGTGAAGCTTCAGACATGCTCTTATTAACGCAGCAAACAAAGATGACAGACCAATGAAATATAATTACAACTATTTTAAGAAACATGATTCACGATTCAAGGAAAACAAAGCAGATACTGTGTTTTGACAAACCTTGGTGACTTATGGTGAGCAAAAGTACTGGATTTACAATGCATTTCCCCAGCAGAAGGATGAACTCCTGAACACTGGGGGGTGGGGGAGTAGGGGAAAATATGCTATAAAATTATACACTATAGCAGTTGATATAATGCCATCTTGCTTTGGCTATGTGGAATCATTTGCAAGCACTAGCTATGTATTCTTTTACTAAGCTAGCCAGGAAATTAAAATATCCAGAGCTTACTTTTTTCTGTATGTAACCTATGTTTTTTGCCTTTTTTAAATTTTCCTCGTATGTCAACCTGTCTATGTTTTTCCCTGTACTTGCATTATTTTCATTTAAATTTTATTTAGTTTTCAGCAATTGTGGTTATTTATTATAATACTATTTATGCACTGCTATTTATCTGAGATGAGAGTAACCATTACTTATACTGTTTACCACACTGTATGACTCTTAGCTTCCCATGAGATTACTCAGGCCAACTATCAGTGAAAAAGATATAAATTGGTGTATTTCATATTTAGCTTGACTTTACAACAGTCACTGGAAGACGGACTTTCTTCAGAGTGGAGGCAGATCTACCAGGCCAGACAGAAAATGTCAGAAACTAAAGAATTCTGCTAGCCTTCTCAGGGAAGTATATGCATGGGCATGCCTGTAATACTTTGTGTAAAATGCAGTTACCATGAATAAAAGGACACTGTAAGGTTCAGTGAGGGAGTGGTGAGACAGGAATCCAAGTGCTGGGTCAGAATCTCAGCTCTTTAAGTGACCAGTCTGGGTATGGAGGTTGGAAGCCCATACCTAGAGCAGTACTGTGTCCTGGGAGGCAGATTATACTTTGTAAACTAGTTACTGAAACAGACGTGTACATGTTCTTACTATTACTTTACCCTTTAAAGGCAGTGGTTACAACTAACTTATGCATTAAGCGAGTTGGTAGAAGCTCAGCTATATGTAACTGAACCTATGATACAATGAAAAGAGTAAGGGTCTTCATTTAACACATGCATACATGTATATTTTGTTTTACTATTTATCATTTTTCTTATAGCATCCTCATTCTTATACTTCCATCATAGACAACTATTCCTCCTTCCATAACCATAATCAATTTTTTTCACAATATATGTGCCAAAATCTAGTTTCCATTAATAAAATTTCATTAAATCTTTCATTCTAAATAACCCACATTACATACAAACAATTCTTATCAGCCCTTCTCACATTTCTTTTTCTTCTTGTTCTTATATCCATAATCAGTCATATATTTATATAAGTTTGCCATGAATAGTCAAATAATTTTCTTCATACAACTTTTAGTTTTACCACTCTTACATTTCAAAATAAGGCAAAATATGCTTTTGTCTCTTCCTCCCCATACAATAAACACAATCTTTCAACTTTCTTTTCAAAAGGTATGTTCCCATTTAATGATAATCTGTTTATTTCCAGTCTCTATAGGAAATCTTGACACTCTGCTATCTTGGTACACCATATTTTCCCTTACTTTAATGGTTTTAACCACATTTGGCAAATGTTCCCATGGATTTACTTAATAATATTGTTTCATCACATTATTATACAATTCACAAAAGCTTGCATGGAGTGCAAGATTAATGCAGGAGCTCATGCAGGCAATATGTCTGCCATACAATCCAGGAACAGACGGCAGGAGAGTGCACAAGAGCTCATGTATTAATCTTGCATGGACTAATCCCTGGTATGCAAATCACCCCATTTGCAGGAGAAATTCATGCAAATGAGGTGATTTTGCAATCCAGGAAGCATGCAATAGTCTGTGCAAGACTAGTGCTATCTGTAGAAATGTACTCGGTTAGTAACCGAGTACATTTCTGCAAAATCCAAAACGAAGCTATGACAGCTCCAAATAAAGACTGCATATCATTGAGGAAACATGCCAATGGCCAAGTATAAGGCCATTGGCATTGCAAACAATAAAAAAATTTAAAAAATCAACTTTTTTTTTTTTTCCGCCGATCACGTCTGTTTAAGGATAGGGCAGTGGCGCACAAATGGGATCCGGGGGAAAATAAGAAAATAAACCTAAAATAAGCATACTAACTAAAATCATGCAAGTCAATGGCAGGCAGAAGACAACCTGGCCAGTGAATAGTGGTTGCTAAGGGGGAACGCTCAGTGTAACTAAGCATTAGCAGGCAATCCTATGCAAATGAGGGGAAGGATAGTGAATCCCAGTTTTCCCCAGCATGTGAGGCAGGTCCCAACAGTGTAAGAGTGTGAATAGCTGAGTGCAAGATTAGGAGTTAGGTGACATCATGGGTGGGTGTTTCAGGCATACTGTAAGTGGATTGGAGCCCCGTGGCACAGGTTTGCTCCTAGCTTAGCACAGCTAAGCTAGGGGGTGTGCCTAAACCTGCCTAGCACTCTTTACAAAGTGTAAGCAGGTGTGTGTGCTGTGCACCAGGTTTTACAGGAAGAAAAAAGAAGTTACACCAGGAAATAGCAGCAGTGTACACATTTGAGCACTCTGTTTGCATGGTGTGCACACAGGCTAAAAAAGGAAGGCAATGGGAATTGAAAACAGCAGTAGGAAGGTATTCAAAGAGAACTAGCTTAGCTGCCAGGTGAAATGTATCAGAACCAGCAAATTACACAGGCAGCAGACCAGCCCAGCCCAGAACACTACTATAAACTAAGCAAACACCCTCCCCTCTGTTTTTTTTCCCACACTCTACACCACTGGTGTAAACAAGCATGGAACTTTTAACACTCACAACAGCAAAATGTTAGGGGCTGCAACAGCTATCATACAACTTATGGAAGAGGCTGAGGGTGTTGAGGATGTAAATGCTGCCGAGCAACCCACAGTGAGGAGACGGAGAAGAGTGTACAGACCCAGGGTAAGCTACCAAGGGCTACATGAGCTGGAGATAGTGGAGTGCTATAGGGTGGACAGGGACCTCCTACAGCAAATTGTTGAGCTGTGCCGGCCATGCCTGACACAAAGAACTAACAGAGAGGAACCCATCCCAGTGGATACCAAGGTATGTGTAGGCCTAAGAATACTAGCTACAGGTACCTTCCAAAGGTCAACTGGGGATATGATAGGGATTTCACAGGCATTAGCATCCAGAGTACTCCACCAGTTCCTGGATGCCATGTCAGCACATGTCGGTGAGCATGTATATTTCCGCAACACCCGTGAGGCGTTGGCCAGCAATATGCATCTAATCCACCAAATAGCAGAATACCCTAAGGTAGTGGGTGCAATAGACTGCACGCACATATGCATCAAAGCACCACCCGGTGAGTAGGTAGGGTCTAACCCCAGATTTAGCAAATGTGTGTGTGTGTTTGTGTGCGTCTCTGACTGTGGAGAAAGCAAATGCTTTTTAGACTACTCACACTCCTTACAATTCATATACTCAACTTTGGCAAGGCTGCTGATGTCACCCACCTAGAAATACACCTCTGGGAAGGTTGTAGTCTAGTAATCTCTGGAGTGCATTCTGTAACTGTGTACCGCTATAGTGTGGTAAAGTAGTTAGGCAGGAGTTCTAACCCCAGACTTGGCAACTGTGTGAGTGTGTGTTTGTGTGCATGTGTGTGTGTGCCTGTCTGTGTAGAGAACAATGTTTTTCAGGGTACTCACACCCCTGACAATTCATATACTCAACTTTGGCAAGGATGCTGATGTCACCCACCTAGAAACAGATGTCTCGGAAGGTTGTAGCCCAGTAATCTCTGTAGTGCATTCTATAACTGCGTACTGCTGTAGTGTGAGTCAGAACTGTGGTAGGGTTCCATCCCCACTCATGGCAGTTCTGGATGTTGTGTGTGTGTGTCACTGTCTGTGTAGGGAGCAATGCATTTTAGGCTAGTCACTAGCAGTACATTTCAAATGGCCTACTTTGGCAATCCTGCTGATGTCATTCATTGTGAAATACACCTTTGGGGAAGAAGTACTCCAGTAATATCCATGGCGCGTAATATAACTGAGCAGTGCTGTAGTGTAATAAACTAGTTAGGTAGTGGTTCTACTCCCAGACATAACAGGTGTGTGTGTTTGTAACTCGTATCCTGTGTAGGGGTGGTTGTGAGTGTGTGACACCTGTGACCAATGTGGAGTGGGTTTTGCATATTTCTTATATGATAGCCTTACTATATATCACAATGTCATTACCAGTTCCTGCCACAGGTGGGCAAGACTGGCACATCTGATGATAATCTGTGTTCACAACATGGGCCAGACAACCCAGGTACAGTTCCACATGTCACTGTACATGCATGTGGGAGGTGTGCACATCCCACATGCATGTCATGGACTAAGGAACACATACATGGCAAGCAATGTACAGCATTGGCCACACACAACTGTCACCCAGGTGACTGGATGGGGGATACAATAGCCACCTGTGTGGGGAAATGCAGAAACTACAGCCCTGAGCCACAATGCAGATCATTGTCATGTGGCCTGATGCCAAGGTATACCTATCGTCTACCCATTTATAGCCTGCTGGCACAGTTGACCAACCACACACCCATGCAGACATGCACCCATGCATGTCAGTACTGGCAGCCTGTGTGTTTGTGTGTGTGTGTTGTATGGTGCATATCCACACTCACTACAACCCCCATGGTCATACTGAAGCATGCTGTCTGATGTCTGACACCTCCTCATAATCTTTGCCCATACAACCTCTGTATGACCCATGTGGTGCATGTGATACCTGCACAGTGATGTGTTGTGACAATCTCACTACTGATAAGTTATACTCCTGGCCCTGCCAAGTGTGTCAATGTGTGTGTCCCTGTGAGAGTGTGGCTGTGTTGACGCTGACACCTGTTCATGCAGACAGGCATGTGTATGTCACCTACCATATAGCTACCATATCCCTGTTACCGATGTTACTCACCATCACAAATATGTTCTGAGTGCTCCGCAGCAGGTAACCCATGTGGCGCATCCAATAACTGCATCGAACTGCAATAGCACTACATAGTTGTCAGGGGTTTGACACCCAGTGCTGGTAAGTGTGTGACACACACATGCTTCAGTTTACTCTCCCACCCCTTCCTGACATGTATTTGCCTCTGTCTGCCTCTCCAACTCCCTCTCTGATGGATGTGGAGACCCACACCAGCTTTGCTTAGGCAGCAGCATGTGTATTTTAAGTGATGCTCATGATCAGCTGATGGGCCTCTGCATGAATTGCAGCCCTCCCCTGGCTGATTGCATGTGGACCAGCTGTGGTAACATTTCCATAGCCAATTGCATGGAAGCACACTTCAATATCTAGGAACATCATGGTGGTGTTGGGTCTTTTCATTCATTGTGAGCAGGAACTAGATCTGTTGTTTGGCAAACAGCATCTCAGATGGATTGGGGATTTACCTCTAACAACATACACTGTGGAAAGATGGCAACAAAAAGGAGGGGGATGAGCCTGACCTGACTACAGACTGTAAGTGCTGCTATACTGAATTTGGAGTAATGTCAGTTTAAAAGTGTTTGTCTGGATATGGCTGTTGTACATGTCTCAATACCTGCCATGTCAGTTCCATGTTTATGAGGAATCCCCTTCTGCAGGGTCATCTGCAGACTGGGCAGTATTGTGCCTTTGGTTTCATGTGTTATCCACGGAGCATCTATCTGTGGACTGCAGAAGGTAGTGTGAGGATTGTAGTCTGTAGATGGTGAACACTGTGACAGTTACTGACTTCATATCCTTCACAGGACATATGTTGCAACAAACCCCGTTACAACAGTAAATGTATGAGGTTATCACAGTAACATGTCAATATTGGCCCTGTGTATGTGCTTCTAGCCACACCTCTGTCAACCTTTGTACATATGTTGTGCAGGAAGTGGTGCATATGTGCTGTACACCATAAATAGTGTCATCATATCTGATAACAAGCCAGTGATACATCAGACTGCTACACATGTTATGTACAGTAGGGGTTATATTTCATGACATAACTTGGACATTCTGTGGATGTTAGTACAGTATTGAGGTCTGTGTACTTATGGTGAATGTTGACAATGTGTGTATTGTTAATATGTACTTTAGCCTGTGTACAGACTGTGGTAGATGTCATTGTTTTAGTTCCCCTCCTATCTGATGTTTCATCCTGCCCCACTGTATAGTACCATGTTGGCGTACATGTTTGTAGGGCCATAAACACATCTGTCCCATACCACAGACAGCCATCAGACCAAACTGTGTAGCAGCCCAGTATATGTAGGGTCAGTCTGTGAGTGGCACATATGAGGATGGTGTAAAACAGAAAGTCCATATACTGTAATATAATGCTAGCTTACCATATGTGGCTGTGGCTGTGTTCACATTGGTTGTGGTTATGCACTTTCACACAGGTGTATCTTACCCTGTGCTGTGACATGCCTGTTGAGCCTGCTATATATGCAGGTACATGTGCATTCCCCCATAGGAGATGTAGGCCAGTGTTGAGCCAGTCTACCCGTAGCCTGCACAGTGCATTGTTACATGCCTAGCAGCTTAGTGTACTTACCCAGTGAGATGTCATGTGCAGATACTTGCCAGATGTACTGCTGTCAGGCATCCCTTAAAAGTCATGTATGTCAGACAGAGCAGTGGGATGCTGTACAGATGTATGTCAATATCTAGTGGGTAGTATGTGGTCATGGCACCCCTGTACCAGCAGTCATTATGTGTCAGGCCAGACAGGAGTGTGTAAATGCATAATCTATGGTGGCAAATGTATACAGGTCGTTATGTGTTGTACCCATCTACATGGCTGTCTACATCCATATTGTCAGGTATGGTACACATGTTGTGCACTAAAGGCTTATGTGTATACCCCTGGACTGTACAGGATGTGTCAGAACTTCCACATATATTGGCCAATATCTCTGTTGCAGTCCACAGGGGCATTATGTGCTAACAGCGGTACTTTACAATGATGTCCTTAGGATGTCTGATAGTAGCCAATGGCACACATGTTTATAATCAGATGTGACCTCCCACACACACCATGTCTGTGAAGACAATCCCAATGACAGTAGCAATAGTCTACTAATACACCTGCTATACATACCTAATATCCCCTTGCACTACGACTTTGGGACTATAGGGGCTGGGGTAGGGTTACATTCCATGTCCGGGACATATGGTGGAAATGGATCTACCTCACATGGTCGACAGTTCATAAAATCGACACTCATTTGGTCGACAGTTCATTTGGTCGACAAGCAGATTTCCCCCCTTCCCCAATGTTGTGCAACCCTGGAGTTGATATATATAGTTAGGGGGGGTGGGGGGGGCACAGCCCCCCCATTGGGGGGTCTGGGGGGTGAAGCCCCCCACCTAAAATGCTTGTCGATCAAATGAACTGTCGACCAAATAAACTGTCGACCATATGAACTGTCGACCATGTGAGGTAGATCCGGTGGAAATATATGTACATATACTTATCCAGATAGCCATATATATGAATATGAATATATATATATATATATATATATATATATATATATATATATATATATATATTTGTGTGTGTGTGTGTCTGTGTGTGTGTGCGTGTATATGATTACACAAGTGTAGTACTTCCACTTACCACCGTCATGGCAATCACCCACTATAAATCCCTACATCATGTGGGCGTAGTCCCCTTACCTTTCCTGTGTGATGGACATCCTTCCTGTGTGTAAGCATCAGTGTTATAGACAGCAAGTAGCAATACCTCTTGCAGAAGAACTGGCACACTCAGGGCAGCCACATATTTGTAGGAGGATCAGGAACTACAGACAGACTGTGAGTAGAGTTGTGTTATGTGTTGTATAGTACTGGTGTTACAGGGTGTGTGTGTGTGTGTGTGTGTGTGTGTGTGTGTGTGTGTGTGTGTGTGTGTGTGTGTGTGTGTGTACATACTAGTTTACCTTGGAATGCAGTCTGTCTGCATAGCTCACAACTGTGGGCATATCCTCTTGCTGGACAGAGGTATGCCTATCATATTTTGTCTGTCCACCACACAGGTCCTGTGTCAGATATTACACTGGCAGTGTGTGTGTTGAGTTTTATCAGTACATGGCTACATCCATTTCTGTTTCTATCCTCAATTCCCTGACTAAGGGTATGATGCAGACTATCCTGTAACACCAGCAACTTGCTTAGTGTATGGCAACAGTTTTCCACATATGTGCCTGTGTTCCAGCCTCTGTTCTCCACCTACATACCAAGCTTTGCACATATGTCATGCTGTTGGGTGTTGTTCTGTAGTGGGCTGTGAGTATATCACACTGCCATTGCTGCCATCAGTCCACTGCTGTTGTATCCCCCACACAAATAGTGGGGCTGGGGCCATATATGTGTGGGCATCACCTACACAATACATGTGTGAACTTATGCACTCCAGAGGGCAGTGTATTTAACACTGGTATATGGCCCTGTATTATTGAGTCTAGGGGAACACCATAAATGACCTAGGCTCTTACAATATGTGGGGGTATTGCGGTGAGCAGCCGTAAGGTATCTGGATGTACAGTACCGTATACTTCACCTATATTTACATTACTTACATGAATTGGGGTAATGCAAGCCTACTGCCTCTTGCCATACAGACTGTTCTGTTTGTCGGTGTGCTCGTGATGGTGTCAGTTATGCCTTGTTATGTAACAGTTACAACCCATTTGATCACATAACGTCTTTACCACCTACTGAGTTTGCACAAAGTGTAGATAGAGGCTGCTGAACTATACACCTGCATTACATACTGATGATTGTTTGGTATCCTGTGGCCTAGTCTGTTTCCACTATTGTACAATTTGAAGGGCTTGGCCTGGGAGCAACAGTTGTGAACCTTTCCAGACTACTGTATTAGTGTAACTGTTTCACAGTTGCAGTACTCTGTTTATATGATTGTCAGTGTCGAAACAGCTATATGACATGGCATATAAAAAAGCTTAAACCCCATCTCAATACTCTCTGGCAATGTCCCTGTTCCAAACCTGATTAACCACTATCATTTACCCTTCTCTTACCTCACTATCCTTAACCGCTTTTTAACAAGGCGCCTCGCCTTTGTAACTGACCTATGTTTTTTTTTTATATGCTGCTGTTATTTTTTTCCCAAGATGTGATGTATCTTTATATTGTATTTAGAACTCAACTATCTTCCTTTTTTGCATTAACATTGTTCATATGTCTGTTATGTACCTGGAGCTTTTCTCCCCGGGCCTCCGCTGAAAATAGACATGTATCCAGTCGGACTCTCCCGGTTAACAAATGTAAAATAAAATAAATAAATATAGAACTGGAATAGTACACAGTTAAAGGTTTTCCATTTCTGCAAACCTGTGTGTGGTGTCTTCCCTATGACCTCTCTATGAGTATATGTTGCAGGCAACGATTGACATTTGTATGGGTGCCCCATACAGTGTCCAGTTGTTCAGATGTTAACTGTAGGCATAGTGGCTGTTGCATAGTGTGTGCACCTTCTATATATATATATATATATATATATATATATATATATATATATATATATATATATATATATATACAGATATATATCTATAGATATAATAGAGACCATAAATACATATATGAATGCAGGCACCATTAACGGGGGTGAGGGGGCTCAAGCAACATATGTCTTACACATATTGATATCCCCCCTGCAATACAATACCAACTGTTGCAAATGCCATAACCAGGACCTATCAATACATGTCCACAAGATGTTAACAGTAAGCCATTCTATTATGTCAGGCTAGTAATGATAACATATCATGCAGTACAGTCTGGCTACCATAGTGAATGTACAATGTGTAAGCAATAAACAGTCCTATGATACATATGCATAGACACATGTATGCAGATACGCAGATACTCATATATGCATATATATATATATATATATATATATATATATATATATATATAAATATATATATATATATATATATATATATATATATATATATATATATATATATATATATATATATATATATATATATATATATTTACATATATATAGATATATACGTAACTACACATACACACACACAGAGGTATGTCTAGGAAGATACATAATCAGAGAGTGCACACCATACTGCACAGCCAGTATCCCTACAGTTGCAACCTCATCCGATGGACAGTGTATGAGTCACCCATACCACAGACAATTGTTGCCTGACACATATACCAACAGAGAAGTCAAAGGATATAACACGACACACAGGTTTGTATACATAGGAAAGGTTCACTTGTGTATTATTATTACAGTTGTATATGCCATGTCATATAGCTGATTATGCTCTGACATACATACAAATAGAGTAATGCAACACCCAAACAGATCATTTATTACAGTAATCCGAAAACATCACTTCTGTTGGTGTCCATCCCAAGGCCTTCAAGTAGTACAACAGGAAAGACAGACTTGGCCACAGCATAACAAGCAATCCACAGCATGTAATGCAGATGTATAGCCCAGCAGCCTCTAAATATACTCTGCATGCAATCTCTAGGGGGAAAAGACCTGGGCTGACACTATGGGTGGTATCTGTCACATAACAATGCATAACTGAAATCATCACAATCACACTGATGGCAGTAAGCAGTAGGCCAGCTATGTTCACAATGTGAAATTTATGGTAATGTACATCCACATACCTTAAGGCAGTAGTCCACACATGTTGTAACACCCTGAGATGCTGATGGTGCATACCCCCCATACACTGCCTTACAGGGGCATAATACACTGTTACATACACTGATCTCTAGACTGCAGAGATGCACACATATGTTGTGCAAATGGGGTTTGCAGCCTTCACTTTCCAAAGAGCCATTCCTGATCCCTCACCCACCATACTAAATTTATTGGGAGGCACAACAGCCATCTGACTCCTACAATAATGATAGCAGAGCATATATGGTTTCATATATAGTTATACTAAATATAATATTACTAAGTGTATAAGAAGAATACCTAACATATGTCCATAAATGTGTTCCTGTGTTGGGATTGCTTGATCTGTGTGTGTGTGTGTGTGTGTGTGTGTGTGTGTGTGTGTGTGTGTGTGTGTGTGTGTGTGTGTGTGTGTGTGTGTGTGTGTGTGTGTGTGTGTGTGTGTGTGTGTGTGTGTGTGTGTGTGTGTGTGTGTGTGTGTGTGTGTGTGAGTGTGTATATGTGTTGTGCAGTAGAGTGTCCATTACTCCTCAGAGGTACAAGGAGCCACTACAGTAGGGTTGAAGAGACACATGTGGCTCCAGGGCCACAGGTTGCAGACCCCTGAGTTAGGATGATTGATGACCGTATATGTATTGCGCTTACGAACCATGGGCTCTATACAGACTTCGGTAGACACTGTTGTTCTCTGTCCTGTTCTAGCTGATTTTACATGCTGCTCCAGTGTTAAGCTTGTGTATTATATGTGTGTGCATATCTGAAACATTGTAATGTGTACTCCTTCCACATTGTACATTCTCTACTGTAGAATGACTATTCTGCATGATATGTTACAGATATTGCCTGACATTTTCAGGTGAACTGGATTACTGTTAAATCAATGTAGCTGTGTTGTGGAGGGTCCTGAAGCCAAGAACTGCATGCGCTCGATACTGGATTGCACAGCATATCCGTTATCCATCATTTGAGCCCCCACCCCCATTAATGGTGTGTTATGTTGTAGTGAGTGGTTCAGGATTTTGTTCCCATGTAGAAATGCTATACACATTTCCATCTGTGTGTGTGTCTATAAATATATATATATATATATATATATATATATATATATATATATATATATATATATATAGATATCTATACACATACATATGAACATATCTATCTATATACAATTGATATTATATGATTATTTGTGAGATATATATATATATATATATATATATATATATATATATATATATATATATATATATGTATACATATACCTGTCTATCTGTCTACATTTACAGATATATATCTGTCCATATGTCCATGCATGTTCGGCTCATATTTTTAGCCTGTACCTCATTCTCTTGGCAATTGACATGGATGATCGCAGCATTGAAGTCAGTAACTAGTGCCGACACTTTTGTGTTTCAGACTTCATCTCCTTCAAAATAAGTGTTCTAATACATATAACTGTGTAACTAGCAATATTTTAAGTGTATTAGAGCAGTATTTAACATATATCCCTATTTGTAACCACATTTTGGCACACTTTGTCCAGACTTCTTTCATTAACAGGTTGTGTGGTATGATATTACTACATTTGATGTACTGTTGACTAGCTTCTATATTGTTTATATGTGCAGGCAGTGCTTACTCCTGCCCAAACAGGCTTAAACACACTTACTGCTGCTTGAAAGTGCGTACTGCCGCTTACCTCTGTGCTAATTTCTTTAAAAGAAAAGAAAAAAGGGTTGATAGGAAAGTGGTGAAAAAGGGGCACAAAGAGGGAAAGACAGTAGGAAAAATAGCTAGGCATGTGCAGGAAGGGTGTAGGGAAGGTCCATAACTGCCCATTTCGTCTACAGCAACAGCTGTGCATATACACTGAATTTGGAGGTATATTTGGACACTCAAACCCCTGGGAGAGGGGCGAGGACAACATAAATTTGTTGTGATGCCAATTAGACAAGATTAAATGTGTCCAGTGGACACATGTGCAAAATGGACAGCTATGTATGGGGTGAGATTTTTGTGGGAACAGATTGCCCTTTTTTTTCAGGTGAGAGTGGGATGCTGAGGAGGGGTAGTAGGTATATTTGGGGAGGTAGGTTGGGTAGGTTAACAGACAAGACAAACAAGATGCATACAGGGGTGGTATATGACACATGTGGGGGGTAAACACCTTGGACGGGGAGGGGTGTTTGGAAGTCGCAAGCCCATGAGCCCTCAAATGGAAACAGTGGGACAGAGGTCCCCACCCATTGGGTGGGGCTCATGGGCTTGCGCCTTCATGGCCTCAAAGATGGCTGTGCTGGGGGCTGGGTAGGAGGGGCAGGCTCATCCTCTAATTGCACCACTCGGCCCTCAAGCTGGCTTAGCTGGTCTCGAAAAGCCATATAAATCTCCCTATGTACCACGGCCCAGACCTGATGATGGGTGGCTGGTTCCTCTCTGACCCCACTCCCAGGGGGGGGGATCAAGCCCCATCCCCTGTGGCAGTTCCACCCAAAGGTGGTGCAGGGCCTGGTGCCCAGTGCCATGGCCAGCTGAAGTTGGACAGGTGGGTCTGCTGGGACCGGCCTTCCCATACGAGCTATGGTGCTGCAGTTTACAGACAAATATGGGTTAGTAATAGTCAACAGCATTCAGGATTAGTTATAACAGCATTCATAGGTATACGCATTAACCCAAAACACCAGATTTAAAACAGTAGTAGACCAAACAGAACACATGCATATATGGAACAACAGTGGCCATTACAACAGCATACAGGTTTCATTGATGGCAACAGGCCACCAATATGGTGGTATTTTAACATGGCACATGCATAGAATCAAATGTGAATATTTATAAACCAATAGGACATATGTCCCAACATTGAGTTATTTTTGCACATATGGTAGGGGTGACAGAGTTCAATTAACAACTAATATATCCTTGTAGTTTTCACAATGTTCTTAGTCACTGCAGTGATCTGTCCCTTACATGTATTATTACACTACCCAATGGCCTTATATTGTACAATGGTATGTTTATAGATTATATATGTGACCTGTGTCTTACAAATAGGCGTAACAAGATGCAGGTGTTAATGCAACATATGTTGAAAATTGCTCTCATACACTTTGGTGAGATGCAAAAATGACAGATTTGTTTTCATATACAATTCATATACATTCTCTGTCTATGTACATGTCTGACTATCAGTTATATGTAATTAATGACTGCCTACATTTCTTGGATCATCACACTGATTTTTCAGGGGAACAGGGTACCAGGCTGGTGATGTGGGCCATTTATATGGACATGCTGGACAGATTGGAACAGGTGAGGGGTATGAATATGCATACAACTTTCTATGTGAACATTCTAGCAAATTCTGTACAGTTGTTGGGTGTAATTATGCATACAGCTTTCTATCTGAACATTGTAACAAAATCTGTACGGTTGTGGGGTATGATTATGCATACAACTTACTAGCACTCCTGAGATTCAAACCCCTGCTGTTTGTGACAAAAAAATTACAGTTAACATCACAGTACACTGTGCTATCAGGGAATTGCTGTGAAGCTTTCTAATGTTTTCTGTCTAAGTCTCCCTCACTTGTACAATATGACTGACCTCGTGGCACTTCCAACATTGTTATACAGACCTTCATACACATTTTATCTGCATACCACAGTGTGGGTAACACTGCTTAATACAACAGTACTAGTTATAGTATGCAACAGTTCCACAACATATGAAAGAAGAGTAAACAGAAGCACTCCAGGGGTTATACCTTCATTCACAGAATATTACACCTTTATTTCTACTGGTATGACACTTTCTAAGGCTCTTATATTTATTTGTTATGACAGTACATGCAGAATAATTACTAACCTGCCTCACGATGCAGCCTTTGCAACCTAGCATCATGGGCTTGATCATTCGCAGCCCACTCATCTGCAGCTGTCAGAGAACTACAGTGATATTTATTATTTAGCCATACCTATCCATAGTACACACAAGCTAGGCAATTATTAACTACTTAGTAGAATGAGTACTTACTCAGTACTGGGGCATTAGGCATCTGCCGAGATTCCTGGAGCCACTGTTCCAGTACATCTCCCCTCTGCCGCTTCAGGTCAGCATGGTGGTGACTGACCTGCTCACCAGTCCGAGGGATACCAGTGGCACTGGTGAGATCACGGGCAATCTGTCCCAGGCCTCCGTTTTATACTGCAAGACCTGGTACTGGCCCTGCAGTAGTCTCTCCTCATGGTGTTTTACCAGGAGCCATACCATGATTTTTGACTCCTGGATGCCCCAGCACTGCGCTCTAAATCGAGTGCCTTCACCCACTCCAGCTATTCTGCCTGCAGTAGGAAGCTACAACCTGTTATGGGTAGTATTCACACCTGTAGGTTTTAAATACAACCAATTTCCCACACTTTTCCATGATTGGCTGCTTTTGAATAGGCTAAGCTATGGGCACACCTGCATACCTAAGGTTGGCAGTGCTTAAAGAGGTATACCACTAGGCAGATTGAATTGGCTGCCCTACAAATTGCTTGCACTTACTAAGTTGAGCTATGCAGTGGTTAGCATTGTTTAATAGTTAATTAGCATTATATTTGCCTTTTGGCAGTGATTTATTATTCATTACAGGTTATATATCTGTCTAGTATCCATGATTCATGTGTGCATACACTGTATGGGGTTATTACAATAATGCCTCCCATCTATGCTTACTGCAATACTCCAGTTCACATATTTATATTATGTAGCAGGTTATACAACATTACACTGTTTGGTTTGATTTTCCTGTGGTGAGGATTAGTTTGCTGATACCTTATTCCTATGTATTGCTATGATGGCTTAGTGGTTAACTAGTGTGACTATAGTGTACAGGATCCTGAGTTTGATCCTTGTAGAAGCTGTTTATTTTGTTGCTGGGCAGAACATGGGCCATTGGGTACAAAGTGATTAAGGCACTTTAAAGCAGTTGTAAGCAGGTGTGCACAGGTTTGCGCGGAGCTAAGCACTGCTAACTTCCGGTTACAGTTTCTTACACTCAGTTAGCTTCTACTTTGCTTAATCTGTGTAGGCAATGCTTACCCCATGCAAATGCACTTAAGCATGCTTACTAGTGCTTATATATGCTTACTACTGCTTATTTGTGCTTAAACCTGCTTACTAGTGCCTTATTCATTATGACACTGACACTTCAGATGTGCATTTAATGCAGTACTCCAGTTCACATTTAAATATTATTTAGTAGGTTATACAGCAAAAAAATGAAAAAAAAATGTTCATATACAGATTTCACATGGAAAATGGTATGTGCTGTAGTGGGCTGCGAACCGGGAATGCCTGCTCATTAGACAGATGCTCTTCCCACTACACTATTGCTGTACTGCTTCATTTGCATATATCTTCCTTGTTATCCTCTTCAGCCTTTTAAGCTGCTTTAACCGTAGCTAAGTGATGGGCACACCTGCTCACCTACAGCTGTAATCGGATTTAAAAAAAAATAAAGGGTTTTCTTCAGTTTATTTATATGTACTGTTGCTGGGGGGACTGTTGGTGGGGCTATGCGGACACCTATGAGTGGCCTCACTCATTTATTTCCACTTTCTGCTGTTCTACATTGCAGGGGCATGTTTATTCTGAGAGCTCTGTTCTCAGACATGCCCCCTGCACTCTTGCACACTCTGTGTAAGCCTAGGAGGTTGGGCAGCATGCCTTCATTAATATGTATGGTGTGCTGCCATCCTCCTCCTTGCTCCAGCTGCTTCCTTGTAAGATTGGACTAGACTAGTCCTGCACGGAAGATTAGTAAATCCAGGGGCACATCTTTATTTCTGTCATCAATTTTTATTTTCCATGTTATTGTTTTTCTTCATAATTTTTTATTTCTTCATTTACATATTCTTTTTCTTATTCTCATCGTCTCCCAGAATATAAACATTCTCACTATTAAATTTCTCATTCTCTTCCTTTATCCAGTTTGATACAATTTTAAAGTAGAACAACTGGATTCAGTAACCTAAATCCACCCTCATCTTCACACACCTGTTTTCATGGGCTTTAATCTTGAACCCAATACAAAAGAAAATAGCAGCTGCACAATTTCCTTTTCATATTTTTCAGGCATTATATAAGCATTTGACATATATGCTATTTTCCCCATTAATACAGAATTAACCAAATAAACCTTTTTCCTATGCTAATCTATATGCCCTCCACAGAAGATATATTTCTTTCATTTTTTTGTTTCATCAAACCCTCGCATTACGTCACAACTCGATCATTTTTTTCACCAGATTTTATCCCTAGCAAAGACACTTCTTTCACTGAAGAATACATATATTCAGTTTTCACCACATCACCCAAACTCTTACTTTTATCTATATTCGAAGTCCTTAACATCTCCATTAAACATCCATTCAGATAAACCACTTCCCTCCTCCATATTTTGTTCTTAGCAACTATAGCTACATCATCTGCGTATGTCAAAACTACTGGAATCACCACCTCCTTTTGCATCACATATCAAGCATAATTTTACTACTATCACATTCATTACCAAAGCAAACAATATCCTACGCATGGGACACCCTTGTCTTATTCCACACTTCATGCATATTTCTTTACTCAGCCACCCAATCACTAATACTCTGACTCTATTATTTTGATATGCTGACATACATAATCTCCGAAGTCTTCTACATATTCCATAGTTCTCCATAATATCCCACAGAGCATCATGTCCTAAGGTATCAAATGCCTTGCTAATGTCACCTACCATGAGTTTTGCATCCTCTCTTTCACTTATATCATCCACAACAATTATTCATGTCCCTTCCATTTTGTACCATATATACTTTCTTCTATAATATCACTCACCCTTTCTTCCATTCTCATCCATATTAACCTCTTAAAATGTTATAATTTATATTAATTAGTGTGATAGGTCTTCAGTTTTTTATTTCATTATTCTCATTGTTTTTCCATATAAATTTTAATATTCCACTGCGTAACTCTTCATAAATAAACCATTCCCTCAACCATTCATTCAGTACATTTTACAAAATACTCTGCACGTCAGTTCATTAATTTCTTGTACATTCCATGCCCTATACCATCTGGGCCTGATACTAAATCAACATTTACTTTCATAAGTACTTCATCCAATTCACGAATAGTAATCTATTTTTCAATTTCTTCCTTAACTCATTCTGGAATTATTTTACTTTCCAGTCTCTCTCAATTCCTTCTTTTTACTCTTGTACATGTTTTCCACATACTGTATGACAAGACTCAATTTGCTCATGTTCTTTTTACCACTCCTTGTACATTTTTCATTTCCTCCAGTATTTTCCTTTACCATTTTACCCAAATATACAGATGCCTCCTCCCTTCTCCTTTGCAAATAATTTCTCTCTGTCTTAACAGTAATGCCTTATTTTCTCAGTTTCCTTTATAGATTTCTTCCATATTATAATACTCTATTATTCTCTAAATTTTCTAATGCATTTCTATACATTTTCCTTATACTTCACTTTCTCTTCCTTTCTTACATCATCCTGGTATTGAAAAAAACACAAATGTTTGCAATTCAATCTATAATTCAGACCAGTTTTTATAGAAGTCCATCATGGTTATATAATACTTCCACAACTGCGGTACTTCACAGTCTCCAATTTCATCACAATTTATCATTTATTCTTTTTATTCCCTTTGCAAGTCAGTGAATCTGGTATGACAAGATAAGATTAATAATCAGTACTTCTTCCAAATAAGATTTTGGTAAAACACATTTGCACAAACTCGCCTGCAAACGTCATTTGTCTGGGTATCGTAGGAAGAACAGCAATTATTCCTTAAACTGAATATGTTTCAGCACCATTAAATAGCACAAAAATATTCAACAGCATGTGTCTTTATAATTTAATCAATCCAGAAAGTTGGATAACTTGATAGGGATATCTGTTTTGCTCTTATTAATGCATAATTTCCTCATCCATATGACACATCATGAAAAGGGAAAGTGTTTATATATACATATACATATATGTTTATTTTTTAGCCCCATAGAAAATCAAACTCTCTTTTCAGCATTCTATGGATCCAATTATTCCCCTCCATGCTAAGAGCCACATCAATTTGTTCTCTGATTAATGAAAGAATCTTATCACCCATTCATTTTCTTGGCAGGGTGGCAGCCTTAGTCCATTCATTCTGTGGAGAGGTTAGAGTCAGGCACTATGACTAAGCCGTCATATCCATGGGATACCTGAGCTTGACTTGTAGTGACTATAATTGTCACTATAGCTGCTTTCTAATGAAATCCTCATGTCAACCATCCGAGATTCCATTGCAATGTAGTCATTGCTCCATCCCATCCATAAATCATGCTCCTCATATTCCTGTAGGGGTCAGCAATACAGGGAATTGAACTGGCCAACCCCCCCCCCAAGTACATGCTCACTCTGTCTTATTTAATTAATTGACCCACTGTTTAACATACCTTCTAGTTAAATTGCCTGGCTTTACTAACACAGTCAGTTTTTATATTATGCCATCTTGCATTTCTTACATTTACTGCCTGTTAATAGAAAGTATAAAATAATGTCTTTTAATATATGGAGTCAACTCTCTCATGTATAACTGCCTTTTTTAATTGTTCAACATATTCATAGCTTATCATAGGCTTAACTACCTTATCATTTTGTAAAAAAGGACCAGATGTTTTATCCTGTCACAGCACTTTTATACATCTACCCAACTCCAAGCACTGTACAGATCCACCCAATATGAGAAGGGTTATTCCAAAAGGAACCTGAAATGTAGCTCCTGTACTGTGCCTGACATACCAAGAAACACAAAGAGTTCTTTAAAGGTTCCATGCTCCTGTAGTGTGTCTGACATACCAAGAAACATGGAGTTTTTTAAAGGTTCCATGCTCCTGTACTGTGCCTGACATACCAAGAAACATGAAGAGTTCTTTAAAGGTCCCATGCTCCTGTACCGTGTCTGACACACCAAGAAACACAAAGAGTTCTTTAAAGGCTCCACGCTCCTGTACTGTGCCTGACATACCAAGAAACATGAAGAGTTATTTAAGGGTTCCATGCTCCTGTACTGTGTGTGCCTGACATACCAAGAAATACAAAGAGTTCTTTAAAGGTTCCATGCTCCTGTACTGTGCCTGACATACTAAGAAACAAGAAGAGTTCTTTAAAGGTTCCACACTCCTGTACTGTGTCTGACATATGAAGAAACACAAAGAGTTCTTTAAAGGTTCTACTCCATCCGAAGTTAGCATATTCTGGCCTGAAGTGCTAGGCTCTCAAGATTCACTCTCTTAACCTGCCCTGCCCTAAGTGAGTCTGCAGTCAAATGGTTTTGCTCAATGGTGAGTCTCCCAGTTTGCTTCAATACATCACTCACTACATATACTAAGCATTTGTTTTAATGTTTGTGGTGTTTATTGGTTTAACATTATCAAAAGAATCTTTTCTTTTTAATACATAAAATTCATAACACTTCATACACAGCATGAAACATCCCCCCTTCCTAGCATTACATTTGTCAGACTGGGCACAATCATCTTGTTTTCTAACATAGTTTTCTCCTGCTTAGCCATACAAAGGCATGGTAAAAATCCCTGGCTTAAATATTTTCATCCTATTAAAAGGCCATTTTCAGTTGCAGAGTAATATCTCTTGCTTTCTTATATTAACTTTATTTTCCTCCCATTTTCCATTTTAATATTATAATTTGCACCAACCTTTCCCCATTACCCTCTTCTACTTTTTCCTCCTCAATCGCCCATTTTTCTCACATCTTTCAGACTTTACACTCCAACCATTCATTCCTCCTTTTGCACTAGCCCCATCCATCTATGGGATAAATCTTCATTATAATCCCCCAAAACCGTATTCATTTTAGAGAGATAAGCAATTGTGTAGAGAATGGTAGGTATGTTCTTACACTACTGTGTGTAGATAACTTGTGGGAGGGAGGGTTCAGATGTAATGACTGTAAATGAACTTATTTTATTTATTACTCTTTATTTATGAGGTAGTTAGGTGAGCTGATCTGTTGACCCTTTTCAGTCACAACTTTGACTCATAGAGGAGTACATACAACAAATTAATGAACAGTCTTAGTACATGCTAGAAAAGGTTAGTGCTTGTTAACATATAGAGCAGATAGAACAAAAGTATAAATATAATAAGCTCATTGCAAACAAAAGCATTTAACAAAGGCTATAGAACATATCAAACCTTTG
Source organism: Protopterus annectens (assembly GCF_019279795.1). Classification (NCBI taxonomy): domain Eukaryota; kingdom Metazoa; phylum Chordata; order Ceratodontiformes; family Protopteridae; genus Protopterus; species Protopterus annectens. Next base: position 959,530,549 of record NC_056748.1, read on the forward strand.
GTTGATTATAAAGACAACTAAAATTATACAGATGTAGAGAACAATTTAGTGTCGCTTAATAACAATAGTTGTTATCCATTGTCATGGTAGCTGTTGCAGGTTGATTCTGAAATGAGATATTTCTTGCTTTTTGATTTTAACAGGCATGTGGTTTCAAGTTGCTGGCCTCAGCCTTGACAAAGCTCTTTCTCCTAATGCAGTTTTGAATTGAGGCTTAGTAAGGGAAAAATAGCTGTCTTGTGAGCTTCAGCAGTTATAGGGATGGTTTTCTATTTATGATTTATGTTTCTGAGGTAGGCAGTACCATTATTTTAGCACTTTGAAAATTAAAGTGCTTAATAGAAATGTTCATCACTCAAAGCCATTTAGTGTTTGAGTAACTTGTAGTGGTGAAGTAAGGGGTCAAGCAGAAGGAAAAAATCAACAAATTTTGTTCTCTGCCATTTCTATCCCACAGGTATTATGCACAGAGTGGAGTATGAGATAGGGAAGCCCATATTCAAATTTAGGTAGTAAAAATATTCTACGCAATGATGGCTATATTTTATAACAGAGTTTCATTTGAGCTACGGCTACTGTGTGTATTGCAAAGTAGATAGGCCAAGGTATCTTTGTTCAGTGACAGAGGATAATATTACCATTGTGCTAATTTTTGATAATTTGTGGAACAGTATTGACTTTTCTTGTGATGAAGACCATGACACTGGTTTCCGTGGGAGTGATTATAAGCAGATTGGAGTAGGTCCAGTTGCATAACTGAGTGAATTTATCTTGTAGCTTATTTTCTCAGTCAGTGTAATTTGTACTGTCTTTCAAGTAAATTATGTCATGTGAAAATTATTAGGTTAAGATCTGGTAGCAATAAGAGGAGGTCAATGATAAATAGTGACCCTACTACTAATTGTTGAGATACTCCTGTGTTGAGTGTGCCCACAGAGGAAAATGATTTGTTGTAATACACCTGGAGGGATCTGTTTTGAAGCTAACTATGGACATTTAGGAAAATTATTAATGCAAATATAGATGTAAAAATCTGGTTTGATCTTTTAACACCATTTATAGTCACAAAGAACTTTCCACATAAAATATATAGAGACATTATTAATTTCTGGGAACAGAAAGGATTTGTTTTTTGGCTCCAATATAGCAAAGAACTAAACGTTTTAGATATGCAAGTAATAAAAACAACATACAAAATTCCACAACAGGACTGGCTAACTTTACAGAGTATTCTGTCATATTCACAAGATTTAAGTAGAATAATTAACAATTCTTCATTTAAAGAAATACCTAAATTTACGAAATACATATATGAAATCATATATAATGACTTTGACATGGAAAACAGCATTTCAAAATTTTACAAAATATTGATAAACTATAAAACAACACCCAATCCCTAATATTGGAAATATATAACAAAAGGGCACTCAGTACGGTTAACTGAAGTTATTAAAGCAAATATCTTATTATCAATAAAATATACATCCTTTACACAATACTGGAAAGTTTTTAATTGGAAATGCTTGCACAAAGATAGAATCAGTAAAATTAGTTCTTCTATAAAAGGAATAGGTTGGAGATGTGAGCAAGTACACAATGCAGATTGGAACCACATTTTCTTTGATTGTGTTAAAATTAAGCCATTTTGAGATGGTATTAATAACTTTCTACAAGCTTTATTTAACAAATCATTTTATTTAACTAAAGCTCTTGTATTATTAAATGTGAATGAAGATCCTCATTTGAATAGGTCAAACATGTATCTAGTATGAACTATACTTGCAATTTCAAGAAAGTGTATAACAAGAAGATGGAATACCAACACAATACCAACTATGGAAGACTTCTACAGCCTACTGAAAAACACAGAAAACCACAGCATTATTGGAAATTAAAATTAGAGAACTAAGAATTTATCCAAAGCCATTTATCAACAACCCTTGGAAAAAAAGTCTTATCATTGATTGACACTATACAATATTTGATCAGACACTCTGATAATGGATTGGACATACTTATAAAGTAACTGTATACTTTAAGATCTGTCATAGTGCCAGGCTAATGTAAATATTGTACATAGTTATTTAAGATGCTATGTATAAATACTATGGAATTCATTCAAATGCATTTGAAACATAAAACAAATTTTTGAGAAAAAAAAAAGAAAACTCATTATGCATATTAACATCGGACATATGTTACATAACTAAACCTTTAATAACTAAACAGAGGAGTTTTGTAATAAGTGTTATATATATATTCAACAGATCCTTACATGAAAAATGTTAGATAGATGACTGAGAAAATGGTTAAAACATCTGATTTTCTTGAAAAGTCTTGGAAATATTGACAATCTTCCTAACCTTCAACTTCTAAAGTTTATACTTACTTTGATCTAATGTGTATTTCTGACATATCTACTTATCAGAGGTACTATTATTATATGTGACATATTCATATCGCTTCAGTTATATGGGACACTCTTGTTTTAATGGATATTTCATGGACTTAGATTTTTTTAGTTGCTTTCATAATGCTTTTCTTTTTTGTTTTTATACTATATTCGAAGCAGAGATGGATAATTTGTGTCTTTTGATGTTGGAGAGGTGGTTGATGGATAGTTTAGTTAAGCTTTTAACTAAACCAGAAACTTTATGTTTTATGTATGTGTTCTGGGTTTTTGAAAATAGTGCTTAATACACTTTATACATCCATGATAAGTAAGTGTTTGGTAGATTTCAAGTTAATACAGAAGAAAGGTCTTTCAGTAAGTAACAGCATATACATTATAGTAAATGGCTTATAAATGTTTATCATTAAATATTAATGGTTTGAACAATAATGTCAAAAGAGCTGGTTTGCTTAAATATATCAAAATGCATAAAGCTCAGATCATCTTTTTACAGGAAACCTATATATTAAAAAAAGACCTACAAAAATACTAATTCAATGGCTATACCATTCTGGCTGATGCATGTTTTAAGACTAAGAGAAAGGGCACTCTTATTCTATGGAAAAATACTTATACTATGCCAAGAATTATAGATACAATTTCAGATAAATATGGGATGCTAAGCATGGTTATTTTGGAAATCAATAGGAAGTATTATACTTTTATTAATACATACTGGATACCAGGACTAAGTTTTAATATGTTGACAAATATCTGGACCTGATTACTTTAAATGCAAAAGGGGAAATTATAGCAACAGGTGATTTTAACTGCCTATTATCAGGCAATGATACTTCTAAAAATGGTAAAATAAAACTAACATCTCAAGCCAAGAAGTTAAATGACTTTACAAACCAGATGAATATTAATGATATACATAGTCTAAGAGAACATTATTCCTTATTCTATACTCACTATTCATATCGGTTTGGTACACAAACAAACATTGATAAGGTCTTTGTATCAAATAATATATACTCAAAAAAATAAATGACGTATCTATAATGACTTGTCCACTTTCAGACAATAATGATATAAACTTTACATTAACTATGCATACAGATGATTTAAGATTTCTACAGAGAACTCCTGTGTACATAACTAAGTTAAAAGACTTTAGGGAATGGATAATGAAAGAAATAGACATGTTTATGGAAACAAATGATAATGGTGAAGTGATTGATATTATACTATGGGACACCTTTAAAGATTATTTATATATATATATATATATATATATATATATATATATATATATATATACATATATGGGTTCACTTTATAACATCGAAATACTGAAACGTCGAATTTCAGTATCTCGAAGCTATAAAGTCGAATGTTAAAAATAGCGAACGTTCATAATCGCGAATTTGACATATGTCGAAAATATGTTGAATTTGCGGTTATGAAGTTGCGCTATGTAATGTCCGGGTTTGTGTTTTGTTGGTGCGCGGTGCCGTGTTTGGATGTAGGGGTTATGTCAGGTAAGAGTGTTTTGTAAGGATTTTGAGTGGGAGTTAGAGTGTGTGTGAGGGACTGGAGAATGTGCGTGTGTGAGTGATCTTTTGTGTTGTGTTTCTGCGATCTCGGAGTTAGTATATATAAGTAGGGGGGTGGGCGCAGCCCCCCACATGGGGGGTGCAGGGGTGCTTGTCCCCCTGCTTATGTGTGTGTGAGTTGTGTATGTGTGTTGTTTTTTTGTTTATGTTGTGATGTGGGTGTTGTGTTGTATGTTTAGTGTAGTGTGTGCGGTGTTTTCGGTTATGTGTTTTCTCGGTTTTTGTTTGTCGGTGTTTTGTGGATTCGGTTTTATAGTCTCGAGATACTGAAATTCGATATTTCAGCATTTCGAGGTTATAAAGTGAATCTATATATATATATATATATATATATATATATATATATATATATAGTAGAATAAAATATTGGTACCTTAAAAAAGGAGATAGTGAGACAAAGAACTTTTAGACTTACAAAAAAAACTAGATAAGATAAAAATGGATGCAAAACCAAATAAAAAAGTAGCACATAACGAAATTACTAAGTTAAATCAAACATACTTAGAAATTTTGAATCATAAGGTAGCCATAAACCTGGAAAATTTGAAATTGCAATCTTATGTTGTAAATCCTAAATATCTACAAAAAATAGTGGTAAAATCCCCCCCCCCCAAAAAAAAAAGCAATCAAATTTTATTAATGAGATTAAATATAAAAGTGATGGTTCAGTTAAGAGTACATCTAACTTAATGGACATATTAGAAATGTTCAAAAACAGTGGTGTGTTATTATTTATATCTTTATAGTAATAAAGATATAAATAATAACACACCACTTTTGGAGACAGATAATGTAATAAATACTTTTATTCAAGAAAATATAACTACTAAGGTGCCAATGCAACAAAAATAACACAAACAAACAAATAACACTAACTGAAGTGAAAGAACAAATAAAAAATTTAAAAGATAGTAAAGCTCCAGGACTGGATGGAACAATGTTTGAACTATGTAAGATTTTTCCTGAATATATAATAAAGAAAATGATGAGTGTCTTTACTATGGTTAAGTAAAAATGTATAACACCCTCATCATAGAAATATTCAATTATCTCCCCCATTTTAAAACAAGGTAAGGACCAGAAATCTTGTGATTCATATAGGCCAATGTCATTACTAAACACAGATTATAAAATTTTCATGACAATATTAGCTAGTAGGATAAAGAAAATATTACTTAATCTAATACATAATGATCAGACAGGGTTCATTCTTCATAGAAAAGTGCAAGATAACATTATTAAATTACTGTCATTAAGAGACATAGCATACAAATTCAAAAAACAACTAACTATTATCAGCCTAAACATAGAAAAGGCTTTTGATTCTATTAGTTGGTCTTATCTACAAAGAATTCTGATTGGTTTTGAATTCTCCTCAGATTTTGTCAAGTTATTAATAAAAATCTATAGTGGGGCACAAACTTATGTGAAAACTGGATCATGTCTATCCTCACCACTAGAAATCCTCAAGGGAACTAGACAAGATTGTACTTTGTCACCATTGTTGTTTGCTCTTTCAATGGAACTGTTTGCTACATATATCAGAAACAAGTAAAATATAAAAGGCTTTCAAGTTAATTAGGACTACTGTCCTAAGATACAATTATTTGCTGATGATATGTTGTTAATGTTGGGTGATATTGATGGTTCTTTGCATGGTGTTATAAATACCTTAAGCAAGTTTGAAAGAATTTCAGGGCTTACATTTAATCATAATAAATCCAAAACATTACTAATTAACAAAAAGTTCAACAAAAACCTAAGAGAGAATAGCCTGTTTAATTGGGAGAATGATGTATTAAAATATTTGGGTATCAGTATAAAGAGTACATGGAAAGACTGTTAAACTAAACTGCAATAATTTAATAACCACCATTAGTGAACTAATCAAACGATGGAATAAAATGTTCTTCACAATAGAGGATAGTCTCTCTTTAATTAAAATGATAATTTTACCAAAACAGTAATGAGATAGTATTCCCTAGCTTTGATCTTTATTCCAAATCAGTTATAATTAATGTAATATTATATTGAATCTCACCTACCTATATATCTGGCTGGAAAATAATACATGAGATTCATATAACTGATGTCAGAACTATAGAAAATCAATTTAAGGAACAATACAGAATAAGTAGAGTTTATTGGCTTTTACGTGAATTTTGTTTTATTTAATAAGAAGTTTGATTATTTTTCTTATGGCATTAATCAAATATTTAATAACTTTAAAAATATAATTGTTTATAATTACAGCATTAAACAATTCCTATTTCGTATATTCCCTATAGCATACTCCCCTGATTGCCTAGATTCTTTCAACATCAATGTGATGCAAACATTAAAGGAAAACAACTTGATATTCTGGCTTCGGTTTATTGACAACATGAGTATTAAACCACTAAATTCTCTTCTATGTAGTTTTGATAATAGTCAAAACAGTTGGTTGTTTATGCCCTCATTACAGCAGTTTATAAAAAACAAAATGAGAGTATTAATCAGCCTAGAGACTGAATCTATACCTAGTTTGATCTAGCTTTTCATTAGGTGTCTTGAAAAGACAGATGATCAAAACTTAAGTATCTCACCTATCTATACGATACTAAGAGAAGACACTCTAAAGTTTGACTCAGATTTTTGGAATTACTATGTAAAGATTAATGGAGAATAAATATCTGATGAATCCAAAAACTGTTATTGAAATATTACAGATTGTATACATGGAAATTTATGAATAGAAGTCTCTATACTCCACATCAAATAAATCTTATACTGAAAACAGAAGGTAGTGGATTTTGCGAAAAGGATGGACATGGCTGTGGTGAATACATATTTTAACAAGAAGGAGGAGCATAGCGTGACATACAAGAGTGGAGGAAGATGCACACAGGTGGATTATATCTTATGTAGGATGGCCAGTTTGAAGGAGATTGGAGACTGTAAAGTGGTGACCGGAGAAAGTGTATTTAGGCAGCATAGGATGGTGGTTTGTAGGATCACGTTGGTGATCAAGAAGAGAAGGAGGAGTGTGAGGGTAGAACCAAGGATCAAATGGTGGAAATTGAAAAAGGGTAATTGTGAGGTGGCGTGCAGGGATGAGTTAAGACAGGCACTGGGTGGCAGTGAAGAGTTGCCAAATAGCTGGGTAACTACAGCAGAGCTAGTAAGGGAGATGGCTAGAAAGGTGCTTGGTATCACATCTGGACAGAGGAAGGATGACAAGGAGACATGGTGGTGGAATGAGGAAGTACAAGAGAGTATACAGAGAAAGAGGTTGGCAAAGAAGAAGTGGGATTGTCAGAGAGATGAAGAAAGTAGACAGGAGTATAAGGAGATGAGGTGCATGGCAAAGAGAGAGGTGGCGAAGGCTAAGGATAAGGCATATAAAGAGTTGTATGAAAGGTTGGACACTAAGGAGGGAGAAATGGACCTGAACCTATTGGCTAGACAGAGGAACCAAGCTAGGAATGATGTGTAGTAGGTAAAGGTGATAAAGGATAATGAGGGAAACATACTCACAAGCGAGGAGAGTGTGTTGAGGAGATGTTAAGAGTACTCTGAGGGGTTGATGAATGAAGAGAATGAGAGGCAGAGAAGGTTGGATGATGTAGGGTTAGTGAATCATGAAGTACAATGGATTAGCAAGGAGAAAGTAAGGATAGCTATGAAGAGAATGAAGAATGGAAAGGCTGTTGGCCCAGATGACATACCTGTGGAAGCATAGAGGTGTTTAGGTGAAATGGCAGTGGAGTTTTTAACCAGATTGTTTAATGAAATCTTGGAAAGTGAGAAGATGCCTGAGGAATGGAGAAAAAGTGTTTTGGTATTGATTTTTAAGAATAAGGGTGATGTGCAGAGCTGTAGTAACTACAGAAGGATTAAATTGATCAGTCACAGCATGATGTTATGGGAAAGAGTAGTGGAAGTAAAGTTAAGAATGGACTTGATGATTAGTAATCAGCAGTATGGTTTCATGCCGGGAAAGAGCACTATAGATACGATGTTTGCTCTGAGAGTGTTGATGGAAAAGTACAGAGAATGTCAGAAGGAGTTGCATTGTGTTTTTGTAGACTCAGAGAAAGCATATGACAGGGTGCCTAGAGAGGAGCTGTGGTATTGTATGAGGAAGTCAGGAGTGTAAGAGAAGTATGTAAGAGTGGCACAGGATATGTACGAGGGTAGTGTGACAGCGGTGAGGTCTGCGGTGGGAGTGACGGATGCGTTTAAGGTGGAGGTGGGATTACATCAAGGATCAGCTCTGAGCCCTTTCTTATTTGCAATGGTGATGGACAGGTTGACAGACGAGATCAGACAGGAGTCCCCATGGACTATGATGTTTGCAGATGACATTGTGATCTGTAGTGAGAGTAGGGAACAGGTAGTGGAGACCCTGAAGAGATGGAGATATGCTCTAGAGAAAAAGAGGAATGAAGGTCAGCAGGACTAAAACAGAATATATGTGTGTGAATGAGAGAGAGGATAGAGGAATGGTGAGGATGCAAGGAGTAGAGGTGGCGAAGGTGGATGAGTTTAAATACTTGGGGTCAATAGTTCAGAGTAACGGTGAGTGTGGAAGAGAGGTGAAGAAGAGAGTACAGGCAGGATGGAGTGGGTGGAGAAGAGTGTCAGGAGTGATTTGTGACAGACGAGTACCTGTAAGAGTGAAAGGGAAGGTCTACAAGAGGGTAGTGAGACCAGCTATGTTATATGGGTTGGAGACAGTGGCAGTGACAAAAAGGCAGGAGTTTGAGCTGGATGTGGCAGAATTAAAGATGTTAAGATTTGCACTGGATGTGACAAGGGTGGACAGGATTAGGAATAAGTATATTAGAGGGTCAGCCCAGGTTGGAAGGTTTGGAGACAAAGCCAGAGAGGCATGATTACTTTGGTTTGGACATGTGTTGAGGAGGGATGCTGAGTATATTGGGGAAAAGATGCTAAGGATGAAGCTACCAGGTAACAGGAAAAGAGGAAGGTCTACGATAAGGTTTATGGATGTGGTGAGATTAGACATGCAGGTGGTTGGTGTGACAGAGCAAGATGCAGAAGACAGGAAGAAATGGAAACAGGTGATCTGCTGTGGCGACCCCTAATGGGAACAGCCGAAAGAAGATGATGATGACTGAAAAACAGTGAAAGTAAATGTTGGAAATGTAATGAATTACAAGAAGCCAACTGGGTTCACATGTTCATTGAATGTAGAAATGTTGTTCAAAACTGGAAACACTTCAGATATTTTATAAAGGCTTTATGGTCTGATAACTGTCATATTTCTAACTCACTAATCCTATTCAGTGTTCCTATACCTAATGTAATACCTAAATCTCCGATTCAGTTACTCTGGTCAATTCTTGCAATTGCCAGAAGAGTTATTACTTGGAAATGGAAAAGTAAACAAGATTTGATGTTTAAAGAATTTAATAATTTAGCAAAAGTTGTTTGTAAAACAAAACTGCAAACCATTTGTTATAGAACGGGTTCTGGCGTGTAGATCTCGAGACGATTGCCCGCGAGATGCAACGCCAAAACAAGAAGGCCGCGGCACCGCTAGACTGTAGAGGGGTGCGGCCGAAATTGAGATACGCCATTCGAACCTACATCGGTGGGAAAACAGATAAAGAGCAATAACCCCTAAAGCAGCTAAGTGGGCGGCAAACCAAAACATTAAACAGGTGCGGAATACCAAAACCACGCAAGTCAAGTAATCGCAAGTAAAACCATACAATCACAACCGCCCCACATATACACAGTAAGCACAGAAATAAATACAATGAGTATAATAAACAACTTACCAGTAGATCAGCAGAAGTCCTCACAAACTCGAACACTAAACACTCCCAGAAAGCCAGTAATATTATCCATAGTAGCTGCAGCTGCAGCAGAGTGTTTGTACATGCCCATTATCAAACAGCATGTCCCTGTCAATACAGTCTACATTTATAACATAGAAGTAACAGCCCTGAGCTATGCATAATTTATGTAATTGAAATACCACACGTATGTGGATATCCAATAGTGTAGTGCAACAGATACATGAGTTTCAAACTTCATACCCCTCAGAAAGCACATGCTACTGTAAGACCTGTTGGAGTAACAGCTACCAAGCATGTCACAGCATTTTAGACATAATGTGCCAGTGAGTATCACTATTGGGGATATTTCCATTCCATGTCTAAGACATAGTGATGGAAAGGCATGACTGCAACAAACAGCACCTGTTCTGCTAGAGCCCCCCCCTAGTGCAATGGCAGGTGGGAACATGGAACCTAGGGAAACATAGACTTCCAAGCCAACAGCAGGGAATACATATTGTAGTAGGGGAACACTGTCAGGCAGGAGTGTCAACCCTACACCTAGTCCACAGCAACATGTGTGTATTGCAGGGTCTGTCAGACCCATCCAGTGTTTACTGGAGCTGGGGTACAGAAGTATGCAGGCCCATGTAGGCAGACAAGGGTGCAACACTGAGTAACTTCCCTATGTAACCTCTGTCACTGAAACTGAGACTAGGCCCCACACCCTGATTGGCCAGCAGGAACAACTGGGAGTTAAAGGGGACCTGTTCAGTACACTTAGAAACTGTGTTTAAAGCAGGCCGTGTTGAAGCTTACCACACTACAGACACTTGTTAGCCCCATGGCTGTGTAAACTGCTTATAGTGACTCCATAGCAGAACAGGTAGTCAGAGCAAGGTGGAGTACAGACAGCTGCACAGGGAACTGTTGCAGGCAGCACTACAACACAGGGTCCAACACAGGGCGGTGTATGGCAAGTATTGTAACATCTGATAGTGACTTGTACCAGTGACATCTCTACATCCTGTTCCCAGCTACACTTGCCGTGATGGATACTGAGAGGCCATCAACAAGTGGCATTACCATGATGGAATCTATGTACCTGTATAACCCTGGTCAGCTTGGCAACAGATACAGCACAGTGCCCAACCAACAGGGCAAACCAATGCTGGTAGTGGAGGGATACCTCTACCATTTGGAGCGTGAAGTGCCACCTAAACGGTACTGGGCATGTATTGAGCAGAGAGTACAGGCCTGCAGAGGTCGTGCCATCACTGTTCGGCAAGAAGAGGGGGAGGAACTGCTGAAATCACTGCCTCACCAGCACGGGCCAGATGCAACAACAGCCCAGGGTGCTACACTCTGAGCAGAACTGTGGCAGAGGGCATTAACCGGCAATGATTTGCCAAGCTTGGTAATGCAGAGTGTCCTAGGCTCAGCAGATGAAAATGTACTATAAGAGATGCCTTGCCATGCCACCTTGCATCATAGCATAACCAGGGTACGTCAGAGGGCACGGGCATCCATGACCACACCTCCAGTAACACTCGCGGATATTGATGTCAGCCAGTATCAACTCCATAGTGGCAGCTTTATCCTCTGTAGAAGGTCTGATATGGATGGGACAGATTCCTTGGTTCTACTTACAATGTCACAGAATCTAAGTGATCTGTGCAGGTCTGACATCATTCTTGGGGATGGCACCTTCCCTACATGGGCTGATATATGTTGCCAGCTGTATACATTACATGGCTGTATTGGCACCCCCACCTCAACAAGGATTGTCCCCGTGGTGTACTGTCTCATCACAAGGAAGTCAGAGTCTGCACACAAAAGTATGTGGGAGATACTGAAGAGTATGGCTGCAGAACAGGAGTGCTCCCTGGCTCCACAGTATATTATGACTGATTTTGAAAAGGCAGCGATCCGAGCCAGCCATAAGGCATTCCCTAAGAGTATTCTGAAGGGGTGACTTTTCCACTTCGCACAGATCATTTGGTGCCAGATCCAGCATAACCACCTTGTGGCCTGCTATGGTACGGACACTGCTTTCTCAATTGCCGTATGCAAGCTAATTGCATTGGCATTCTTACCAGTGAAAGATGTCGTCCCTGCATTTCTGGACATTGTGGCTATGTTACCTGACTGTGGACAGCCTATTGGCGTATTCCTGGATCATTATTATGTGCGAGGTCGACCAAGCAAGTATGCATCCCGCTGCTCTGCACAGCAACGACTACCATCATCCTATCCTTTGAGGTTCTGGAATGTTTGTGATGTCTCTGGCATGGATTTCCCATGGACTAATAACCAGGTAGAGGCATGGCATCTTCGGCTGAAGGTGTTACTGGGACGCCCTACTGTGCAGCTATCTGACCTTTTGTCTGTCCTGCAACAGGAGCAGAACCTGACAGATACCCGACGAGAATCTCTTTTGCGGGGGATGCCTGTGACACTACGTAGGAAGGCTATTGTTGTAAGGGAGCGTCGTCTAAAGCACATCTTGCAACATAAGTGTGACTATAGTGATGTGCAGGATTTTCTCTGTGCTGTGGCACATTTCTAAACGTTATGATTATATCAGGGTTTAGTATGCACCAAGCACTGCAAACATCACTTTACATATTGTGTTAATAAAGGCTTTGCCCACAGCACACAGGTTTCACACTACCACTTTAATGCCCACTTGGCATCCTATGCCCGGCACATGTTCCACTGACAGTAGCACATGGTGGTTTCTAGGGGGGTGTAGAGTGTATCACATAGGGGGTTTGTGTCTCACAGCTTTGGCTAGGGTGCAGGGGGTTCCTTTATTCCCACAGGGAATTGTCTGCAGGCATTTGTCACTGCAGCTAAACTGCCATACTGCCATGTGTCCACATCCAGCTGTCTCACAGTGGGTTGTCACACCGCCTAGGTGCCTGAACCCGTTATAGAACATATAACATTATTCATAAAACATAGCATGGCAAAAATTGGAAATCCTTTTGAACAAATGCTGATAACTTCTCATGGATAAATTATTGTTTATCATGGATGAATGTAAATATTGTAAATAGTTTTGTTATTGTTTTATTGTATTTGTTATATGTACATCTGCGTATGTTTATAATGAAAACAAAATAAAAATGTTTTTGGGGAAATAAAAGCAATATGTCTGAGATCAGACCAGTGGGGGAAGGGATGGTAATGTTTGTTCCGAACAATATACCTTCCAGACTTATCAGTGGAGCCCTCTAAGGAAACTTTTGATCCATGGAAATGAATTTATCTTATTCCTTAGACTCATTAATAGACCAGCTGGAATATATAGGATGTTAGGAGGAAAGAAAAGATTTGGAAAATCTCATTATATGAAGATACTTCATTTTTTTATATCAACTTGGCAAAATGGTACTTAATCCATGGAAGCCAAAGATTAATTTTGTGATTTAAAGAACTTTTGTAATTAATTGACTTTCCTACTATTTAGAACATCATGTATGACATGTCAAATACGAGCTTCACTAAGAAAACATTCATTATGCACTGATCTCAACGGACTGTTTGGAAGCACAGGTGAGGTGTATAGGATCACATAAGAAATGAACAAAACATATTTACAGATACAAGGATACATTAAAACACACACACACACACACACACACACACACACACACACACACACACACACACACACACACACACACACACACACACACACACACACACACACACACACACACACACATATATATATATATATATATATATATATATATATATATATATATATACACACACAAAGAGAGAGAGATACAGATAGATAGATAGATATAGATTTACTATCAAAATGTGGTACGGCTGGAATGAACAAATGCATCTTTTCCAGTTTCTGTAATGTTCTGAAGATGTTTGAATGCACATCAGTGAATGGTATTATACATTCGCTAGCGTGAGTCAACATTCTGATAACAGGACACACTACAGTGGGGATGAGGAAATTTACCCTTTTCCTTACTGTAGTGCGATTTCGGAGTTGGAATATATAACTTGCAGGGGGTGTGGGAGGTGCAGGGGGGCTTGTCCCCCTGCAAAACTGTAAACATTTGTGCTGTAGACATACAATTCATACAGCAGCTTCAGCACAAATGCCTGAGGTCTGATGTCACCTCCTGACATTCTGAATTTGGTCAAATGCGGATATCGGAGTGATGATTTTCAACATTCCGTACAAATGGCATTGCCAAATTCGGAATGTCAGTTCGATGAAGTAAGTAGATTTTTTTTTTTTATTTTCAACTTTTTGATAGTAAACCATATATATATATATATATATATATATATATATATATATATATATATATATATATATATATATATATATATATATATATAAAAATATATGGGTCTACCTGACAAAACCGACACGCCAAAACACCGACAAAGAAATAACCGACATGAAAAAACAGACAAAAAAGAAAGTTCAAAAACATGAAACTTCACATGCCCGACAAACCAAAACACACACACAACACAAGCACACCAAAAACCTTACAAACCTACACTAAACCTTACATACATAACTATCTATGCACTAACCTTAACCCAAACCCTAACCCTAAGGTCCATCACTATCGTACACTTACCTTACCCGCACCCTAACCCTCACTCACTTAATTCGCCCCTAATCCTCAAGTTCATGATTATTGCACACTTACCTTACCCGCACCCTAACCCTAACTCACTTAACCTGCCGCTAAACCTAATGTCCGTCACTATCACACACTTACCTGACCCGCACCCTACCCTAACGTCCGTCACTATCACACACTTACCTTACCCACACCCTGACACTAACATCCATCCCTATCGCACACTTACCTTAACATGTCGGTGTTCTCAGCGTCGGGATTCTCAACTGTCGGTCTTCTCCATTGTCGATCTTCCGGTGTCTGTGTTCTCGTCATCGGCCTTGTGCACTTTCGGCGATTTCATATAGACCCATATATATATATATATATATATATATATATATATATATATATATATATATATATATATATATATATATATATATATATATATATATATACACACACACACACACACACACGAGTCCCCTTCAAATGGTTGATATTTCAAAATGTCAACATTCATATGGCCGAGACTATACCGGCATCTCTCTACAGTGCAGAATGGAAAGATTTCCACTTCTGCACTGTAGTGCGATCTCGGAGTTGGTCTACTTAAGTTCGGGGTGGGGCATAGTCCCCTGGGGTGCAGGGGGCGGAGCCCCCCTGCTAGCAGAGTTAAGGTAAGTTTGTTTTTGTTTTTTGTGTTTTACTTGTATGGTCGACATTTCAAATGTTGATCATATGGTCACGGCCATATGATTGTCGACATTTTGAAATGTCGACCATATCAAGTAGACCCATATAAATATATATATATATATATATATATATATATATATATATATATATATATCCTGGGCATACCTAAACAATCTTAGCTGGGTCTATGATTTACTGTGGAGTTGGCTGATAAGAGAAGTTTTATTTGAAGTTGTATTTGTTATCACTATTTCTAACTGTTTGTAGGTAGGAAGGGATAGCTTGTTAACAAGATTTACTTTGGTTCATATTTTGTTGTTTTACTTTTAATTTCATTGTTGGTTGTTAGAAAGGGAGAAGTTTTAGACAGGCAATTACAACTTTTGTCTGGCTTGCAGAATTTGTATGGTCAGAACAACTTTAACAAATTTATTATTTAGTTGTATGTTGCTGGTGTGATTTTTTTGTCATAGAAGTTTATTTAAGTTCTCTTTGAATTCTGTGGTTACTGTTTTTGATGATTCTTTCCTTTTACATTATTTGTTTAAAGATGAATATGGAGTCATTAAATAAGTATGCAATTAATGATTTGCTATTGCATATATACCTTGTACAATGTAGAAAATGCTATGCATATTTAAAGGTAACAGCTGATAACGCTGATTTGCTTACCACTGTTAGAAGTAAATCTAGACTTGATGATGATTGCACTTGTGCTATTGGCATGGCTTGGAAAACTGTTGTTTCATATATTAATGACTGGACTGATGAAATAAATAATGTTAGGCATAGAACAAATAGAACACATTTGGGAAATGATGCATCTATTGCTTGCAAAGATCATTCAACCCCTATGAAACAAGACAATGCCGCTGACAACCTTGGAATTCTGGATGCAAGTATTCAGTAATCTGAGGATCCGGTTTGTTTAGAAGGAAACAAAAAAGAAAGGAAGAAATTCCCTACAAATAATGAGGAAGAAAAATAAATTGATTAATGACTGTAATGGAAAGATAATACATAGTAAAAAGGACACTGCTTTGTTATGTAACACACAGGTTACAGGGAATGATGACATTGTTCTATCAGAAGACATTAAGGCTACAGAAAAAGGTATTATTTTTCCAATAGGGAAGGTAGAAAAAAAGGCAAGGGGCAGGTGAAAAGGAACAAATCAGCAGTGAATGTGGAAAGATTGAAGAACATTAAGAAAAAAGAAGAGAAAGACAGATGTTGACTACATGGCTCAAGCTTTGGATTTACAATACCACCTGGATGAGAAATTTAATACACAATGAAAACAGTGGGATTAATAAGACTAATGGTGATGAGCTATCATTCATAACAACTGATAGAGCAGATATTATGTATTAGAAGATGAAGATTCTTCAGACCTGGCCAGCAAAGATATTCTAATTGCAGATTAAATTATTAGAGGAACTGATGCTTATATTTGCAGAGAAGATAACGAGCATCGAATAGTGTTATGCTTGTTGCCAGGAGCAAAAATAGAAGATGTGAGACAAGCCTTGGTATGCCTTAATGTAAGGAAGTATGGATCCATTTTTATTCATGTTGGTACAAATGATGTCATCCGCAAAGATTCTCTGACTGTTAGAGAACTGACAGCCCTCTAAGATAGTATAGCTTGTACTAGTGTTAGGACATATTTTTCACAAATCACATATAGAAAGGATAGTCAGGTCACTGTGAATGAAAAGATTTTTTGGGTAAATACCTACATGTAAGAAATGTCCTGTTTTAAAAAATGGAAATGTGTAGAGCATCCAAGCCTAGTTTTGGGCACACATGTTCAGACAGGATGGTGTGCATTTGTCATGATCAGGGAAGAGAATTTTTGCAGCAGATATTTTGCAATATTTGACAAACACTAGGCAGGATTTTTGCCAGGTCGAAAATTTAACAGTTCACAGACAGAAAGGTTTGATGCATCTCTGATGGTTGTTAATACTAGAAGCATTAATAATACAGTTTTTTTATTGGAAAAATTGCTACTTTCCCACAAGACTGATGTTGTTGTTGTTTGTGAAACGTGGTTAAAAAACAATAACTGGAAACCAGTTCTGTCAGGTTATAAATGTTTTTACTATAATAGGCATTCTAACAAAAATACAGGTTGAGGTGTTATGATAGAGATTAAAGATAATTATGTGACCTGTGATTATTACTTGTTCAATGATAACACCAATACTATAGACTGTGTAACTGTGACAATAAAGACAACCCTGGAACATATAACAATTTTTGGAGTGTATAGACCACTAAAGTCAAGTGTAGAAGTCCTAGAGGAATTCATATATTTCTTGCATGAAACACAGCAGGGAAGATTACTACTAGCTGAGGACTTACATTGACCAGAAACAGGCTGGAATAATATTGATTCAACAACTTTAGTAAGGAAATTATTCACAGCGTATATTCAGGGACAACAATTGCTTCAGATTGTAAAAAAAAAACTACCAGGGGAAGGAACATACTAGACATTGTGCTCCTAAAGAAATTACTATTACTTCAAGTCAAGTTTTACCACCACTGATGTGCAGTGATCAGAGTGTCATAAAGGTTAATTTGTTGCTAGATAATTCTGCCAAATGGAAATCAAAACCAATGCACAGAAGGTTAATTAAAGATTATATGGAAGCAAAACAGTCACTATGTAAAATTAACTGGAGTGAGGTGTTCAGTGGAAAAACTGCAGACGGAATGTGAAAAGTTTTGAAAGAGAAATTGTTTGAGTGCAAAAAATAAAAAAAATGTTTAACATCAGGATCTAGGCATACAACATCAGGGGGATATATTTCCTTAAGAACAAGATATCTGATTAAGGTGAGAGACAAAACATATAAGAAATGGAAGAGTGGTAGAACTACAATTTTGAAAACTGAAATAAACAAACAGGACAAACAGATTAAGCATAGTGTGAGACAAGATCAAGAACAATTTGAAGAAAATTTATATAAAGATATTGAGCATAATAGGAAATCTTTTTATCGATATATAAGATGTGGAAAGACGCACAAATTGATAAACTGTGTGTGTAGATTCTAAAATTTATTCTCAGACACAACAGATTATATATTTATGAAATCTTATGCAAAACAGTTTAGCTCCACAAAAGAGGTGATAAGTTCTCCTACTGACATCCAGGTAACCCCAGATAATGGCATCAAATTAGATTATATTGAAAAAGAACTTCGCAAAGTGGATCCAATCAAAGAACAGGGAAGAGACGGAATTAGTAACAATGACCTGAGAACACTTCAGCTAGAACTTATGGTACCATTATATCTGTAATTCACTAGATCATATAAATATAGGGAGTTTCCTCAAGACTGGAGAAATGTGCTTATTAAACCTGACTTCAAGTAGGACAAACCCAGAGTAATATAAACCCTTAAGTCTACTTTCATGCTGTGGAAAAGTAATGGAGAAGATAATATTGGATAAGTTATTGTCAGAAATGGATAGGTTGGGACTTGAAACCATATCAGCATGCATATGTTGAAAACAGATCTATTACCACCTGTAACATGATGTTCTATAACAATATAGTAACAGGGGTACGTATCACTTCACCTAAAACTCATTTCACCTAAAACTCATTTCATTGACAAGCAGTACAATAAGGCAAGTCAAAGGTATATGTCCTTTTCCCCACTGTAGTGTGATCCTGGTGTTAGTATTTATATTAAGGGGGTTGGGGGGCACAGCCCCCCATTTATTTTGGTTTTATGTTGTCTGGTTTTGTTTTACATTATTTGGTAAAAAACAACTAGGTGGGGGGCTATGCCCCCACACCCCCTAATGTGGGTTGCTGTGCCCCCCACCCCCTTAATATATATACTAACACCAGGATCGCACTACAGTGGGGAAAATGACATATACCTTTCAATTGCGTTAGAGTACTACTTGTCAGTGAAATGAGTTTTAGGAGAAATGAGTTTTAGGTGAAATGAACTTTAGGTGATTTGGTCTAGGTGAAATGAGTTTAGGTGAAATGAGTTTTAGGTGAAGTGATATGTACCCAATAACAACTATGAATGAAAATTGTGCTGTGATGTAATTTATATATTGATTTAACTTCAGCATTTGATAGGGTCATACACAAAACACTGATCAATAAATTAGTACAACTAGGCATTGATGTACTCTTGATAAGATGGATAGCTGCATGGCTTACATATAGGACATGGCAAGTATCATACAGCAACTGGACAAATGAAATCCTCGGTTACAGTCAGGGTGTCCGACAGGGCTCTGTCCTAGGCCCTTACTTGTTTAGATTGTATCTTTCAGACCTAACTTTTTCATCTGAGGTGTTCTACTTCTATATGCAGATGATCTGAAATTGGGTAAACTGGGTAAGGCATGTCTGCAAAATAACTTGACTATTTGGGCACAGGAGAAAAATATGCTGATAAATACATTAAAAACTAAGCATATGAGATTTGGGAGACATAAATTGAAAGGTGAATATTTAATACTGCACACAGTGATTGAAACTGTAGACTCATTTAAGGACCTGGATATATGGCAGATTTCAGCTATGAGTTTTTCTAATCATATCAACCAATTGATTAATGATACTTATAGAACTATAGGTTGTATAAAAAGATTTATAAAGTCTAGGAAATCAAAAATGATGAAGTCATTGTTAGTTACATTACACCCAAACTTGAGTATGGAATAACAATATGGAAACCCCTATAAGAAAACAAGCATGAGTAAACTGGAAAGAGTACGGCAGAAATATACCAAGGGCATCCATGGATGTGAAAATTTAAGTTATTATGAAAGACTAAAATATCTGAACTTATACAGTGTCTCTTACAGATATTTAAGAGGAGATTTTATTCAATTATATAGGGCATTTAGAGACAACTACCTATGGGAATGTTAAGGTTATCGAAAAGTACTAAAAAAATCATCAGACAACCTATGTAGAAGATGAATGAGAAGTGTACTAATTGGTTCTCTGACAGAGTAGCTGATACATGGAACAGACTACCAAATTACATTAAAGCAAGTACTAGTTTAGCTATTTTTAAGAACAGTCTGGACACTTATTATGGGAACAGGTGTTTTGGCATATTGGCAAGCTAGAAGGGCATTAATGCCCATGCTTGAAATATTTGCATATATGTATGTATGTATATGCACACAGATGCAAGAATATGCTACATCATTTAGTTCGAAAAGCAGTTAATGTCAAAACATGGATAGAAAAATGGAATTATGCTTAGCAGAGCTTTATGGATTAGACATAGCCATAATGACAGAGATGGCTTACATTATAAGGATAGCAACATGTCATTGTATAGAGAGATATGAAGACATTCAAAGAGGCAAGTGAGAATAGCTGCAAGAAAGTATACCATGAGGATTAGAGAAAAAAAGGTGAGAGAAGTATGCAGAGGGAAGAAGAGTAGAAAGAAGAAGTGTGAAAGGGATGCAAAGAGAAGAGAAGAGGGAAGTAGGCTGATGAAGTAAGTCAGGGGGCGACAAGATGACTAGAAAGGATGAGTAAGAATAAATAGGTGTATGAGAGTGCTGCAGGGTTCATGTAATGTGACCCAACTAAATGCAGGTATACTTTGTTTGGTTGAAGAGGTGTTCCTTCAGCTGTTGTCAGTCTAAGTACTTTTGGATGTCTCAGATTGAGAGAGGAATGGAGTCTCATAGTTAGGTGCTAGGATGGAGAAAGCAAGGTTAGTGCAATAAAGTTTACTTTTTGAAGTTAGTAGGGTGGATTGAGATTGAGAGATACCCTTGAGATTATATGTAGGAGTTTTGATGAAAAGTTTAAGAGTCAGAGGGGATGATGTCTCAGGTGAGATGGCTTTGTGAATTAGTGATACTAGTAGGAGGTTGGCTGTCAAACGTACTGGGAGCCATTTAGATTTGGTGAGCATTAGGCAGTTGTGTTCACTATTAGGGGATATTGTAATGAACCAGCAGATTTCATTGAGATGGTTTGTAAGGTGGTAGCATTTTTCTTTGAGGCTACAGTTGTAATGGGTGGCCCATATACTAGTTGAGATAAAAGTATGTCTTTGTCTTTGGGAGCTTTGGCTGGCTTGAACAGAAGAGGTGATACACTACTGTTCTGTGAGAACAAGCTATTGATCTTTTTGCATGTGGTTTGAATGTGTAGTTGAAAGTTAAGAGATCTGTCTAGCCAAATGCCAACGTTTTTGAAGAATGTGATAGTTTCTTTGGTGGTGTTAACATCTTTAAAGAAGCTGGGTGCTTTGGCTATTTTTTGTTGGTTCCAAATAGCATCGCTTTTGTTTCTGAGGAACTGAGTACAACTTTCTGGTCTATTAGCCAATGTTTGAGGGTTTGGAGGTCATCTTGGAGTGGAGTTTGTATAAGAGTGGGATGTGTCTGACCTGTGGATGACCATGTCATCTGCAGAAAGAATTAGAAGTACCCGGGGATGATTTGATGGGAGTTTGTTGATAAATATGGAAAATAACAGAGGAGCTAAAGTGGAACCCTGGAAGACGCCTTTCATAAGAGGAGCTGTTTCAGAGGTGGTGGTACCTACTTTTACCTTGAAGGATCTTTTAGTGAGGAAGTCTACAAACCAAAGTTTTACATAATCACTAATGTCTGTTTTAGTTAATTTGTCAAATAGTACGTTATGGTCAATTAGAGCAAATGCTTTTGTGAGTTCAATAAAGATGGCTCCAGTCAGGTTGGTTTTATCCATATTGGATAGGATGTCATCAGTGAGGGAGTAGAGAGCTGTTATGGTACTGCATCCAGGCCAGAATCCATGTTGCTTCCTAGATAGAAGATGGTATTGATGTAAGTAAGCAGTAATTTGGTTGTAGATAACTTTAATAAATATTGACCAACTAAACAATTTGTGTGACTTGGATCATCTGTTTTTTTTCCTTTTTCAGTGATATATGAGCAGACCAAATTACATCATTCAAAACTCAGATATGACAGGTTGTTTAATGAAGACTTAATATAATAGGGCAATTCATCTGAAAGGTTCATAGAAAACATTAAGGTGTACTAAAAGATATTAAAGGTCAAGAAGTATTTGAAAGAAAATGTCTGCAACATTTGTATAATAGCAAAAACAAGTTGCAGGGATCAAGAATAGCAACTACCATGATGGCATAATTGTCCTCAAAATGATTAAAAATCAAATGGAAATGCACAGCCTTAAAGAAATCTACTACTTCAAGAAAGGCATGTAACCAGGCAAACAAATATTTGAAAAAAATGTTTAAAAACCAGCAAAGATCCATTTTGAAAGGAACCTCAGTGACTAAGTAAACAGCAACAACTGTTTTCATACGTTAACAATAGGAACACTATATTACATGCAGTACCTAGCTAATATTTTCAATTCCTATTTATCAATGCCAATAACAATAAACATCAAAAACTGGATTTCTGTCGCCCAACAAATTGTTTCTCTAAAGTACCAAACTTTACTGCAGACTTTTTATTAAAAAATATCCAGAATGAACAACTGTGGTGCAGCAGGACTGGATAATACTCCAGGCTATCTTTGGGACAAGATTTCAAGTAATATTGCCTCCAGTCTCTCTTCTTTGCTTGACTTATAATTGTTGTGTGGTTCCTGAGAGAGAAATTAGCCAGTGTTGTTCCATCCAGTCCACAAAGTGAAGAGTAGGACTATCACTAAGAATTCATTAATAGGAAAATGTTTTGAAAGATATATTTTGGCTCTTATTGGGGGGTCAGTACAAGTGGATCTTTTAATGACATATTCTAAAATGGATTTACCAAAAAAGGTTCCTTTCATTAACTTAGTGAATGTTTATGATTCTGTCAGTAAAGCTATGGATCTTGTTATTGTCTATTGTGACTTAAACACCTTTGATTACATCCCACATTAGGTTACCATTGATTCTATGAAACATCCTTTAATAACTCCATATTTAACTAAATGGGTTACAAAATGATTTAGTAACATACATATTAGGATTAAGATTGATAAAAGTACAAGCCGGATTCCAACAAGAATCTGTTTTAAGACCAGTCTTATATACTTCTCTCACTGTTCTAAAAGTTCAGCTCGTATTAACTAAGTATGCAAAGAGTTTTAAAATAATGCCCCTCATAACTACTTTTACTGTTACAGACACCTTTAATGCCTATTTAGGTATGGTGCATACTTGACTGAGGTTTTCAGGTTCATAGGTTCATAGGAGGACACTAAGCTAGCAGCCCTAGAGCCTTTACAAGCCTAGCCATGTTAATCCCAAGTGTCTCCATTTGTTCTTTTTGGGTAGTTCACAGAACAAATTTATGGACAGAGTGAGTCTGTGATCAATACTGGCTACCGCTCTCCATGAGGGACATGGGTGCCACCCCAGCGGTGAATTTGTGGTCTTTCATCCAATTATCTAGCTTGCATTTGAATAGGGTCAGTGAAGAGCTCTGTTTTACATGAATAGGAGGTCTATGAGTTCTCTAAAGCTGCTGCAGGTGTCAGGTGAGATACATGCAAAAGTGTGCATTATACTCTATTAGTGGTCTGATGAGGGTCAAGTACAGTGGAGTTACAACATCCCTTGACTTGGATGCTGTGCTCTTGCTTATGAGGTACACTACACAGAAGGCTTTCCTTACCACTGTGGAAACTTGGTGGTCAAAGTTCAGATTGCTACCAGCCTGTATTCCCAAGTCTTGCACCACTGGATAGGAACTCAGGTGGGGCACTGCCACTATTGTAATTTGTTGGGACTTCCATTTTGCCAAAGGGAATAATAATGTATTTTTTGCATTTAGATTTAGACCATGGCTTTGGCACCAACCATTTGTTTGTATTAGCCCTTTTTGTAAAATGTTGACATTATGGGGGGACTCAACAATTGCTCCCAGTTTGCAATCATCAGTGAACTTGGTGAGCCAAAGGTTGTCTTCTTTGTCCTGGACTTCTGAGAAATAGAATCCAAACAGTAAAGGGCCCAGCACAGACCCCTCTGTACTGGTGGAGGTGAAGTCACGAATTTTAACAGAGTGAGTTCTCTTGGTAAGCCAACTGGTTACCCATCTAGTAACATAAGGGTTAATCCATATCTGGGAGAGTTTCCCAACAATGTCAGAGTGGGGAATTGTGTCAAAAGCCATGGCAAGGTTGAGATAGGCTGCGTGCACTGACTTACCTTTGTCCATGGCTTTGCTGACATTCTGAAAGAAGTCTACCAGGTTTAATAAGCATGATCTACCCTTAATGAAGCCAAACTGGGTTTATTTCAGCATTTGGAAGTTGCCTAGGTCCTTGTTAATAAGGTCCATGATAATTCTTTAAATGGCCTTGCAGATGAGGCTAGTTAGACGTATGGGTATGTAATTCTCAGGGTCAGTAGATTGCCCTCCTTTGTGCAGGGGGATTCTTGCTGCTGTTCTGCATTCTGTAGGAACATAGCCAGTTCTCAAGCTATGATTAACTCATTACAGCTGAGTGCGCTTCCAGGGGGTTTCTGCAGTTACCTCCTGATGCCTCTAGGCATCAAATATTACTTGTTCATATTTGCATTAATAATTCCAAAACCATGCTACATAAAAGGCATCAGAATATTTTATCTTGAAGCATACATGATGGCAAACACAACTGCATTGATATTTGACCTCTGTCAATGAGTATTTGTTAAAACTGTAAGGTGATAACTTCATTTTTTTAAAGGTTCAAGCCATACCCACTGGGACTTAAAGGTACCTACTCAAAAGAGCTGTACTGGAAGGAATGACTTAAAGAGAACACCAAGTGGGTCCACTAGGTCTTGTTTTTATATTGGTTAATAAACAACCTGGGATATTATCTGGTCCCATTGAGGCCATGTTTTTGGCCTTGGTGAATGCATAGTTCACCTGTTCTCTACAGATTCTAGGCTGAGGGCTGGTGCCAGGTATGCTTTGGTGGGGATGGGGGGGGTGAAGTTTGTGTTGAATCTGTCAGCTAGCAGGTTGGCGATATCTTCCTGTGTAGTATAAATGACCCCATCTACAACCAGCTCAGCACATAGCTGGGCATTCCATTTTAGACTTCAAACATAGTTAAAGAATGCCTTATGATTATACTTAGCTAGGGATGTAATTTTATTTTCACAATTTGCTTTAGAAGACTTTACAAGATTTCTGATTTTCTTCTTTAAGTTTCTTTCTCTGCAGAGTGATATCCTTTTTGCTTTTGGATAACAGTTTCTTCCTTTTGTTATATAATCTGTTTATACTTGTAGTCCACCAGAGTGGCTTGGTTTTATGGGAAGACCTGGTTTTGATCCAGACAGGTACAGCAGTGATTATGCAGTTGCCTAAGTGTTTGCACAGGGCATTTGTATACACTTTTGCATAGTGATCATTGATATCTACAATTGCAGGTGGTATGAAGCTTTTTATACCATCTCTTAGTAGGCTGTAGTTAGCTTTGGTAAAGCCTTTTTATAACTTTTGTTTCTGTGAGGGTGTCCATTCCAGTAGTTAGTTCAAACAAGACTGATTTTGTCTGACCTAACCAGGGAGGGCATCAGCAATTGGGAAGTACAGTAAACCCCATGTTGGTGAGTACCATGTCAGAACATTAGAGTCTATAGTGGGGATGCAGACCATCTTTTCCAGAGCATTTATGTTAACAAAGTCCATAAACCTCTGGGAGAGTGTGTTTTAGCTCATGTCCTCCAGTTTGTGGAAGGATAGTTGAAATCTCCATGACTATGGTTATGGACTTTATGGCAAGGGATTCCAATAAATCGAGGTAGGCGGTATACTTATCTTGGCTCATGGTGGGGTATCTATAGCTAGCAATGATACAGAATGGTACTTTTCCAATAGTTAATTGGACATGGAGTAGTTCAAGACAGTCGTGTAGTTTGACCAGACTCAATGCATATTTGGTTTTAATGAAGATGGATACACCTCCACCTTTGGTTCCTTCATACTCATTTTGAGGTCTGAACTTGTGAAAGACACTGTAACCTTGCACAGCCAGAGTGTTCTCAGCTGCCTTGAACCATATCTTAGTAACTGCACAGATGTCAGCATCCTCAAATTCCAGGAAGTGCAGTTTTGTGTCTAAATGCCTAGCATTAAGCTGCATGACCCTGAGTTTGTCTTAATTAGATTTTGCTACACTGGAAAATTTGTTCTTTTGACATTACTTACAAAAGGCACTATAGGGGAGACAAGGGCCTTTGCCAGTATCTGAAAGCCTAGGGGGGACAGGTGCAGACATCTCTAGCAAAGCAGCAAGGTCTGTCTGCCATATCCTCCCAAGCAGACAGATACTGGATCCCGCTGGGCTGACACCAAAAGTGAGCCAATTGTTGAAGTCAATAATTTTTTCTATATATTGTGGCATCATCCTGGGTGAGGGTAGGATACTGCTTAGAGCTATCGACATACCTGTCTGGGACACATAATCAGAGAATTCCATCATGTCTCTCTCCATATAGTCCAGAGAGGTATATCTCAAGTCATTCACTCCAACATGAACTATGACAGAGTCATAATGGTAGTTGTTGCTGAATAACATGAGTGCATGCATGATTTGTTGGATCCTGGCACCTGACAGGCACCTGACTGTGACCTTCTCCTTGTCCAGTCTGGTGAGAGAGACAGCTTTGTGTCTCACTATGGAGTCACCTATGACCAAGACATTTGATATGTTTTGCTTAGGGGCTTATTCGTTGAGACACGTGTGTGTGTTGATATGTGTAGTGGTGTCTTTTTGCTTAGTGGTAACTGTGGGTGGTGTGCATTTGGGAATTCTCTGTTCTTTTGGTAGGCTTTTAGGGAGCACCTCCATGTATGTGGGTGTGTGTGTCTTGTGTAAGAGGTGAAGCTTGCTTGAGGGGTGAAGCATGTGTGCTGACAACCTGTTTGATGTCTATTTTTTTTTGTTTTGTTTTTAAGTGAGAGAATTGACTCCAGATCCACAGTGTATTTGCATCTCTCACATAGTGTGTTAGTTTGCTTTAGGAGTAAATGGTTGTCAGTATACATGAAGCAACTGATACATTGACTGAAGATGCCCATATCAATCAAGCTAACAGGCAAAGTGATAGGGAAACTGCCTGCCCATTGTAGCAGGATTTTTCTGAATGTGGTATATGGGAAAGAAGTGGGCTAGCTGGACTTGGTCACAAACAGCAAAAATGAAGCAGTAATTTAATTAAATACAGTTAACAAATTGCAGTGATGGCTTAAAATATACTTATTTTTCAGTTTTTTTTTCCAGTGGATGCTTTGGATTTCATTGTAAATGCACTCCAGACCTCTGGCTAAATTTGCCAAACACTGAGCAGCTTCGGTAAACTGAGCTCAAACCCTCACTAATGCAAGTCATATATGCAGGCAAATTTAAACAGTTTTAACACAACTACCAATGGGAAAGCCCAAAACAAAGCCTTTCTCCAGCAATCCACAACTCACATGAGTCCTGAGCTACACCCTTCTGCCACAAGGGGCTGCAGGGGTGCCCACTTAATGTAAGATGGCTGGTTTAAGAGCACAGTGATACCAAACAGTCTAGATTCAGCAGGTCTGAATCTAGCCTATGCTATGTAAGACAAGAACTCTAGATAGAAAGGAGTAACCTAAAGGTCAAAGTCGAAGTGTTTAGTAGTTTACTATTACATGACCTGCAGTGGTACCACCCTCTGCACAAACTGGCAGCTCTTTGAGCAGCTGTGAACACTGGGAGACTATAGAGATAATTTCTTATAGATGATTTTAAACTGGAAAGGTTGGCTTATCTGCAAGGAAAGGGAACCATGAGCCTTCTGTACTAGCAGGATGAAAGACTTCTATAAAGTTAAACCCTCAGACCGATCAGATAAAAACACAATAAGCTATCGACAGTAGCAGCTGGTAACTTAAAATGAAAAGGGGCTGCAAGAGACAACTGAATGGGTTGTGCCTACAGGAAGGGGTGTGGCCAAATAGAAAGGGGAGGGGCTATGCTCAAAACCACAAAAACTGGAACTTTAATTAAATACACTGCCCTGGGTGCCAAACCATTATTATGAGAGTCCACTCAAGACAAAATGAAGTGTAGAAGAAAAAAAATATTTCAATGCATCGGCTACATGACAGCTTACTTAATATCTTGTTGGAAAGAAAAAGGTTGCGAGGCATGAAAAAATAAATTACTTTTTGAATACATTACTAGAATGCCAGTCAAAATGAAGTGTAAATAAAACAAGTAACACTCAACTCAAACCACTTCTCCTTGCACTGCAGTTCTAATTATAATTTATATTCAGCTTTATAAAAGTACCAAGTAACATGCTGAAAGTAGCAATCTCTGTGATACCCCCACTTGTAAAAATGTTTCTCATCCAAAAAAGACCTGCTGCCTGACAAAAACTATCTACTTGTTTTGTGGGGAAAACATGATCAAAGTAAAAAATGAAGAGCAACCAAGAAACAAGCTCAAGATAAATTGCTTAAAGGATTACTGCACTGGTTATGGACCACATATGATAGAGTGGCATTCTGTTTAGTTTACGGGTAAAGCCTGCAAAGATGACTGCAAGTCTCCAACAAATGTAATGAGCTTCTGAAAATACTGTAATCCTGTCCTTTATTACAAATACTGTCATATGCATTTCAACACCTAAGGCTTATACGTTATCTAGTTATGTAAATATTCTCTGCATGGCAACAACACAAAGTATTTCAATGTTGGTAATTCTTTGGCAGTATGCTTATTAAAGCTTACTTGCATCTTATAATCTCAGACAAGCTTACCTGATGGTCATTAAAGCATTGCTACTTAAACACAGAGCAACATGTACTGCAGCAACATGAATTTTCTGAATAATAACAAGCATAAATCAACAGTATAAAATATGACAGAAAACAGAACACTCTCAAAATCAAGAACAGATGAAAAGCCACTGTAGTACTTGTGTCTACCTTGGATGGTGGGGATACTCTGCACTCTTAAACTGCATAACTGCTCCTTGCCTTGCTTGGACACATTCAGAGTCACTACACGGAGGAGTGGGATGCAACAAGTATGTCACAGTTTGAAATGTCTCTGGCTGATGGTGATGGCCCTGGCATTTGTCATACCTCTCAACCTCAGAGCAAGAAATCTGGATAAAGCCATAAATAGAAGTGGGACAAAGGCCCAAAAATAAGGAAAATGTTTAAATATTGCTCTTAGAAAACTTAGAAAGATAATAGAATAGTAGGTCTGAATATTCTGGAGGGTACACACTGTTTTACTTCTATAATGATTTGGATTTCATTTAAAAGTTTTGTTTTACATTTTACAGCACAAACACTAATAGACATCTGCTAAACAAAGCAATGCAGTCTCACAATGAAAACACACTTAGCATTAAAACTTCTCTGTCCTTGAAACTCACATTCATTGAAACAGCATTGAAACTCAAATGTCTGTCATTATTTTCTAACTTCATTTTTTAACGATTTGCCACTAATTTGCTAGAAAACCACAATTTTATGAAAAACAGACCAAAAATGTGATGCAAAAATATAAAATAGTGCCACAATACAGCTGGGAACCTGTCAAAGTAGGGACATTTAATTTTAATATTAGTACTGTTAAGTTGAACAGCTGATAAAATAAGAGAATCTACATGCATTTCTGAAATAAAAGTAATCTATAACTCTGATCATTACAATTATTTATTAATTGTAAACTCTCCACGTTTCTTCTAAAATTGCCATTTTGCAGAGGGACTATTAGGGGGAGAGCAACATTTTGAGCCAAAATCAGGGACAGTTGAGCAGTTTGGATATACCTCATTCTATAAAGTGATTTATTTGCACGTACCTCTCAACCTCTTAACACAGGAAATCTGGACAAGGCAACATTTATTGGGGTAACATACAAACAGTACTAAAAATTGCTCTTCTATAAACTTAGACAGCTGACAGAATAACAGGTCTTGCTTTAGCATGCATTTTTCTGAAAGGTATGAAGTCTGAAACTCAATGTCTGTCATTATTAAGTGACTTCATTCTTAAATGATTTGTCAGAAAACCACAAATTTTATGAGGAACAAACCAAACATAAGAAACAAAAATCTACTCATTCTGTGAAAATCTGGACAGTTGAGAGGTGTAGTTCAGCCAGGGCTGTCTGAGTTTGCCACCCTTCACCCCTCACAAAATCATGGTCGAACGGGGCCTCCCTCTTGCAGCCATTCCAATGTCCCATTACTTGGCTATTTCACCCCATTTACCATAAACACTGCAATGTGCATACTGTTTTACTTCTATAATGATCTGGATTTCATTTAAAAGCTTTATTTTACATTTTACAGCACAAACACTAATAGACATCTGCTAAACAAATCAATGCAGTCTCACAATGAAAACACACTTAGCATTAAAACTTCTCTGCCCTTGAAACTCACATTCATTGAAACAGCATTGAAACCCACATTCAAAAAATGCATCTGGTCAGTTGCAGATAAAGATTAACTTTGGGCTGTTTTCAAATCATGGGCCCCTTGATCACGAAACATACTGTGTTCTTTGATAAACCTTCCTGCTTGTATTAAATTATATTCCTTGTATTATACAGTACAGTTGTTAGAGGGCATCTTAAATTTAATGTTTTGAACATTTTCCAGTAAACAATGAAACAAAATGCATGCACCAATGATGACAAAACTGCCCAATTCAGAACATTTTGATCATAAAAGTCTACTCAAACTCCTACAATCCACCAGTATCAGTAACTGTACACAATCTCTGCAGAAGTAAATGTTATCTAAATAAATCCACATTAAAGAGATCTGTAACTAGTGAAGAGGTTGCTGCTAGCAAACAACTTTATATGTCATTGTTTCATCTACAAATAAAGTACCTGTTGCCCTTGAGTAATAAATTGTTTATGTTACATTAAAAAAATGATAATCTAGTAATATTACAATAGGGGATGGATGGCAAACTGATAACAGGTTCATAGTTACTAGGCATCTCTGCCAAAGAGGACATTTGCAGGACTGCAGCATCCTCCCCCTTTAAAAGTACAATACAGTACAGTATCAGCAATGCATCTGACTATTGTGGGAGTAGAACTCACAGCCTTCTGCATCAAAAGCAAGTGCGCTACCTGTTGTGCTATTAACAATGCAAGCAGACTCACCATAAGCAGCACTAAACTTCTCTTCCCCTGAAGCTCTCTGCTCCTTGTAAAATCCATTTGACACTCAACTGTATCTCTCAACTTTGCAGCACAGGAAATCTGGAAAAAGCCAACATTTTTTTGGGAGGGTACAAAAGCCCAAAAAACAGGGACACATTTTAAACATTGCTTGTATAATCTTGGAAAGTTGCTAGAATAAAATGATGTGTTACCACCATGCATTTCACTGCCAAGGCTTGGACCCAGGACCCTGTGCACTACAGTCAGAACAACATACCACTATGCCAAATCAGTTGTATCTTGAAAAACAGGAAGGCTGAAACTTAAATGGCTATCATTTAGGAATTCAGTTCTCACCATAGCTCTCAAACTCTTAGCACAAAACACATGGACAAAGCCAATAATGGGGGAATACAGCCTCCAAACATATTCAGTGAATTCAGGTCTCACCATAGCTCTCAATCTCTTAGCACAAAAAAACTTGAACAAAGCCAATAATGGGGGATGACAGCCCCAAAAATAGGAACAAATTTCAAATATTTATCTTATAAACTTAGAAAATTGCTAGAATAAAAAGGTTTTGTGTTACCATGTACTTTCTGAAGAATATGAAGTCTGAAATTCAAATGCCTGTCATTACTTAATGAATTCAAAATCCAGAAAACCACAGATTTTTATGAGAAACAGAAGAGAACAAAAATATGAGGAAAAAATCTGAATCATTTTCATAAGTGGTGGTGGGTATGGAATTCAGGCTCTTGCTACCTGCACCCAAGGTACAGGGATTGAGCCTATGTTATTCTCTAGTGATCATGCATATTTCCTGAGTTTTTCTCTACCCACCAGGTATAAATTCCTGCAGCAGCTTCAAAGTCCCAGCCCCTGCATGAGAGCAAGCTATGCAGCCTAAGTTTCTTCCCATGAGAGCAAGCTATCCAGCCTGCAGATGTTACAGTCTGAACCCCTCCTAGTCTATGCAGTTGTAACCACATAGACATTTGGGCATCTCTGTAGTCTGATGTCTTCTTGTAATCTGGACTGGTTAAACAGCAGTCTGGATTCCTGCATGCATGCATGGAGTTCTGGGAATGCCAAGCATGCATGGGTGAAGTTCCGGGACTCACAATCATTTTTTTTTAATTTAATTTTCTTTTTTTTATTATTTCATTTTTTTTTCATTTCTTTTTACAGCTGGGGGGCTACAGTCCTACAGTCCAATAATACGAGCTGTCCCTGGCTATCGATTAGTAGTTCCCACCTTGGATGGGTTGAATTTAGCTCTTTGTTTCCACGAAAGTGCAGAAGAACCCTCCCAATGTGAAACAAACTGGATTTGAGCTCAAGTGCAGTAACAAATGCTTTACAACCGAAGTAAGAATTCCTGTAATATTAGGAAGCCTTGGAAATAAGTCTACTAACCCTGAGAAATGTTCACAACACACAAAAACTTTGCAAAACTTAGAAATATTTTGGCAGACTCAGTAGAACTTTGGCAAACTTAGAACAGCTTTTGCAATATCAAAGGAGATTAAGAAATATCAGACTACAATTAAAATAATCTAAGAGCAGTACAGTAACAAACAGATGGAGATTCTTTAACAAGTGCAGTCTGAAAAACAGTGATAAATTCAATAAAAATAAATAAATGCAGGACATAAATGTTAAATATCATTGAAACAGTTAGAGCAGGTGCAAAAAATATACTTATATCGGCTTTGTAGGTCCAGATGGTTTTAGAAGCAATCAAAGTCTTTCAGTTGCAGGTGTCCAAGTCAGGCACAAGGAAGCTCTGAATAAATTAGCACAATCCCACAAAAATGTAATTCTTTTATACAAGCAGGATGAAAGACTCATATAAAACCCAGACAGAAGACATTTATGCAAAATTACATACAAGGAGATTTCAGGAGGTACCCCCAGGAAATATATGTGACATTTGTAGGATACAGAAAGGGATGATGGACAAAAACAGAAAATATATAATATGCATTTTAAGCTACGGAATAACATATGTAACTGTGAACATCAACAAGTGGCAAAAGAATGGTCTTGCATAGATGTATGCTTACTGTCAACATACATATGCAGCCTGCAACTGTCACTTGCAGCATAAACAGATGTTGTAAAACACCATGGACAAAGCAAAAGCAAACAGTATAACAAGGTGACTTTGTGTAGTAATAACAAAAGAAATACAAGGGAGCAACAGACAGACAATGTTTGGCAATATTGTAGTGCACAAACATGCACACAAAGACAATGCTATGCAGTACTGTAGTGCACAAACATACATACAAAATCTATATTGTAAGTGCAAATTAACAGTATGCAAAGTGCATTTAAACTCCTAATATGTAAGACAGCTAATAATTACTACATTTGGTACCCTTAAAATGGAGGCCTACAACTGCCATGCCAGACAATAAAGTCCACTTTTGACAGTACAACACAGTAACACATTAACTTGCTGTGTAGAGATAGGGTGGCTGAAGACAAACAGCAATGAAGAAGATACATGAGCATCTACTTACAAATGGCACTAGGAACTCATCCTCACAATGCTTTGATTGCAGAGGTCATTGATGCCCTACATTCAGATGATCTGCAGAGCTATCCTATGAAAAGCAATGCTAATGAAGTTTAACAGCTAACACTGCAATGCAGAATTTGGATGTGTAACACAGCACAGTGCAAATACATTGTAGCCATGGATACAGCTGGAGGAATACATGCATATAAAAGCAGTATGTTCAAGAAAAGAAATGAGACTATCAAAGGCAACTATCAAAGACAACTAGCATGGTTCTCAATACATACAAGAAGATTGAGTATAACCTGCAAACCCCCTGTATGCAATGGTATGCCATGTTATCAATGTGATACAAATACAGCACACACATATATGTGAAAATTGCTAAGTCACACACAGTGTTGCAACAAACAGATACCCTGCAGCATTATCCATATACATGTGCATTTACTATGGCAACTCACCCAGGTTTAAGATTTGAGTGTGGTAATCCAGAGAATTCAGCACGATGTGCTTTATCAACAGGTGAAAAAAAAGTATGAAGTATACAGTGGTATTGGCAGAGTTGTGCGTGAAACTGAAAAACACATATGTCTAGGATACGTGTGCATGATTTTATTTTTGTTGATGGTCTTTTTTTTTTTTTTTTTTTTTTTGTGGCATCAGCAAAATGATGGTACAACCAAATTTGCAGATAATAGGCACGTTAGTAAGTAGGAAAGACATTAAGATAGAGTTGTAGCCAGGAGCAGACTAGCATAAAACAGTGTGAACAATACAAGTCACTTAGCATGGGAGTTGTGGTAGACAATAGGAGGGAGTAATATATACAAAGCCTCTACAAATGATGATACTCTGTATGCAAAACATACATGGGAAATGAAACAGAGCATATGAGATGAGGACAGGATGCTAGAAGACTGACTCAAAAAAGACCTTTGGGAGCTCTGATTCTGTGGAATTATAAGGGGGACCCCCAACAGTAAAGTGAACCCCTGCCAATAATCTAATTTTATGGAATGATTATTACACCATATGTAGTTGTGATGTCTATCATACTGTTGGACCTCTGGAAAGTTGTTAGGCATGGGATCACCACATTTAACCCATGAAAGGCGGCATTGCATGTAGAAGCATGGTTGTGTAATGTTCACTTATTCTAGCTTCATGTAGTAGACTCATTTGCATAGAAAAATAAAACACAGGAAATAAACAAGACTGCACATGTGCAGAACACTCTGGACCATATGCCACATGGCATTACTGCTGAGGGTACATCTAACTACAAGACCAATAATACCATCATCCCACTGCCTATAGCCATAGCTGCATAACAGGTCATGCACTGTAATAGTTAGGAGAGGTCTTGTGGGTAGAAAAAGTTACTGG